>NC_080073.1:94347258-94704448 GCF_949987535.1 Balaenoptera acutorostrata
GAAGGTAGTTTGACACTAAAGCTTTTTTTGTAATGCAGTGTTTGCCTGAAGAAACCACCAGAGAGAAGGATGAGAAAATCCTGCAAATGAACTCTTGGAAAGGGACTGCACCATAACGGTTAATGCTTTGGCATTTAATCTCCTCTGATTGCCCTCTGTGCCTGCATCAGTCAATATTTTAGCAGCTCCACAGATAACCGGGCTTGAGTGCCACCTTCTACATAAAGCAGAGGTTGAAGGACTCCCCTGAACCTTCTGCCTGCCTGCCTTTCTCATCTCGTAGATACCTGTCAGCGGGTGTAGGTTTTCGGTGTACTTACTCCAGCTCTGATCACTCATGTAATTAGATCAGGCTGCCATGGCAACAGACAGTGTTCCTCCGTCCATTCAGGTGGGTTTGTCTTGTGCCTGGACTACTCCCAAGTGTTTCATGCACAGTATTTGTGCTGCCCCAGCCAGATGAGAGACTTTACTATTTCAGCTGCATCTTCTTTCTGTCATTTTTGGACGGGAGACACTGAATGATGCTTCTAGTTACTCAACTTTTATAAAGGAGACCAACACTGGGTGCAGTATGTAAATGCATCTCCCCAGACAGTGAGACGAGCCTGACCGTCCTGCTGGTGTTTATTGTGAACAGATCAACAAGTATTTGGTACTTGTTAGAAACCTTTCAGAGCTGACTAAAGCAACATTTCTTTTGCAGGCTGTCTGGTGCCTTTGGCCTTGCAGGCACTTAACCCTTTCAAGTGCAGAAGAAGTCATCCTTTAGAACTCAAGTTGCCAGTAGTCGCAACTGGGTTTTCTAAAGGATTTATTCAGCGGAAGTAATTTATTCCAGAAGGATATCCCCATTGTCAGATTTGAAAACTGGACGGCCGTCATAATAGCAAAAAAATGCTACTGACAGTAGGCAGTCATTCTGAATGTATTCATTCTTAACTTGGATTTCTTGGCCATGATCCTTACCTTTGTGGTAGTAGGTTAAAAGGTTTTTGTCTCAGGTAAGGGATGATGCAGGCCTATAGCTGGTAGAAATGTATGGTGCTTTTGCACAATAACTTGTACTCTATTTGGGAATGTAATTTCATGGGCATTTAATAATTTAGAGAGCAGCATTCTGCTGTTTGCATTAGGGGACCACCTTATTAAGCCTGCTGAGCAAAGAAAAATAACACTGTTCGGAAACAAAAAAGGAAAGAAAAGTAGCTTTGGTTGCTGAAGCTCTGTGTTGCTCAGGCAATCCAAATAAGGGAGAGTATTTTAATAACTCTGATATTTGAAAGAAAAAATAATTGAGAATAATGACGTCTTGATGTCATTGTGACCCTGCCAGTCAGTTTACAGTTTTACAGCCCCATAGCTAAATTGGTAAATCCTTTTTTTTTCCTCTGGGGCTAAGATTGAGAGGGCTACTCAGTGCTCCTCACAGGGGGTTTATGAATTTCTACCATTCTGTGAGTTTATGCAGTTGGTAACGTGATTGTGACCTGCTCAGATCAAGCGTTGCTGTGTTTAAAACTGGCCATTATTTCTAGGAGGTAAATAGATGGGGGAGGCAAGGATATAAAATAAAGCGCAGAAGTTTAAGTTTTACACAACACCTTGGAGGTCCTGGATTACCTTTTACAATGTACAGAAAATCGCTTCACTTGCAGCCAAACGTGAACATGTATTTTTCAGTGTACAAATAAATTCATCCTAAAATAAGTATGAAAAATGTGCTTGATTGGGAACTGTGAAAGTCAATATTTTCCCTTCTGGATTTCGTTTGAAGAGGGTTTGGTAAACAGAAGTGATACTTTATTAGAAATATTATATCTAGGCTTTCTGGCCTCTGAATTGCCCTATACTCTTGGAGAAGAATTCAAGGACAACTCTTTAGTCATCAAATTATACATGAAATGTCTGTAACTGGCCTTACGTTTCAACAGACCTAACTCAGTTGTCTGGGAGTCCCGGGAAAGGCCAGCCTTAAGAGATTATTAAAATATCAATAAGCATGTTTCTGTGACTCCTGGTTTTGTTGTCATTACAGAGTTTGATTCACATTCCTTTTGTATAAATGTGCCTTTATTTTTTTTCCATTCTGAAATGTCAAGTGGATTTTCTGTTTGCACTTACCTTGAATGACAGTTTTTGATGACTAACGCATGGTAACACTGGCTCATTTTGTTTCCTATAAGAAGTTAGTCAATAAACATGTTTTTACTAAAAGCCTGAAATTTAGTGAAGGTAGGAGTGAATGTTAATTCTTTCATTTATAGTTGTCTGCAAGTAACACATAGTTTAGACTATGAAAAGCTTAAATACTTGCGTAAGATGACAGTACAGCAAGGCAGAATATTATTTTTATAGGGGAGACATGATTTGATTTCCATTGCTTTATATCTTTTGATATGTGCAGCTTAACTGCTTCAAACAACAGATTTAGTTCTGCTCATACTTCCAAGCTTATCAGAAGCAGGCTCTCCTTATTTTGTGAAAAGCATTGAAAATAAGAAATCAAAGAAATCCCAGTAGAGATAATAATTTCTGTTCTAGGGCGTTCCACACAGGACTGCCCCTTTTTAAAGAATTTTGTAGTCCTCAATTATGCTGTTCAAATTTTAGTTTCATTCAATTCAGTTTAATAAAATACGCATTCAGAATTTAAGAGGTGGTATAATAATGAGTATATGCCATGCTAGTGTTGGAGAATATTTTCAGATGTTGGCCGAAAGAGTTGTAATTGGATCAAGGTTTTAAAAATATGTAAATACTTAAAATTGCAGGAGTAATAAAAAGGTTTAGGTAACTAATCTTTATTGGTGGAAATAGTTTTCAGAAATCTCTTTCCTGTTTCATAATTTATGTATCTTTGTCTTTATCAGTGTAGTAATATGTTTTATAATCCTTATAAATCTGAAGTTTTCAGGCCAATGTACTATAAATATGTGTACTACCTACTACCATTTCAAATGTACTAAAACACATTTTAGAACTATTAAAGACAAAAAAGCAACAAGCATTATATTCTCTGACATATTTGATGTGAGCAGAACTGATTCATTGATTTTTTTTTATAGCTTTTAATGCATCCCATTTGTGGAGTAATGAAAATGCAATGGTAATGGCAATAACGTAAGCAAAAATTGTATCCTAAACCTGAAAATTACTTTTCAGAAAATTCATTGTAGTGTAATCACAGTTTGAGGCTTTCGTGGGGCAGAGGTTCCCCTGATGATGGTGTTTGGATTCAGGCTAAGAGGAACTCCTTTTTTTCTATTTAGGTGCTCTTTAATGGACACGTTTTGAATGAGTTATTTAGCAGAAGTTTTTAGTGATCATTGTCATAGCTGCTAACCTGTAAACATTTATGCTTCTAACATTCAAAGAAAATGTATTTTTTCTGTCACCGCGTATGGCAAATTTTCTTTTATTGCACCCTTAGCTTTGGCCTACTCTCCCCGAAGTATTTATATTATATCCTGTATCCATATTATTTATATATTATCACCTCTTTACTGACTGTCACATCAGTTTTACTTAGGCCATCTTTCTGTCTTCCACTATTAATAGTATTGTGTTATGTTGCCCTGCTGTGCTTTTTAAATATTAAGGGTTCCATTTTTAGCAGATACATAAAACAGTCTATAGGCTATTTTCTGGTATGTTGTTTGTATGTTTTTGCAATACAGAGTCCACTCTGCCTTGCTTTACCCTTGTGTTTCTTCCCTCCAGTGGAACACAGCAAGTTATGTTAACTCTTTGAGTTAGTCTAACTGGTGTAGCAACACAAATGCTTTTGAAATAAGTAGGCATACCAACGTGAGAGTAAATTAATATTTTACAGCATTTGCATCATGTTTGACTGTTCTCTGCACTTCAGCAGAATAGAAGGAGACTGTAATTTGGACTCTATAAAAGCTTATCTGCCACGTGATGGGTAAATAGGATGGTGTGCACATACATCAATACACAAGCCAACACTCTCAACTGTTAGCTCATAAAGCAAGCACTTTGCAAATCCCCGGTACCTGCACCTTGTTTGAAAATGATGATCAAGTATTTTGATGCTTCATTTGAGATGTTACTAGATAAAATCAAGATTACTACCCCGTCCCGGGCCCTTAAAACAAGTACTGTGTAAGAATAAATAGAATATTGTGAGCTTCTATTTAACTTGGCCACTATTTATATTTGTAACTCAACAAGCTTCTTAGTGAAGGACAGTGTCTTCCAAGGACTTCAGAGACGTTATAGTCTAGAACAGCTTGCTTCTTTCTCTGTCTGCACTTACTGATTACATGTGGGGAAATCAAGGCCTAGAAAACTTCCTTCTTCTGCATATCAGTCCCAGGCATGCAGTAGATGCTTAAATAAATACTTGGTGAATGGATTAGCTAGAAGTAAGAATACTTTGGCTATTATTCATTACTTTGCAAAGTGTTGGAAAGCAGTCGAAATTATTTTCCTTTCCAGCTGGGCTGTGCTCTTAAAAATAGTGAGTGTGTATGGATGAAAATAATCATGAGATCTGTTGCCATGTACCCAAGGATAATTGGCTCACCTACCTGTTTACAGATTATTCACATTGGAGATCATATTCATAGCTCCAGAATAGTTTTTTTTCTGACACCCAATATAATCCTGGGCCTTCTCCTTCCTACTGTTACCTGGCGTGGGCTTAGGAAACCCAAACTAAATTTAAAACCAGCCTAAACAAATATGCAGATCAGCTCCAGGAATCAAAGGCTGAAAAAAATCAGTCCAGCAATGACTAGTTTGGGGATTAGTTTATAATAACTGTGCTACTGATTTTATTTAATGTGGAGAGTTGGGAACTACCAGTATTTAAAAACATGATTTAAATAGATAGTGCTGGAAACTATGTTAGCAGATCGAGCCCTCAACTTCTTCCATTTCTATGCATAGGTCTTTACCTCACAAAACCTACTACAAGCACCAAGCTCCCTGATGGAAAGGTATATGGAAGATTCATTCATTCTCTCTTTCATTCATCCATTCACGCATTCACTCATTCATCATACAGTGGGTAATTTTTACTTAAACATGCTCAAGATACTGTGGCAGAATAAAAATCAAGTAGACATACATTCAGTAATTAAATCATTTAAAGTTTAGTGGAAAAAAAAGTCTAGTGAGTATATGCATACTTAAAATTTTTTTTTTCTGCATTTGATTCTTTCTTCTATCCCATTAGACTGGTATGCTAATAACTGCTCTGTTTCATGATTGTGCCTCAAAGTTGCATGTTGATAGTAAGATACGCCTCGTGAAAGTTAGACTCTGGCTCAATTACTATTCAGTCCATGCCCATTTTCACCTGATAGTCCTGTGATTACCAGCATGTGTTTATGAGGAAATTGGCTAGAATCATTAGAGAAAAGAATGACAGTAGCTGTCTCAAATGGGGAGACCAAGCTCTTAATTTGATTGAAGGGATGACCTTTCTGTGTGTTGGCCTCCCTCTGAGCCCTGTTGAATAAAACCAGACCTGCCTTTTGAGCTGGCTGGTGGTAGCTGTGTAATTCTCATAAAACAATGCAAAATTTGATGTTCTTAAAGTTTAGATTTCAGTGCATGGGCACTTTCAGGTGGAATTATGTTTTAAAGCCATTCGTTCTGTTTCTCATTTTGGATTTCTTCTTTTGCACCCCCTGGACCATTGCAGGAGGATCGTGCAGCAGATCACCAGGGTGGTCCATTCAAGCTGCAGATTTGTCTGTCATCTTCGGACAGCAGGCTCGTCCTCCACAGCCACTGCAGGAAAGCGCGTCACCCATCAGGTGAGAGTTTTGCGATGCTCTCTAGTTTCCATCTGAGGATAAAGTCTGACCTGGGAAAATCGCCTACTAGCCGTACTTTAGCACTTTGTAGACTGTTTAAGATAATTGTTCTTTGCAAACTGTATTGTGTGGGAAATTGAGAAATCGCCAAGAGAGGTTTCTTTAAAGCTCGGATTAGAGTATTTCTCTTTTTGATTTATTTGGTTTATGAAGTAGTCTACCTCTGACTTTGTGGATGGTCGATTATCGTGTGTGTTGGGCTGGAACCTGATCATTTTAATTGTCACCTGTACATCAAGCTGGTGAGAATGTTTTGCTACCAAATGGTTATCTTAAGTCACGTTTTAGGTTATTGTGGTGGTATGACCCTTGTGTAGGGAGACGGGATCGTTTGTTCGGTAGCAACCTGTATTTGTTGGATCTCGAATTTCTCTGTGTCTGTTTGGATTTTACAACTTCCTGATTTCTTCATGTACAGTAAATTTTTCTCATCTGGAGAGTCATGCAGACCCAGGGTGGATGCAGGGTTGATGACTCATGGTTCTCTGTTAAAGGGAAGACAAGAGGAGAGTGCCTACATGAAATCAGGAGACCATGGAAGTTAGTTAGAAGTTGGGGCAATAAGGGCTTGGGAACACTGGTATTCGCAACCGGAGGAGATTGTGAAATAGATCCCTTCTCTCTGTTTGCCTTGGGAGTAGTCCTGCTCCAAGCTGTGGAAATAGACTAGTTCAGAGGTTCCCGAGCCTGGCTGGGCACCAGAATCACCGGGAGAGGTTAAAAAAAAATAGAATAGGGGCTCCACCCTAGATCTACTGAATCAAAATGAACCTTAATGGTCTCTTGGAGTCATACTGATGTTCCACAGCTTTGGCAAAGGCTGGATCAGGTGGTCTCTGGGCAGCTCTTCCTGAGTCATTTTGGATTTCCTTCCTTGGTGAGATGCACAGTCCACTTTTACCAAACCTCACATACAAAACTCTGGATTTTCAGCTGATGTTTAAGAGGTGAATACTTGCTTTATCAAAATGTTCATTTTGAAACTGATCCAGTAGATTTCTTTAAATAAAGAACCGCCCCCCGCCAACCCCGGGCTTCTAAGATCCAGTTTTTAACTTCCATATAAATTCCATGGTATTTGAGATAAGAGCGCAGGGCTCTGGAACCAGCCTGTCTGAATTTAAAATCTAGAGCTGCCACTGTGAACTTGGGCAGCCCTGTAACCTTCCTATTCCTCAGTTTCTTCTGTGTAAGATGGAGATAATATTAGACGTTTCTCTAGGGCTGCTGTGAGGATGGAATGACGTAATATTTGTACACTGAGCAGAATAGTACCTGGTATATGGTTTATGATCCATGAACCTGTGCTGTCACTGTGAACCTGTGACTTGTCTTGACAGGGTGATTGTAATGTTCTTATTTGGTTATGGTTGCTTCTCAACCATACATGACTCGGAATAAGTAAATATCCCTGTACCTTGGTCTTTGGACCAACATTGTAGATATTTGCAGCCCTGCAAAGCCAACGGGCCTTTTATTTATTTTTCTGAACTTTGTGTTAGTCTACCTTGATTCCTGATGCAGGTTGCCTATGTATTGTTTTTATACTGTAGGATGAACTGCTGAGTTGCAGGCATAAGTGACGTCACTTGTGGTCTGAGTAAAAACACACACATACCTGAATGCCGGAAGTACTGTGCCTCAGAAAGGGGGGTCAGTAAAGTCCTACTGGGGGGCAAGGCAGGGGAGAGAGGAAGTTATCATACACATTCTATCCTTGTGAAATATGGAACTGAGTACTTTACATTTTATGGGCTGTGGGTTGGGGAAAGCGTCTTTCAAAGGAGATAGAACAACTCTAGAATTCTGTGCAGAGTTAAGTCTCATAAGGCCTACAAGTGTCAGCTCCGTTGAAAGGGGTGCGATGTCTTATTGCTAATTTCTCTCTTAGGGGTATTATCCATTTTAGGCAGAAAATCCTCACCTTGAAGTTTTGGGGGAAGTGGCTTAATTGCATATGTGGTTAACACATATGCAATTTTTTTTAACCTGTGGTGTTTAAAGAGAATCATGTGTTAAAACAGGAATGTCTCAAGAATTTATTGTGAAAAAAACGGGCAGCAAACAGTCCTATCTCTTGGTCAGTATGTGTAGCTTATTGAGAAGAGATCCAGGTTTTTATAGTACATAGTACAGTATATTAAGTGTCATAGGAATACTCATATTACTGACAAAGCAGTGCAGAGTCACCTTGAGTTTTAAGCAGCTGACATTTCCTAGGATCGCATTTAAAGGAAGCTTATAAGCATTAGCTAAATGTTTTGCATAAATAATGGCCTCGTTACAGTCCTCACAATTGATGGCTAAATGTAAGCAAGGAAACAGTATCATTCATGTTGTACTCTGTTATACTCATTAAGGTTTTTTCTTTTTTAAGAAAAATAAAACCTAGATTACAGTTATTTCTGGTTCTAGCTATTTTATTAATACAATACAGCTATAGCAGTTTATGACCTACCTCATTTACAGGCACGGTCTATGTAAAGAAATGATTCATTCATTTATTCACTGTGTTTTTTTTTTTTTTTTACTACTGCACAGAGTGAGTAAGAGCTACTAGGAGGAGGTTATATTCTTCGTGGTCAAGTAGGGGGAAGAAGAAATTCTCTGAAATAGCTAATACAAAGCAGAATGGGGTGGGTTGTACTTACCGGGGCAGGTTCTAACACAGAAGGAATTCAGGAGAATGATGCTGAGTAGGATGATGGGGAAAGACTTGGAGGAGGAGGGACAATTTGAGTTGAACTCTGAAGACTGGTTAGCATTTCTGTGGGAAGAGATGGATAGAGTGTGAGGATGACTGTTTCAGTGCGAGGGCCATAACAAGCAAGTGCATGGTATGTAATTGATGAGGCCATCGTGGCAGAAGCCCAGGTGCTGGTGGACATCTGAGTTGCTGGAGTCCGGCAGACAGTAGAGTGTGGGAATAAGATTACTGAGAGATCTGGTCTGGAGATAAATTTGGAGGAGCCGTTGGCATGAAAGTGATCTTCGAGATTGGGCTTTGGGTTCTTGTGCCTGGCAGGAAGTTTGACAGGCAGGCGGGATGAGTATATTTCAGTGATGACGTCAGCCAGAGTGGAATATGTAGAGGGAAGTAAGAGACAGTGGAGGCAGCAGAAATGGAGCATTGCCGTGGCACAGCCTTTGTATGTTTCCTGTTTAAGACCTGGGGTGAAGGGAGGGAGGATGGAGAAATTGGGATGATGCACGGGGTGGGTAATGTTGGGGGGGGCGTCTTCCCTAGACACTCAGGCACCTTGGCAACTCAGGGCTGAGCTTTAGCTCAATGAAATCTTATTGAAACCTTTATTCTTTAAGACCTTTAAAAAAAATAGAAACTTGAGCTAATTTTAGCCAGATCTAACGTCTGTGTATGAAAATGAATGCTGCTTTTGAAATTCAGCACATGCAGTATCTCTTTTCATTTAAACAAATGATCCCTCTATTTTCCTCTAAACAGTTTTATTAAGAAGATTTTCAGTGAAGCCCTGGACACACTGACAACGATTCCAGCTTTGCCTTTGATCTTTTCCACCGTGGATTTATTTATCTCATGTGATATGCGTAAATCACATTGTGCCACCTACTTGACTCTGGAGCAATTGTTCATTTGTGGCAATTCATTTATTGTACTTTGATAAATCACATTAATATGGGCGTGTTTCATAACTTTAGTGTGGACTCCTAAATGTTATTTGAGTGTGTGTGTGTTTGTGTGTATATGTGTGTGTATATATATACATATATATATATTTCCAGCTACTAGTCACAGCTTTCTGGACAATTTGGCTTTTCATTTATACTTTATAGAAAATGTAGAGTTAGTGAGCCTTGGCTCTGGGGAGAAAGACTGCATAGCTCAAAGTGAAGGAGAAAGCGGGACATTATCTGGTTATATTGCTATTATTGGGGAGTCAGTCTTAATATAATGAAGGAATATTTGAGAATTATTTAAGATTTTTTTTAACCTGAGTTATTTCGATGGGCTGTCTGTAGTCCCCTAAATGGCCCAGAATGAGGCTGTGACTTACCTACCTTTCATAAAAGACAAGAAGGTTAGGACAGGAGTGACAGGAATGGAGAAAACAACTCAACAACTCCAGGGGGCAGACCATGCTGTCTGCGAAGATTCAATGAGCATATAATATGTGAGAGGCATTATGCCAGCAAGACCCTAAAGGAAATATGGAGATGATCAGATGATCAATAGTCCACACTTTCTGTGTATTAACTCTTTTAATCCTCACTGCAATCCTTTGGGGTAGGCACTGCTATTATCTGCATTTCACAGGTGAGGAAACTGAAGCACAGAGAGGTTAAATCACTTGCCCAAGACTGCTCAGCTGTTAAGTGGTAGAGTCATGCTGGGACCCCAGCCTGTATTCTTTTTTTTTTTTTTTAATTTATTTATTTTTTATTTTTGGCTGCATTGGGTCTTCGTTGCTGCGCGCGGGCTTTCTCTAGTTGTGGCGAGCGGGGGCTACTCTTCGTTGTGGTGCGCGGGCTTCTCATTGTGGTGGCTTCTCTTGTTGTGGAGCATGGGCTCTAGGCGTGCAGGCTTCAGTAGTTGTGGCACGTGGGCTCAGTAGTTGTGGCACGCGGACTTCAGTAGTTGTGGCACACGGGCTTAGTTGCTCCATGGCACGTGGAATCTTCCTGGACCAGGGCTCAAAGCCGTGTTCCCGGCATTGGCAGGCGGATTCTTAACCACTGCGCCACCAGGGAAGCCCCCCGCCTTTTAAAAAATTTTATTTATTTATTTTTGGCTGCGTTGGCTCTTCATTGCTGCGCGTGGGCTTTCTCTAGTTGCGGCGAGCGGGGGCTACTCTTCGTTGCGGTGCGCGGGCTTCTCATTGTGGTGGCTTCTCTTGTTGCGGAGCATGGGCTGTAGGTGCACCGGCTTCAGTAGTTGTGGCTCGCAGGCTTAGTTACTCTGCGGCATGTGGGATCTTCCCGGACCAAGGCTCGAACCCGTGTCCCCTGCATTGACATGCGGATTCTTAACCACTGTGCCATCAGGGAATCCCCCAGTCTGTATTCTTAACTGCTGCCATGCATTGTCTCTCAAGCCCTCAGCTCCTTCTGTAAGGCAAGGTGTGCCCAGGAGTAGTATTTAAGGACCCACAGCAGAGGTGCGGCCAGCTCTCAGAGGTCAGGATCAGAGAAGGTTCATGGACGATGAGCCCTCCTTTTCCAGGCGTGCCTGTCTGTTCAGGGTCACATACAGGCTGTCTTTGCTGTGTTGTTTCCCTTTCTTTCACTCTTTGTCCTCCTCCCTGAGATTCCTACGTACTTTCAATAATTATTAATTGAAGAAAATGATGACCATGGCATATGCTTATCTGTGTTTCAGGGGATTGGCTTAAGTTGGGCTCCAAATGTTTGGTGTCCAGTGATGAACTTTTGACTCTTGAAAGCGAGGTGATGAACTTTTGACTCTTGAAAGCGTTTTACTGGGTCAGTGCTCAGTTTGCAAGGTTTGGCAGATAGGAACTATTTCTCTCTGCAGTTTGATAGATGGTGGGTGGCACCCAATCCAACTCAAAGAACAAAACATAGGGTGAAAGGAGGTCACACTTAAGTCAGGGAGGCCATCGGGAAGCTCAGAGCTTGTATCCCCTCCCCTCCTTCCCCCCCCCCACTTCTGCCCCTCCTGTCCCTTCACCTCTGGTCCCTGCCCCTCCCAGGCTCATTTTCTCACCTTCACTGGACCAGTGATGAGTCTTGACCAACTCATGTCAAAAGGATAGAGAAGAAAGATCACTTTTCTCTTAGGCTGCCCAGGGAGAACTAAGAGTTTCTTTCTTACAGTTGAAGAGTGTAAGTGATGATCATTTTGTAACGTGTAGAACCATCAAATCACTCTGTTGTGCCCTTGGAGCTAACAGAGTGTTGTAGGTCAATTATACTTCCATAAAAGAAAGAAAATTACCAAGGATGTTTTTTAAAAAAATGTCTTCAGAGGCAAGTCTTGCTTTATAGACACACAGAACAGGAGGATTTGGGATTTACCCTCTGTGCACACGTGGATGGCAGCCCCAGCCTTCATCCGAGCTGTGATCATACGTGATGCATTTTATTTACAGATTAGGAGGCTCTGACTCTGACATATGACTAACGGGGAAGCTCCTCCCTTGCAGCAGTTGTATGTCATCTGCTTCAGAGAACTAATTGCTTGGCAATTCCCCTTTGGTAATTCCCTCTTTATTTTCTGATGAGTTACTTAACAGTGACGGGCTTGTTGAGCGGAGCGTTGAGTTTAATGTGTGCTCCAGAAACTCCACTGTAGGCCTGGGGGATATGTTTTTCGAATTCTGTTTAGCTTTACTGAAGGAACACTGAAACCATTATATGGCCTGTTAATATTTCACTCAATACGAGGTTAAACGCTGAGCGGTGTGCAATTTTCCAAAAGAAATCAAAACCAGGCTTCTTTTTTTCAGTGTGCCCCTGTGCATTCGAAAATTATTAAAAAGGAATTTAATATTCATAGAATGTTTAATCCTTTTTTTCAAAATAAGATTTCAAATGGAGTAGCTTTCCAGGACACCACAGCGTGAGTGGGGTGTGGTAGAAAGCTGTTGGGCGGGCTTTGGGGAGACCGAGTTTCTTTTAACTGCCTTGCTGCAAGGTGAGGTGGACCACCCGCTCTACCTTGCTGGGCCTCAGTTTCTCCATTTACAGGAAAGAAAGCGGGTGAAAGAAGTGATCACTCGGACCTCTTCTATCTCTAACACGGCACAGTTCCGTGAATAGATTTTATTGTAATTCTTCCTCTCGGTTCCCCCCACCCTCCCCCAGAGACCTTTGCTCTGTCAAACATCATTTGCTGTTGTTTGACTTTGTTCGGTTTTGTATTTAATTAGAATTTACATTTTCAGCTATTATTGTGTCATTATTTATAAAGTAAGTCATCAGGGGTGCCTAAAATCATTTATCACCCCATCTCTATTAGTTCCGTACCTTACTGCTTCCTCGGCTCCTTTTTCCTCTTCTTGCTACCATGCCCCAAACAACATCCATTTCTGGAGTGGCTGTGTTATCACTGGAAGGAATCTTTCTGCTAATTATGGAATAATTTTTTGTAAGGAGAGTGCAGAAGCTCTGCTCTTTGCAGTAGCATCGAGGGTCACATTCTGCTTTTAATTTACAAGTAGAAATCCTTTGGATGTCGTTTGGTTTTACCTGCAGGTGCAGATTTGAGGCTCGAGGTAATTCCTTTTTTCTTCCGCATCAACTTTCCCAGTTGGTGTGCATAGCATTACTTTGTCCTTTTGGTTCCTTTGTAAACCGTTCATACTGATGTCTCTTGACTCATTGAGTAGTGTTTTTCGGCAGCCAGTGCAAATAGAAGAGGTGACATTTAAGCGTGTTTCGTTTTGTTGTTTTGTTTGTTTCATAGGCAGAGAGGAAGGGAGGAGGCAATAGGGGTGTTAAAAGTGAGGGCTTTGAAGACAGGGAGGTTAAAATTTGAATTCTGGCCCTGGCTCCTTAGTTGTGTCCCAGGCCACATTTCTTAAATCTGTGATCCTCAGTTTTCTCATCTGTAAAATGGGGATGATGACAAGGTCTATCTTACAGGATTGCTGGAAGGATCAAATGAGCATTCACTGTATATTGCCTGTGGTAGGATCTCAGTACATAATTTAAAGAAAAGAAAGGAGAGGAAAGTATAGAATTTAAGGGCTGGGAAAAAAAAAACAAGAACTAAGGAAAGAGTTGTATCTTTGGGGGTACTCAGGGTAGGAGGAGCCCTTCACAGCCCTTTGTGGGCAGGTTTGAATTCCAGACGGACCACTGAAACTTGGGAGAGCCTGGACTGCCTTCCCTGTTCTGGGTGTGATGTTCTACTGAAGGTCGACCTGCTCCACAGAAGAGGGTGTTAGTTGCTGTGCAATGGATAGAAATATTACATTTTAAACATCTTTTGTCTATTCTTTACTACAGTAAGAGAAAACCAATGAAAGCAAAAGTTCCCTTTGATTCCACCATCCCAGTCCATAAGTCACTATTAGGTGTTGTGTTTTAGTTCTTGACAATTTAACATATATTTTCACTTTTGCTTTTTCCATTTAGCATAAACATTCTGATTTGCAACCTAGACTGTACAGTTATCCTTTGCAAGGATTATATAATATACCATCAAGTTGTTTTCTCTTAATTTAGGTTTTGTATTATTTGTGGGCATTCGAGTTGGTTCTAATTGTTTACTATTATAAAACTGCAGTGATTACCTTTGTACACTTAAGTATTTTCTTAGGATACAATCACATCAGAAGGCTTATTCCTAGATGGAGGGGCCTTGCTCTGAACTGCTTTCTAAAAGACAACATTTACATTGTTACTGATGATATATGACTATGTCTTGCTTCAACCTGATTAATTGTGGGACTTATTCTTTTTTGGCTAATTTAATAGGCTTCTTGGTTTTAAAATTTGCATTCCTTTGATCCCTCTCAGTCGCAGAACATTTCCATCTGTGTTTACTTACTGATTTTCTTTTATACAATTAGCAAGCGGGAGTCTTGATAATTTCTCATCTGTGCCTGTGAGCTCTTTGTGTGCTCTAGAAATTGATCTTTCTTAAAGTCATATGTACTGCAGCTGTTTCCCCAGTCCGATTGTTTTTTATTTGGATTCTCTGACTTTTTGTTGTATGAAAGTCCAAGATTTTCGATGATGTCTCTTTTCTTCTGTGATCATACCCAGGGCCAGCCTGGAAGGAAGAAGGGAGATGACTGCAGCTCACATTCTGCACCCGGCCGGCCAGCGGCTCGGCTTGGCTGGAATACTTCTCATTCTCAACTGCTCACCGCTCCCCTGTTGAACACCAGGGAACCGCTCCCTGTTGAAACCCTAGTGCTTTTCTACTGCCGAGGGCCCCTTTCTACTTTCCTTCCCACCTGCTCCGCACTCCTTGACCTTGATCCATCCTGGGCCAGTCTCCTAGATGTCTTGTCTCCTCTGCCCACCTTTGGGGCTCTCCGCCCTGTGTCGCTGACCCCCGTTTCTCTCGGGGAGCCCTGCCGTGGGGGCCGTGCTGGAGGCCTGGCAGTCTTCCTCACGTGGGCCTGGAGAGATCAGTCAGGAGTTCCAGGCTTGGCGAGGTTGAACCCTTCTTCGAGGATCCTGGGTTGGGCTCTTCACACCTTCCGCTCACTTAGTCCAACAGGCCACCTGCTGAGGAGTGAGCTTTGCGGGTTTGATTTTCATGCAGGTTAGACTGAGGGGCCCACTGCTGCCCGGCTTCCCTTGCTACTGTAGCTCTTCCCTGGAGAGAGCTCTGCGGGCAGGAGGGCGGGAGCAGTTTCCCGGGTATGGAGCTCTGGGGGAGTCTGGTCTCCAGGCCTGAACTGGGACCAGTGGCCCCGCTGGGTTGCAGTGGTTTAGGGTGTGCTGTCCCTCCTCAGTGGCCTTTCTCAATGGGCACTTGTTCTGGTCCAACCTGTTTTCCTCTCTGAGGCCAAAATGAATATTTCTTACTCTTAGACATCTGTCTGCATCTCTGTTTCACCTCCTTGGTTTTTCATTGAAGTTCTGAATCCTTAACCTGGCCCAGCAGCTTTGGGGTCCCTTGCTTATCTCCCCGGCACTGTCACTCATCTGTTGCCCCTTCTTTGCTTCAGTCATTTAGCATTTCCTCCTTCGAAGTGCCCTGTCCTTTCTTATTATGTTCCAGCTTTTACTCGTGCTGTTCCCCTTCCTTGACATCCAACTACCCACCTCTGTCTGTGTGGCTAACTTTGCCGCATCCTTAGAATCTTGGTTTAGAGTCCTTTGCTCAGGCAGCCGAGGAACTAGTCATGTGCTGCCTGTCGGGGATTCCCAGAGCCCCCTGCTGTTCTTCTCAGGAGGGGGGGGGTGTTTGTAACATTTTGCACCTCTTTTCCCAGCTCAGTGACAGCAGGGACAGCAAGGACTGTTTCCCACCGCCCCCCACAACCATTCTTGGCGTTTGGCATCAGGTAGGGCTGCAATAAATGTAAGCATTTCCCCTACAATGTGGGTTTGTATGATGCAGATTGGATGCAATTCCATCTCTTTATATAGACGGTGACTTACAGGATTGTGGTCTGGAGCCAGCCCTGGGGCCTAGTGGACCACAGTGGTGGAAAAAGCTGTGGCATCTGTTGAATACCTTTGTGCATCAAAGAATGGGTGATAAAGGTGTGGCCAAAATTTATAAGAGGGCTCTGCTCAGGAGAAAGAAACGCCTAGTGATGAATTTTCTGGAACAAAAGCTATATGGAATAGATTGCTGGATTTGCTCAGTGATATTTAAATTTTATAGTACTACACTTATAACCACACCAAACACTATCATCATTGAGCTTCAACACAGGAAAAAAATGTCTAAAACTGTCTTTCTTTGCAATGAAAAAATTCCTGTTGTATTTCAATGATGTGAGAGGATTCTTAGAAACACCGCTAACCTGTGGGATGAATGAGTGGATTTGAGGTTCACCTCCTTAACACCTGTCCTCTGCTTTGATCAGTCTCCCTTACGTGCTCTTGTGACCCTGCTCTCCGATTCAGGTGAAAGTTCTTGGTGGGATAGTTTTCCCAAGGAGATCATTTTATCTGGAAGAGAGTAGTTCTGGAGTCTTAAGCAAGGTTGGTCAAGTGGAGGTAAAGCACGCCATGGAACAGGGAGCCCTGAAACACTCCTCTGCGTGACCCCACCCAGGAGGAATGGGGCTGGTGGGGTCTGACCGTGGTTTCCCTGCCCCTTTGAGTTGGCGGGGACAACCTCCTGTCTCTTGCACGTGAGTTCGTCTAGAAGTTGCCCTGTTGGTGGTGGGTGAAAATACCTTTTCCAGGGAGAGGGTGTCCATTGGTGATCACTGATGTGAGGGTCTGCATGCTTCTGATGGAGGTTCTGACAGGTATGGAAGAGGGTCTGACATTAGAACCGAGGCCTGGGCCCATCGTCCACTGCAGCGCCCCAAAGCCCTTTCTACCTTGCTCTGTTCTGGCAAGTTCCAAATGGGGGCAGAAAGGACTCTGGATGAATTTTGTTTTGATTGTTCTTCCCCTTTTCAAGGCTCCATGCTGTAATCCAGACCATTGAGAAGTATGACCCCAAGTTGTAGCTTTTTTGGGGAGACAAGCTTTTTATAAGGAGCTGGGAAAAGAATGTTTCCCTTTGGCTGCTGACTCTGGTGCCTGATCTGACACTTTTCATAAGATTAGCAGTTTTGTTCCTTTTGTAAGTGGTTGTAGGCCCATAAGACAAGTTGTCTATTATTTGTTGACAGGAGAAAAGATTATCTAGTTTTTATTTAGAAATCTTCTTCCATAAAACCTTGTTTTCTGTTGCATTTGAAAGAAATACAGTGATAGCATCTAAGCCCAGATTTTGGTGTTTTACTTTGGCTTTTCCTGTTCTGCTGAAGCCTCTGTAACCCTTTGTACCGCTCTCTACTCTTCAGAAGGAATGGGTTATATATTTTTTTCCATCTCAGAGTCATCCAAATGAACAGGACTTTTAACAGTCTGTGTAAACAGATGCAAAAAAAGGGGGAAGACTACTTTCTTTCTTTTTTTTTTTCCCCTCCCAGCAAACTTTAGATCCATTTTGGTCATCCTAGAGATTAGAATAGGCCAATGTGAGTAAGAAGCAATGTGAAATGAAAAAAAATATTTTTGCATGTGTCCTTGAAACATGGGTCTTACCCAGGAGTATTGAGCCTTCTCCAAACAAAACTCTGGAAGTCACAGTTCATATCATCTTTAAGCCCTGGAGAGAGGGTTATTAATCTATGAAAATGAACAAACACTAGCTGTTTGCTATTCTGCTGTGCAGAGAACATTCAGTGACCTGACTAATCTGAGTTTCTTTCTCTAAATGCTGCACTTTTTACTCTTTACCCTGAAGTCTCAGGAAACGATTTCCTTAAAAAAATTTTTTTAAACTCTTCCATTTTAAATGTGCAGGGTCTTCAGAGACTTCACTGGGATGAAAGTCCTATGTTTTCCTGTTTCTCTTATAGGACTAGTCACAACTGCCCTTTTCTCTCGGTGGTGTTTTGCAGTCTGGGCCTCTGATTTAGTAAACATAGCCCTAAGGACCACAGTCATCTGGACCGTGTGCAGTGGCTAGTGTGTCATGGGTCCATCTCAGCTGATAATAGCATATCACAGGAGTCAGAGTGCCTTGTATGACTGGTTGCCCTGGGCAGTCCTAATGATCCCTAGAGCAGAGAATATCCTCTTCCTTTTCTAGAGGAGGAAACAAAACCTAAGAGGTTGACAGATTTGCTAGGTTTCAGGGCTAAAACACACATGGCTTGTGCTGTCACCCGGGCCTTCCGACTTGCATGAAGTTCATGCTTTCTCCATCACCTTGTGAAGCCAAGATCCCCCAGGCCTTATGCAGTTGTGTCTCTGAATCTGTAGACTGAAAAGACAGAACTTTGCTTCATCGAAGGGGCCTAATAGAGCAGTTTTGAGATGGAGCTGGAAAGATGGAGAAAGACAAGAGTACAGCCCCTTGAATGTACACCATCCCCTCTTACCTCTTATAAATTTTGACGTTAGTTTTTGTAGTGCCTAAGCTTGAACTTGACGGATAGGTAGAGAGTGTTTTTTCTTCTGCAGCCACTACACCTTTAAAGTTAAGCTTCTCGAGCTATATATATTTCCTTTAATGCATCAGTGTCAGCAAAGTTAAAAACATCAGGAAATTGTATTGATCTCATCCATGGAATCTTGAAAACTGATGCCATCTTCTCTGGGAAGTTCTTTCCTATGTGGGTGGGAAGGCATTACAGTCAGGTCACTTGCATATTGGTAGGTCCCTCCTGTCTTTCTGCTGGATGCTACAGAAGAGGGTAGAGGAAGCTCACGCAGCCCCCCGTGAATCAGATGTATGCCTCCTGGTCTGGAGAGAGCCAGTGCGAGACACTGAGTTGCTTTCATGATGGGTATCTGCTGTCCTAGGACATCTAGCAGTTAATCTTTTAGTAAAAATCACCATCCATCTCTTGATGCCAGAAGCATGTATAGTAAGTGTTATGAAGCCTTTTCTGTCTTTGCAGAAGTAATTGGTGCTGACAGCCGTGCTGTTGGTTTCAGAAATACTTGGAATCTGATTCTCTTTGAGACTCACAGAAGCTAGATTTTATATGTGGAATCCTCCTCAGTGATTCTGCAAACCAGACAAAGGCCATCTCTCTTGTAGGCCTCCTCCCCGCAATCTCTTTACAGCTTTTTCCTAGGAGTCAAGGCGCTATAGCCTGGCTGGGGAGTTTTGCTTGGTGACCGAGTAGCTAAGAATGTTTCTCTCTAACAGGTCACAGAGAGTGCTGGTGGACATCTCTCCTTGCCCCAAGATCTTCGGTGGAAGTCCACGGGACTTGGTGTCTGTGCCGT
Source organism: Balaenoptera acutorostrata (assembly GCF_949987535.1). NCBI lineage: Eukaryota > Metazoa > Chordata > Mammalia > Artiodactyla > Balaenopteridae > Balaenoptera > Balaenoptera acutorostrata. The sequence continues at coordinate 94,366,488 of NC_080073.1, forward strand.
TCAAAGTATATATGAACTCGCCAGGAGGCATAATGCGTCACCATTTAATTCTGGGCCACCCTAAAGGATGACACCCAGCTTCAGAGACCACTTCTTGGACATCATCCCTGAGATCCAGTGTTTTAGCTCCCCATTGTCTGAAATCCGTTTCTGACCGAGTTTGAGCTGCCTTATAGGCTTAGGCATTCAATGGCCAGGACCATGTTGCAGCTACACACCTTTTGTCCCTTTCAGAGCAGCAGCTCGCTCTGAAGCTCTTGTTGAGTCTTTTACACAGATATGCTAGAAAACAGGCACCAACCCATTCTTTCCATCTTGGCATTTGCCCACAAGCCTAGTCCTGGGATGACCTGGAGCAGAGAGGCAGTGGAGGATAAATTCATCTTGTACAGACTTGTTCCTGCTAGTTCTAGCCTGTCTCTCGCCACAGATCTAGCTTTTAAATCCTCAAGTGATTGGTTTTGCGTAGGAATGTGTGGATTGTTGGATCGCAGTAATTTTCTCCCTGGATTTCTAGTGTTTATATAAGCAGATGTATATAAAAAAGGTTCTATCATTGGTGTAAACAGCAGGGCCTATTTTTAATAGTTACAGGTGCTTAAAGATGGTGCAAAATAAAAATGTAAGTTTTTTTTTTTTTTTTTTTTTTTTTATTGCAAGTTGCAACACAACCAAAAGTCTATATTAATGTTTTGCCAGGAAAGGGTCAACACGGAAAATTTGCAACAAAGACAAACTAGAATAGAACCAGTGCAAACAGAAGCTGACAAATATATGCCCCATGTTGGGAGTTCAGCCCCTGGAATGTTATGTAGGACAAAAGGAATGGAAGAGGTATTTCAGTAACATTTTGTTCTGTGTCAAAAACCTTGTGAAATATAAATCTGCTGTGTATTGGAGAATGGATACAGCAGTTGATTCAGGTTGAATAGCTTTCATTTAACTAGAGTATCCCACAGAAAGCCGTTCTTGTTCTGACAACCATAGTTTTGTTTTTCTTGACTTAAAGAAAATTGAATTCATGTTTACATATTTTATAGGATTGTTTTATGGACAAAGACACAGGTCAAATCCCATCCCAGCACAGTGGCTATTGTTATAGCAAATAGAAACATTTCTAAATGAAATAAAACCATTTCTAAGCCATGGCCTGTGGCCCATAGTAATCATACTACATTGGTGTTATGAAACCGTTTGCAACTATCAGTAATTCAGTCGTAGATGTGCTTTTTTTCTAATTCTGTTTTTTAAAAAATATTCTAGTCTCTTGCCAACACACATACCCATGCATATACTTCACTGATTTGCATAGTAGAGAAGGAAGAATATGAATATGTATAATAGGAGTCAACTTTATTTTGGACTTTCTGGAACAGATCACTTTTTTTTCCTCCACATGATGGCTCCCTGAATTGCTTCCAATTATTGAACTTTCATAATTGCCCACAACTCTGTCTGTGTCCTTCTAAGGGTCTTGCCGTGTCAACCAACCCAGCCAAAAGCTAGTAGCCAGTGATAGGGGTTTAAGAAGCTGAACTTCAGAATACCCCTGCAAAGGGTATTGTGTTATTCTCCATTTCTACACTTCTCAAGAAGAAATTAGGTGCTTGTTGTTTAGTTTTTTCAATTTCCAGATCGTTCTGGCATTGATCTTGGACTCATTTGCAAACTATTACTCCTGAAACATTTTGGCTCTCTGTGGCCTATGGTTCAGTAGAATCTGAGGTTTTCCAGGTACATCAAAGACTTAAATTTTAGGGAAATTGATCAAAAGAAAACTTCTCTAGGAATAAATGTCTTTTAGGTTTCAGCCCTATACTACCTTCAAGGTTCTTAACAGGATGCCTTATATTTTATTTCCCTTCCGTATTTATACTAATTTGCTACTTGAATTTACTGTTTTCTGTTTGGAAACAGCTTTTAAAAAGTAACACAGAGCTTAAAAATATAAAACAGTTCCAACCTGCTCCATTCTTACCTTGACTCTCTTTTCTGCCTTATTGCTAGACCACTGCTTCTCTTTCTACTTCTCTTCTGGGATTTTATCTTGCTCAGCGATTCTAGTGTGTGATTCTGAATTCTATGGTTTGAGTTTCCTGACCAACTTCTCCTTGCATCTGAGTCTATTTCCTGTGCGTAAAGCTTTGGCATTCCATTCTCCGATCCCAGTCAAAAGTGAAACTTTTAGTGCTAATAAGATTAATCCTTGCGACACTATTAATTCTTTACTCTCCATTTCTCACTCCATTGTTATTTCTCAAAGACCAACATTTCTTTGTCATTAAGAACGTCATTAGGAGATGGTAACTACACTTAATGTGATCATTTCACAGTGTGTACAAATCTTGAACCGTGATGTTGTACACCTGAAACTAATGTAATGTTTTATGTCAGTGATACCTCAATTTAAAAAAAAAGAGGAGAAAGAAAAAAAAAGAACTTCATTTTGGTGTCACTTCCTTAAGACCTCCTGGATTTTTGTTTTACTGATACACTCCACAGCTTCAAACTGCAGGAACCATCAACAGGTCTTTGACAAATTAGTTGTCTCTACACATGGTTTACAATATTACACTTGCTGTTTAAAAATAATTAAGCTTCTCACAGTGTTCTTTGCTGTGGGTCAGGAACTTTACTTGCTTTGCCATCCAACACAGAAGTTAATCACAAATGGGTCCTCTGAACCAAATAATTAAAAATAGAGCAAAGTTTCTGAACCAGGCGGTTGGCAGAAAAGTCTGTACTTCCATCTGTGCATGGTTAGGAAAATATTTCATGATACTGAAATAGCATCAAGCCTTGCTCTCTTTTGTGTGAGAGTGTATCTGTGTGACTGCATGTCATTCAGTGCTCTGAATGTTTGTTTGACAGTTAGCTAATCTTATATATATATATATGTCACTGGCAAAGAAACAGGAAAGCAAATCCAGGTGTTCTGTGCATACATTCTTTATTTGCTGGTTTCTGTGAAGGGAGAATGGTCTTGCTCTTGCTTTTCTGTTTAGTGAAAGTTTTCTCTAAGCACGTGCTTCAGAAATTTAAACAGCATTACATTTTGACTTGAAAATCTTTATGTCTTTTGATTCTCTGTCTATGAATAACCTTTGCTAATAACTTTTAGGAGCTGTTCTTAGGTGAAATGTTGATGGATCTATTTCAGTTTGGAATGTGGACGATTAGGAGTTTCTGCTCTCCGGAAGGAGACGTATGCCTGGAATATATATCAAACTCATAAACACTGTATGACAGAGGTACAGGCATGCAAGTGACTGATTTTGAGAGAAATTTCATCCTTCAATTTGGATTTTCCTTTGTTTTCACCAGTAATCAGTAACTTATCAAATATGTTCAGTTTTGACCAGTTCTAAACCTATGCTATGACTTTAAAAGTATATTTTCTATTTATAAAGTTCTAATTGCTATATAAAATAAAGATTATTTCCCTCTGGTATTTCTCTATTGCAACTGTCTCTCTTTATCCCTGGAAAAGTCTTAGTTTTTGGTTGATTTTCTTTCTCCCAGGAGAGCCACTGTATTAAATAACAACTAATGCTCAATAAATACACCAAAGGGAGATTAAGGAATTATTAAGAGGAAAAAAAAAAAAAGGAAATGTCTTAATTTTCTTCCTTTGGCTCCAAAACATACGTATTTCTCAGAATCACCAGTTTCTTTATGCTTCCGGACACTTAGACCCTAGGCATACTCTTAATACTGTGATAATAGAATTAAATACTGAAATTAAGAGCTGTGGATTGACCATGCTCACATAAATTGAAATTAAGGAAGGAGGAATATCTTCAATAAATGTCATTATTAATATAGCAGCTAATTCTTGAGTTTAGCTATGAAGATCAACTAAAGTTGATGATAGTTTGATTATTTAGGCAGTTTGTCATTTATGAAATTTAAAACTTAATAGTTTGATTATTGAGGTACTTTGTCATTCATGAAACTCAAAATTTAATAGTTTGATCATTTGGGCAGTTTGTCATTCATGATGTTTAAGAGACCCTACACATCCTTCTGTCCAACCTCCTGAATTTACATTCAACTTAATTTTGTTCATTTCTTGCAAACCTACTATGTGCAAGGCACAATGCCTAGAGGGAACAATAAAGTTGAATAAATTGTGGCCTGTGGCTTCAAACAAATTAATCTTTGATTTCCTTTTCAATATTATTGGGGGAATAGCTTTTATTTATTTTTATTTATTTATTTTTAAATTTTATTTTTGGCTGTGTTGGGTCTTCATTGCTGTGCACAGGCTTTCCTTAGTTGCAGCGAGCGGGGGCTGCTCTTCGTTGCCATGCGTGGGCTTCTCACTGTGGTGGCTTCTCTTGTGGAGCACGGGCTCTAGAGCGTGGGCTCAGTAGTTGTGGTGCAGGGGCTTAGTTGCTCCGTGGCTTGTGGGATCTTCCCGGACCAGGGCTCGAACCCGTGTCCCCTGCATTGGCAGGCGGATTCTTAACCACTGCGCCACCAAGGAAGCCCGGGATAGCTTTTAAAAAGAGACACATGGATTTTGCTAATTGTTATTATTTGCTAGTGTAAGATATTAGGATTTAACATATTTTGTGCACTCTGAAAACTCATAAGGGCGAACAGTAGATGTCCTATTTTTTTTTTTTTTTTGGCCGTACTGTGTGGCATTTGGGATCTTAGTTCCCCAACCAGGGTTTTTTTTTTTTTTTTTTTTTTTAAATAATTTTTTAGTATTTGTTTTTATTTATTTATTTATGGCTGTGTTGGGTCTTCGTTTCTGTGCGAGGGCTTTCTCTAGTTGTGGCAAGCGGGGGCCACTCACTATCGCGGCCTCTCTTGTTGCGGGGCACAGGCTCCAGATGCGCAGGCTCAGTAATTGTGGCTCACGGGCCCAGCTGCTCCGCGGCATATGGGATCTTCCCAGACCAGGGCTCGAACCCGTGTCCCCTGCATTGGCAGGCAGATTCTCAACCACTGCGCCACCAGGGAAGCCCTGGTAGATGTCTTTAGACTTTAAAGTTAGTGCTGGATTGATCTTCTCTTATATGAGACAGCTGACATTGCTGACATTGCTGATATTAATTAGACTCCCCGGAAAGGGTGCCTGGATACTCAAGTTCTTCACACTTTGCTTGTGGGAGCGTTAAATTTGTTTCTCTCATTCATTTCGGCATCTTCTGGACAACAGTATATGGCCTTTCAGTTTAAAAAACTGCATTTGATTGTTGATATCTTTATTCAATAAATCATTTGGTTGGCGAATATTGATTTACCAGATTCATGATCCAAAACACGAGAAACAGCGCACGCACTAAAGAAAGGTCATTGTGCAGAGAACCTATCGTTTTAATAATAGTAACGGCTAGCTGGCATGTTGAGGATTTAGGGTATGTCAGTGGCTGTGCTGATCACTTAATCTTCACAGTAAACCTAGTTGGTAGTTATTATCTCCACTCAACAGATAAGGTAACTGGGTTAGTAGCTTGCCCAAGGTCACACAACTCGTAAGTGGGAGGACTGGGATTCAACTCATACCATTTTAACTTCACACCCTATGCTCTTAACTAATTATACTTTATCGCTTACCACCCATGCCATCATGAGACTTGCAAAATTGCTTTCATGAATGTGAGGTATATACAAAAGCATAGTTGCAAACCAAGATAAACTATAAAGAATAAGGATTCAGTGAGCGCTCAACTAACTCTCCACCCAGATTTCATAATGACCACGAATTCGATGTCCTCTCTGTGGGGTCCTCCCCCATCACGTCACCTTTCTTCCCACCTCAGAAGTAGCCACTAAAGAAAAATGATGTTTGAAAACATCTTTAACACAAGTGCACAAAAACGTATCCCCAGCCAGATGCTTATTTTGTTTTCCCTCCTTTTTCTCGTCTCTCCTCGCTGCTCGGTCATCTCTCTGACTTCTTCCTCCTTTTTCTCGCCATTGTGGGGCATGAAGAGGAACTGAGTCAGATCTGCATAAAAAGGTTAGGGAGAGTGTCCTCTGCTGTGATGTGCAGGCCAAAGTGCCATGACTAGGATGGGGGATTTTGTGGTGGGGTGATAGTTTCTTTGGTGCTCTCAAAGGACACATCCCCTCCCAAGCAAGGCATGCTCTGGAGGGATGCTAACAGACACATCTGAGGGGGTGATTTAATGTGGCTGGGCTGACACATCTCTAAAAAGCTTGTCAGGTTATAAGTCACAAATATTAGCCATACAGACATGTGGTTCCTGAATAGTGTGACTCTTAAAATAGCGATACGTTTTTGGTAACCAATGTGAGGGCACTTCATAACACAATCAAAAGCCATTGAGTAGAACATGTTAAGATAGTGTAACCTTGTTGTCCCCTAATGCTTGAATGCTGTCTTTCAGCAAGTAGTAATACCTTGTACAATATGTAAAAATCAAAATGGGTTCGGGCCTGGTGGGAATAATATAATTCTTTCATCAGTTGGAAAGTACATTCTAATAATTAACTACATTAAAAAAATAAGCAAAGGAGGTTTTTGTTTTTTGTTTGTAAATCGTACTCTGTTGCATGAACTTTTTTCCAAGGGTCATACAATTCTGTAGGAGAAGGTGGCAATTTAATGCACTCTTAGCTATTAAGGGCTTAGAGCTAGGTTACTTATAAGTTACTCCCATGTCATTACAAAAATATGTAATGAATTTAAAAGATTAAAAATAATCACATCTAGTTGAACATAAAAGTGCTTATAAAGGCATATGTGTGTATCTGTATGTAGTCATTTGCACGTACACATTTATATATGTATGTCTTGTATTAATATTTTTCTGGTGTTGCATGCATTTGTAGGTATAGATATAGCATGCACTCTTTACAGAACTAATGTTAGGGGACCCTTTTATGAACCAACTATATGATTTGGAGCTTTATCAAATGTGATTTTTTCAAAGGTCACAATTTTGGCCTGTAATAAAAAGCAGTATAGTATTGAGGTTAAAGTGTGTGTATGTATCTGTCTGTCTATATCTTCTCCCTCTCATCTTTTTGCTTAGAGAAAAATCTATGCTCAAAGATACCAATGTGCCTACTAATAACTTCAAATATGAAAAAAAGAGCTACATATGACACTTCTTTGCAGTTTTGTACATTGTCTCAAAAACATGCTGTAAAAATATGGAAACTAGAAAAATCTTGGCAAATGTAGCCTAAGAGTGTAGCTGATTTAAAAGCTGCATTTGAGTATTCTAAGTACGGTTCTGTGACAGCTATTACTATAGGAATTGGCACAGCTAAGAAAATTTACACTTTAATACTTTAGAGCAAATAATTGCTTAGGATGCTTTAAATAGCACAGGAAATGTGTAGAGTGTTTACTTGACATTTGTTATATTGAACACTAATACTGAAACAGATTCTTTGACCACAGAGAATGCCAGTGTAGGTGGGATGGGGGTAGACGGGAGAGAGAGACAGACAAAAAACAGCCAGCATGATTAAATAAAAATAAAATGGCAAATGAGCTTTTTCATGATAGAGCTATAGCAGAAAAATAAAATGCCCATTTGTTCGATCAAGTTGTCTTGGAGTGTGGTAGCAGAAAGCAAAGTAAACAACTCCCTGGGGTTAGGTTTCTCCTGGTTTTAAGGTCCTGAAGTATGCTCAAGGCTCTCTTCAAAGCCTTCCAGCCCTTGGCTACTCTGGTTTAATTTTTAAGGTCCTGAAAGTGAGAGGAATGACCTCCCTTTTTATAAAACAGAAAGAAAAAAAAATCCCTCTTGTTATCTGTTTAATCTGCACACGCTTGTGAGTGTTTTTTTACGATAGCTCTGGCGCCCTCATTTCTCAGTGCAGCTCAGTACTTGTGATGTTTCCCCCCCCCCCCCCCGAATGCATCTTGCACTCCCAGAGCCTTCTTTTCACCCTTGCCAGGCACTGTTCATGCGATTCTTATCCTAGGACGGGGTCTAGTGCAGTTGAGTTCTGCCCTAAATGCAGAGCATTTCTTTTTGTACCAACTGCATACCATGCAGTGTGATTCAGCTGCATTTAACGGGAAGAAAATAGGATATACTTTAGGCTGCTAAATCCTGTCCCATTCATATATATTTGAGTCAATTGTACAGTGTCTTAAAGGGAGTTTTAAATGCCTATGTTAAAAACGAATTGGTATGTGTGATAGGTCCAAGAATGTGAAATTGTGCAATGTTAATGAAATTTGTTAAAAGCTGCTTCCTTCTAGCTTGTCAACATGAGCCGCTGTAAAATACCCAAGGGAATTTTGAAAACAGCAATCAAGAGTCAAAACTTCACAGTGCAGTGTGGCCCGGCACCCAGAACACTCTGTGGTGGAGAGGCTGTATTTATGGCTTTTCCACTGACTGGAGAGTTGACCTTGAATAAATCATGTTTAACTTCTCTGTGCTTCAGTTAGCTTTTGAAAGACATGTGTGGTTGTGTATAGCCAGTGGGAAGGCAATAACTGAAGTTCCCAACAAAAGGAGAACTTGAAGGAAAATTTTATTATAAAAGAGCCGTGGGCATGAATGCAGGCCTTATGTAGGGTACTATAAATAAGTCCTGGTACACATGGCTCCTAAGAAATGTAGAGTGTTTTATTCTAATACTCTTCCTGTATTTTGTAGAATTAAAAAAAAAAAAAAAAAAATATATATATATATATTGTTTTACCTTTTAATTTCAGAAAGCTTTGTGTTCAGACATTTTTTTTCTATAAGTTCCACCTTATATAAACGGATTTTTTTTTCTTTAGAATGTTACAATTTAAATTGTAATCGAGCAGTAACAAATTTCATTTAATATACAAAGACATTTATTTTTATTTTTAAAAGGGCATTCCAAGTTGTTATTTATTTTAAAAAGTTTATTTCTTTTTAGTCTGTTGCTACCCCTGCAGTGATCTCAGTGGTTTTTCATTCATCCGGGGAGTAAGGAAGAAGAATGTCCAACATTTAATACGCCTGAAACACTAGCAAGCACAAAACACTTAAGTACCCATGTGACTTATGGTCAGTGGGCCTGCTTCCCCTTCCTAGTGTGTCAGCAGTCAGCTGGAAGGACTGGAATCCATAGGCGAAAGTAAGATACAACCATGGGGATTGAGAATCAAAGGAGGGCTTTTTAATTTTTTGGTGCCCAGAACTGCACATCATTGTAGGAAGTTGTCGGGTCTCAGTAAACCAGTGGCTGATAGGACCCCCTAACCCGCATCTCCCTGGTCAAGCCCTGGCAGTTAATTGCCTCATTTAAGTTACATTGTTGTAAAAGGGACATAAGTACTGCAGGTCTAGATGCTGCAATTTGAACAAAAGGTTATGAGCTTTCCGTGTTGCTGAGAGCCTAACTCTGGAGTCTCAGGTGGAGTTGTGCTGTGTGTAAATATAAGCCTCCAGCTCTGAGCTTAAAGAAAACAATTCAAAGAAAGCCAGAGAAAAAGCTTATAGATTTAGCACCATATCCATGACTCACTTTCTCTTTGCTCTTTCTGTACAGCTGTTACTCATTTTACCTCGAACCCCACAAGAAGGCTCCTTGTCATGTTTTCCCTTTGACTGCTTTGCCAAAAATATAAATACATGCATTGGGAGAATAAGGGTGAGAGAGAGATGAGACAGAGGTCACAATTTTTTTAAAAATTTATTTCATTTTTGGCTGCGTTGGGTCTTCGTTGCTGCACGCGGGCTTCAGTAGTTGTGGCTCGCAGAGCACAGGCTCAGTAGTTGTGGCGCACGGGCTTAGTTGCTCCGCGGCACGTGGGATCTTCCTGGACCAGGGCTCGAACCCGTGTCCCCTGCATTGGCAGGCGGATTCTTAACCACTGCGCCACCAGGGAAGCCCAAGGTCACAATTTTTAATCCTGGTTCTGCTGATAACAAGCTCCATGACCAGATACTTTGTACAAAAAAGGAGGATGGTTTTGAAATTCGTTCTCAGTTGCCAGATGGCAGCCATCTCTCTGTCGAAGGGCTTGCCTCAGATGTCCACTGTGTTTGGATGGCTGAGGTACCACTTGGATCAGTTCTCCTGGGCTTTTGGAAGTAGCCCTGGAGGTGGTGACAGCAGCCTTAAGAATCCTTAGCAATTGGGACTGAATTACCAGGAGAACAGGAAGGGGTAAAGGCTATGTGGTAGGGAACAGGGTGCCAAGCTCTTCTGAAGCTGCTATTGAAACTTGGCCTGTTATGCCTGTGTGTTCAGTTATCGTTGGATATCCCAGGATTTTCTATCTCCTGTGATACGAATACCAGCCCTGCCATTTACTAGCTTGGTCAAGTCACTTAATGCCCCAGTTTCTTCATCTGAAAAATGGGGATTATAATGAACATGAGGATTAAATAAATCAATATATGTAAGACACTCAGAAGAGCACTTGGTACCTGGGAAATGCTGTTGATGCGTACTGTTGTCATGTTATTGTTCTCCTTTGGGGTTTTCTAATTTATCTGTGTAGTGTTTAGGGCAAAGTGCCAGGCATGTGGGAGGTGGTGGTGGTGGGGTTGGTGAGAGGGTGACCAAGCGTGGTAGAGAGTGTGGACATCATCTGGTGTCCACCCCAGGTCTCAGCCTTTGCCTGTGCATATCATGTTTATTTCTGACCACCAGGCTTGGCTCAGATTCTTCCCTCACCCCTCTGCCTTCACGCCCACATTCTGCCCCGCCGTGAACGTCCAGCATGAGCCTCCCCTCCTCCAGGACGGAAAGGTTTCCCCAGCTGTTTCAGCCTAAACCAGTCTCCTTCCCCACTTCCCTCAGTTCCTGTGTACTTGTCTGCACAGCTCGTTTTATCATGTCATTATTGCTTCATTCCGTTTCTTAGAGGTCTTGCTTCTCAGTCAGCCTCCATGTGACTGGGGGCTCTTGCCGCCTCTCAGGGTCCAGGGCAGTGAGGCAGAAAGAGCAAGGATCAGGGAGGAAAGGAACCTGCTTCCCTCTCTCTCATAAACTCAGCATGCTCACGGCATTTGATCTCTCTAATCCTCAGAGCTTTGCAGGTAAAATGAGGGTCTGGACTAAGTGACCTCTAAATTTTCCCTTGCGGCTTCATTGTTTGAGAGTACTGCAGATGTGCATAAATCTGTGTGGAAGGAGTGAACGAATGTCCACTCTCCAGTTGCTCAGGACAGCTTTAGTTATTTTTGTGCCCAGTAGCATCTCTGCTTGGTGAATGGAAGAAACGGTCTGCATGATGAAGGTTTCACTTTCATTGGACAGAAATTTTGTTCGTTTTGATCCTTTCATGGTCTGAATTCGTGTCCACATCTGAGTTTATATTAGTAATTTGCCAGTGAAAAAAGAAATACAAATTATATCACAGACAAAATGTTGAGTACATTAGAAAGGAAAAGAGTACACAAGAAAGCACTTTAGAAGTCCCTGTTTGCATGCATTGCTATTTTGTATATTATAATATAAATATAAAGCTCTCATAGTGTATTCACTTAATAATTTATTGATCATTTTGAAGTTTTTCTGTAAGTACTTAAGAGATTTAAAGCTATTTTTTTTTATTGAAGTTTAGTTAATGTACAGTATTATATGTTACAGGTGTACAATATAGTGATTTCACAATTTTTAAAGGTTATACTCTATTTATAGTTATTATAAAATATTGGCTGTATTTCCCGTGTTGTGCAATATATCCTTATAGCTTATTTTATAAATAATAGTTTGTACCTCTTAAGCCCCTACTCCTATATTGCCCCTTCCCCCGTCCTCCTCCCCACTGTTAACCACTAGTTTGTTTTCTCTATCTGTGAGTCTGCTTCTTTGAAACTATATCTCTTTTTCAAAGTTTATAATTTGGGCTTATTTTCTTATTCATGTTAGGCATCTTATCTGAATGCAATTTACCGAGCACGTATTATTATTTTTGGTATGTTAGGAGAATTGATATATACACACACACAGTAGCTGAAATTTCTAGCATCAAGTCTTAATAGCTTGGAATTATTTATGCATTTCATTTATTCCTCTTCCCTAATCATCTACATCTGGATCAAAAATTGATTGTTCCTTTATCATATTTAAGGCATCTATTTACTTTATGATTTTATGAATATTTGAAAATTTTGAACTTACTGATCTTAATTTACTAGGGCAAGAGAGAGGGAGGGAGAGATAGAAAGAGACGGAATGGAATTTGGCCGTTTATTTATGGCTGTAACCGTCTTTGTACATGAGAGAAGTGACTTCATAATTGAGGAGCCTTTTGGTCATAAATCACTATGTTTTCAAATGAATTACTCTCTGGAAAAAAATAGCCTTTGAAATATTATGTCATACAAGTTCAGACCAAGGAGGGAGTAAGTTGACTATCTAATTAGGCTCCATATGGCTTGAACTCTTGGGAGAGCCACCTGAAACAGGACCCTGTTAAGAAATTATTCTGTGTCATACATAATCGTGTTCAAGAGGTCTTGGTAATTTGCATTGAAAAATGATAATTGGCATCATCCTCAAAGATGAGTTCTGTGACCTTAGATGTTTTCTGATTCAGCTTAGCAGTGACACTAAGATTTATACTGAAACCTCTTCGAATATTACTGGGAACACCCCACCCCCAACTTTTTATAGTTCACTGAGTGTGAGGAGCTCCTTCCTAGTATTTCATCTTAATCCAGTGATTGGCTTCCATGTTATAACCGAAAGGAAAATGTCTCTGGGTGTGGTGGGGAAGGGGAACTTGCAGGGCATGGGGTCAAGAGGGTAGAGAAATGTCAGCTGCTTTTATTTAGCAAATATTTACCAATCATTCCTGCCCCTGTGCATTAGCTCCTCGTGCACTGGGGTCTGAATTGATCCAAAAGGTCTGCATTTATGGAGTCTTTCCTCATAGAAATGCTTAGGCTTCCCTTGGATGCTTTGTCCTCTTTTTTTAAAAATGGTGCAGAAGAATGCTGGCATGAGTGTAGTCCGTTTGTATGGAGATGACTCTCTCCCTTATCTGGGCATACGTTTTGTTGGAGGAGAGAAGGTGGGAGTAGGTAGTAACCGAATATGTACCCTGAGTGCAAGTGATAATTGACCTCACGGATTAGAGAGAGGAGGGAAACATAGTTTATAAGTCTTCTTCATAGGATATTTCAAGTTAGATGTTTTTCTGAATTTGGTTTCTGATTTGAAAACTGGACCGAGCTGTTTTTTGTTTCATCCGAACAAGTTTACCGTGAATTGAGGGGTAGAGTGTTAATTCTTAAGCCTCAGATCTTTAGGCAGCGAGTCATTTCCATGTTGTTGAGACATTTTCTAGCCTTTATTGCCGCGTGTAGGTCATGCTTTTCTCTGGATGTTTTGACTCCTTAAGAAACTCGCAATAACAAATTAACAATCACACTCCTCTGGAATGAAAACACGCAGTAGTGGAGTAATAAATAGCAGTTCTGGAAACCTGAGTAAACAGAAAACTCTGCTTTCTTGCTTAAGAAGGCTCTAGAGAAGGCGTCCAGCGTCCAACAGATACAAAGCAAGATACACCATGTAAAGCAAAAAGACATGAATGTGCTTTTCATTTTAATTGTCCAAGGGATTGTGGGGTGGAAACCGTAGATGCACTTTCATTCTTTAAAACTTACTAAGTAAATTATTTTCAGTCTTCTGACCTTCCTTCCCTCAAATGGATCATAACTGATCAACAGGTTTGACTTGTTAAAATGAGCTGTATTTGTTTGGGAACCCCACGGTGGCCTGGGGCTTCTCCACCTCCTGTCTTTCTCTGGTATAACTGGGAATAGCCCTGGGCCTTGACCTTGGTGGGAAAGATGTGAATCAGCACAGTGCTAAGACGGAATGCTGCCCAGGTACTGCTCGGCCATGTACAACCCTGGTCTGTCTCATCGAGTGGCCCATCGGAATTTTTCTATCACAGTGAGATTATAGTCAGCTCCAGGGGCTATTTCCATCAACCCTATTCATGGAGTTGCTTGCTCTGGTGGTGGTGGATGGAGTAAAAGTATACCCTCCCAAGGATCATTACTGACCAGGGTTCTTGGCCTTCCCTATCAACAGAAATTGATAAGAGGCCAGACAAGAAATTCAGGTGAGGCTTTTCTGGGGCCTCTGCTGCAGTAGGAGGGAGCAAAAACAAGTAACAGGTTCCCTTGCTCACTCCCCAAGGAGGGGTGAGCTGGTTCCTTCTATGGGGTGAGGGTAGGGATGGGTCCAGGGGTCAGGCTGGAGGGGTAGCTTAGGTGGTTTGCTTGCCCCTTTGGAGGTGCTGTGTGCAGGGGGCATGCTCAGTACCCTGCTTTTGCTCCCAATACCCTGCTTTTGCTCCCGGCTCCTCAGAAGTGGCAGTTGGCTTTTTGTATCTTGTTGTCTGTAATTTGCCCCAACTGCACATGCACGGAGCTATTTTTAGTCCCATATAGTTTCTTTGTATTTTGTTGCTCAAGGAGAGGTTAGTCCAGGTGCAAACACTGCAACAAAGAGTTCCAGGTCCCAGGTCTTAGCCTATCTCAGGGTGAACACTTGATTTGATTAGAGGCCATTGGCATGGAAGATGTTACAGCTCCTTTATGACCATAAGTGCTTGGAGGAGAACATTGATGCCCACAGAATCTGAATGTCTGGGGACTTTGGATTTCCCATTAATCAAAAAGACACCTTAAAGAACCTGCTCAGATTTCATGAATTTTCTCTAGATTCCTACTGAGGAATTGGAGGTAAGTTTTTGTGGTTTTTTTTTCCTCCTTGCCTGTTTCAGTGTGTCATGAAACGTGCCCATATTTAGCCTGTCCAGTTGAAAAATGGAATGCCATCCACTTTGTACTTAGGACAGTGAAGTTCTTCCCACACCTGGCTGGAGAAGCTGATTTGGCTCACCTTCCAGTCTGAGGCATGTGAGTCAGACAGAGGCAAAGATTTAAATGTTATTAACATGAGAAAAATCTTTTGAATGTGAAGTCATCATGGTTGAGGTTACTTTGAACATTCCTCATCGTCTCTTTTATGATTTGTACCGAAATCAACACGCTTTAGTTTTATGCTAAAAAACACTGTGGATGGAGTGAAAATGGACATGAATTTGAAATTACATAATAGCCAGAAACTTTCATATTATAGAAATATTACACTGTGATAAATATTTTATTAAGTTCCTTGGCTCACGGGCTATTTTTTAATGGCTTTGGCGTTCAGGAATTTTGAAAGTCAGATTCTTTGTAATTTAAATTTCCTTCTAAGCAAGGAAGTACACTATGTTATTAATTTTTTAAAAATATATACTTAGAAGTTCAGATTGTGTAATTATCTTAATGCTCCATAGCCCCTTTTCTGACTAAACATTGGAACTTATGCTGTTGAATGCAGGGAATTTGTCCAGAAAAGCTTAAGGAAATTTAGCCTACACAGGGAAATCTGCTAGATTTATAAATAAAAGGTTTAACTAAAGGGATGATACATAACAATTTTATCTTATCTATAAAAGATTGCATTTGAGTTTTGTCTCTTAGCCCTTCTTTTAGGATTAGGTAATAATCGTAGCTTGTTTTTTGGTAGTTGATTTATAGTAATAAGTTTTGTGCAATCCGACTGGGGGTAATTGAACTCATTTTAAGTGCGTAAGGATAGACTGCCTTTTAAAGGATCACAAAAAGGCGTCTTTTTTATAAAGTGAAAATGTCCCCAGAGATGGCCCACCTGAGATCTTGAAGTATGAAAGAAAGATAATATAGTATGTCACTCTGTCTCTTGAAGGAATGGCCTCTTCTATTGGAAAATAACTTTAAAGAATTCAAAGTTTAGAATTTTTAGTTGAAATGATTTATAAATCACGGCACTGGCTTTTAATCCTTGGTAGAATTCTTCTTTATTTCTAAGAAGCCTGCATAAATGTTTATATGAACATAACCTTAAGTATTTAAAATGTAGCATACCGACCTTATTTAAAGACAACTTTATGCATGACAGTGCACATTTAAAGTTCCTGGATAAAAATTCTTTGTACCTTTTTTGGAAGAAAAATCTTACATAGTTTAAAATTTTTTTTTCCTTTTAACTCTTAACTGTAACAAAGCTTTTGAGCAGAGTAGGAAACTAGTATTGTTACTCACACTTATTGCCATATTGTTGCTCACACTTACTGCTAGTGTTGTTACACTTACTGCTAGTGTTGTTACTCACAGAGCAGGGGAAGCAATACTATATGTTCAACTTTAGCAAGTTAGATGCATTAACTTACTCATTTAAAGAACTTGAGTGACAAAACCTTAATTTTAGAAAATATTAAACCTAAATTATAGAAAATATTAATAGTGCTTAGCAAAGCTGGTATAGAATCAGGTTTGGTTACTATAATGACTCACACGCTTTATAATTTGACATATTTTCTCTGTTTAAGCATAAGTTTTTTCCTATTATTTTGGATTTTTAAAATTATTATTTACTGTGGGTTTGGCACTCATACAAGGGGAGAGAAATACAGGTGGGTGATCAGGGGAGGAGGCTGGGCGAGGCGCCCGTGGGCTGACACTGCAGTGAGATGGTGGGGAGTCTGCATTTCTGGTCACTGGACTTTCTCAGAACGCCCCACGGCTCCCCAGTAACTGTATTTACATGACGTTATACGAATATGTGTTTTTCTGGGGCGAGGGTTGTAGCTTTCACCAGATCCTCAAAGAATTCTCTGTCCCTCCAAAGTTCTATAAGAACCACTAATGTAAAATTGAAAGGTCCGGATATCTTCGAGGGTAAGATGTTAAGTATGAGTTACAGAAAACAAGCCATGGGTTACCTTTTTTACACAATTAAAAATGACCATGACAACCATAAATTTGTTTTCTGTGTCTGTGAGTTGATAAAATAGATGAACAGCAAGGACCTACTGTATAACACAGGGAACTACAGTCAATATCTTGTAATAACCTATAATGGAAAAGAATCTGAAAAAGAATACATATATGTATGTATCACTTTGCTGTACACCTGAAACTAACCTAACATTGTAAATCAACTACACTTTAATTAAAAAAATGACCGTGACATGGCCACGAATGAACTACGTTAGGTTGGCATTGCAAACCCACCTGGTACATGTTTAAAACACAGTGTGTTTATTTTGAGATAATGAAAAAATAACATCTTGTGGTTTGTCGCATCCCCATTTTGAGCTGACGAGGTGCTGTAACCTTGTTCATGGTAGCTCCTGATTTTTTTCCGTGTTAGAAATTGCTCAGTGGGGGACAAATGAGGCGCCTCTGGGAAATGTGCGAGTGATTAGGTGAAGAGGGTAGTCACTATCTTTCGAGACCTGTCTTCTGGTTTATGTTTGTGTTAAGAAGTATGCAGAGCAGGAGGCCTTGAACAGTTTGGAAGTGGGGAGCTTGTTACATTGGAGTGTCCCGCACACATGGCGCCCCCCTTTACATTTGCACAGTTTACAGTTTACAAAACTGTACACTTGGCTCTGCGCTTGATAAGGGCAGACATTCCTTGTCTGGGTCTGGCTGTGTCACCATGCTGGTGCAACATCTGGCCTGCACGGTATCCGAAGAAATGTTTTGTTGAATAAATGACCTCAGTTGGTTCTCAGGGCCGTCCTGTGGGTACAGACACAGCAAGTTTCAGCATTCCATTCTCTAGGCTCAAAGAGGGCAATTATTTACCTAAGGTCACATGGCTGGTAGCTGAAGGATCTAGGCCTCTCCTTTATGCTGTGCTTGATCTTGACTCTAGTAATAAAAGTGGAAAAGCCACACTTCATCAACTGCGTTTTGATAGAAGAGAGTGGGTGAGTGGTTGTAACCCTCAGAGAGTCTCAAAAATCATGGTAGCCTGTTGGACTTGTAACAGAGAGAAAATCTCAAGTGAGTATCTCTTGATGGTGCTATCAAGTCAGTTTTTTAATTTAGCCGAAGAAAAGAAAAATAATTTATTCCTTTTTATGCAACTAGATATTTACTGACCGTTTCCTCTGTGCCAAGCATAATGTGGGCACTGGGTATATAACCGAACAAATGCAGTGTGAGCCTCTGCCCTCGGAGAGCTTACCTTCTTGTAGGGGACACAGATTGCTAGTAAATCCGTAAGCGTACTCTGTATTTCAGACAAAAATCAGAGCAGGGTACGTTAGGGGAAAGAGAGTGATGGTGGCTGCAAGAGGATGATTTTATTTGGGGAAGTCAGGGAAAGCCTTTCATAAGATGTGACATTTGTGCAGAGACCTCAGTGATGTGTAGGAGTGCTGGGGGGTGAGATGGAAATCAGCAGAAGAGCATTGCAGGTGGAGAGAATGGTTCAGCAAACGCCCTGAGGTCAGGAAGAGCCTTTAAGTCTGGAGTGAAAGGCAAGAGGACTTACATTTTATTCTACATGAGATAGGAGACTGAATTAGTTTCCTAGGGCTGCCCTAGCAAATTACCACAAACTTGATGGCTTAAAACAACAGAAATTTGTTGTCTCACAATTCTAGAGGACAGAAGTCTGAAATCAAGCTGTCACACACTGTCTCTCTGAAGGCACCAGGGGAGAATCTGTCCTTGTATCTTCCAACTTCTGGTGACCAGACATTCCTTGGCTTGTGGCAGTATCACTCCAGTCTCTGCCTCTGTGTTC
Organism: Balaenoptera acutorostrata; assembly: GCF_949987535.1. NCBI lineage: Eukaryota > Metazoa > Chordata > Mammalia > Artiodactyla > Balaenopteridae > Balaenoptera > Balaenoptera acutorostrata. The sequence goes on from NC_080073.1 coordinate 94,385,019, forward strand.
ACATGGCCTTCTCCTCTGTGTCTGTGTCTTGTCCTCTTCTGTCGCTTGTAAGGACACTGGTCGTTGGTTTTAGGGCCCACACAGGTAATCAAGGATGATCTCATCTCGAGATCCTTAAGTACGTCTGCAGAAACCCTTTTTCCACAAAAGGTCATAGTCACAGGCTCTGGGACATGAACACATCTTTTGGGGGCCCACCGTTCAACCCATTACAGGAACCATGGATGACATTTAAGCAGAGGGAGTGACGGCATCTCTGTTGTTTTAAAAAGATGGCTCGGGTGCTGTGGGAGAATGGTTGTAGGTGGATGAAGAATCAACTAGGGAGACGGGTGAGGGGGCTATTGCAGAGGCCCAGATGAGATAGGGTAGCGGGGGAGATGGAGAGCAATGGGTGGATTTCAGTTCTGCATAACAGGGGAGCAGAGGGGACTTGCTTGATGGATTAGAAGTAACGAGGAAAGAAAAGAGAAAATCCAGGATGATGGTGCCCTTCACGGAGAAGGGGAAGACTGGTTCAGGAAGAGGCTGGGGCAGTGGTGGTGCCCTCCAGAGTTCTGTTTTGGGTATGTAAACCGTGAGAGGTGGAGATGCTGGGCGTTTGTTAACTTACATGTATGGATCTGCAGCTCAATACAGCTATACGTTTGAGCTTTGTCGGTCTATAGATGGGTATTATTGAAGGACACCCCTCTCCAGGAGGAGGATTGTCATGGAGTGGAGACCATGATTGAGTCCACTAGGATGAAGATCACTGAGCTGATGACCACCAGTTTCAATCTCTCAGCCCAGCTCCCGGCATTTATGTCAGTGTCTGAGGGAGGGAGGGCAAGTCGGGTGCGGGTCATCAGGAGAGCCTGGCTCAGTTATCCTAGGCTGTCACAAAGGCTGTTGTGTGCTTAAGTTTTTTTCATTATTATCATCATTTTCTTTGAATTCTTTCATTCTAAGCCCGACAAGCCTGACTGGCAGATGCACTGTCTGATTTTTCTAGTTTTAGATTATATGCTTTTTCTTCAAGCCATCTTCGTCTGTTAACCTACATTCATTTTTAATTTTAATGCTCCAATCAATAATTATTTCGCTTGACAGTTTTTGACAGTCTGCTGCTCCGTTTAGCTGTTCAGCATGAATTTAAAAGGTGATTTCTCAATCTGCACAAGTGAAGTAAACTTGCTCTTTCATCCTCTACTTTGGGGGGTATAGAAAGATACGCATGTTCACTCTGCCCTGGGGAGTTTTTAATATAGAAATACTTAATAGTTTTCTATATAAAAAGAATGAGGACTACAGAGCATTAACATTTTCTGTTATGTAGCGTTTTGCTTATGTTATAAAGTTACTTGAAAGGCCAGATTTCTGTTAATTGGAATTGATATTGTGAAGTCAGCCCTGCAACTGTTTTTTGAATACTCATTTTGTGCAAGGCACTATGTTAAATGTGAAGGGAAATTAATACACTGTCCCCAGGAAGTACAATGGTCAGGGAAAGAAAGCCACTTCCAAAATTTTGATGGGTAGAAATACTTAGAAAATGCCAATTTTATCTTGCTGCATAGCTGCGCTTGGGCTAAGTGGCATTCCTACTTGGAAATTCCAAGTGAAAAGCTAGGCTCCAAAGTTCACGGTCATCTTTGTGTCTACATTATACACACACATAGGTGAGCATGTTGTAGTCAAGGGCAAATGTAGCCGAAGACCAAACAGAGGGAGGGAGTGTTCTTTCCTACTAGAATCACAGTGTTCAAATTCTTGGCAGCTCAGGTGGTGTCCGCTATAGCTGTTAGTTTACATTTTGATAATTTACCAACGAGCATATAATATTTAATTCTTACTTGGATTGTGCCTCTGAACACAGCATTGCCAGTGAAACACACTGCAAATGTGAAAGTAAGAGTTTTCCTTGGGAACTCACTTATTCCATCGGCTCTTCTGTGAGTGTGAGCATGACCTGTAGGTTAGAAGTTCTGGAACAGAAGGAGGAAACTGGATCATGTCACAGTGAACAGGAAAGGAGGTGCTTAATACTCCTGCGCCTTTGCAGTGAGCTCTGATTTTCCTCCTTGGTCTGGGGCCGTTTGGCCTCGCATATCCTGGCATGATTTAGGGAAGCAGGCCCTGACCTTCTGGTGCCCTCTGTTTCATTTTACTCCAGGCATATTACTAGGCAAAATTCATTGTCATATTTTTGTGGCTAAAACTTTTCCGACTTCAGTACTGAGCCTTTGTTTTTCAGCTTAGCGCAGGGCACAAGAGCTAGCATTTTCTGGACATCACTGACCCTTTACCACAATTGAGATTTTTAAATAAACCTTACATAAACTTCATCACACTTTATGGTGACAGCTGTGCCAGTCACTGATTAGGACCGTGAGTACTGGGCTGTTGCTTGTTTTGACTGAGCTCCGGTTTTTAGATTATTTACTTAGATCTGCTGCCGATTTTCATTGTACACGTACATAGGGATGCAGACATAAACTCTGCCCTGAAGCAGCCAGTGCTTTGGCTTTAGTGTCCCATAAGGACTGCAGAAACCAGTTGAAAGTTAGCAGAGCTGGAAGTGGTACGTCAGCCAGGGCGTCAGAGAGGGCTGGCTGGATTTCCACACGCTTGCCACCCTCAGCCCCTCAGCCCAGAGCTGGCTTCAGGTCTGTGTCCGGGGCTTGCTGGCATGGTAATTCACAGTGAAACACATCACAAATGTACCCTCAGGCCCCCACGACCAGCGCATGCTCTGTGTCAAGCTACCGTGGAATGTACATCATAGTTGGGAGCTACTCTATTGATTCACCTTGAGAAATTGCTGCTCTCTCTCGATGCAGGTAGCAGTAGGGGTTATACTACTGCTACCTGCATCTCCCACGTCTCCTCAAGAAACGTTTTATAGGGAGTTAGGTATAATTGCTTGGTGAGCAAGGAATAGAACAAGGAAGTGGGTTCAGTAGCACCAGTCTAACATAGTCTACTTCTCTGTTCATCTCAGGAGAAGGATATTTTTCTAGTGGGACCAAAAACCCTTCAGTCGTTGGCTATAGTCATCTCACTAGGGTGGTCTAGCCAGTGAAGCCACTTTCTTCCCCCCAACAGCCTTGACACTGCCCACGTTTGCTTTAGGGACTATATTTCCCTGGCCGAGCCAGCCCATGCCCCCTTCTGAAGACACAATCTTTTCTTAAATATATGAATGTAATTCACAGGTACTGGCTGGGGCAGGGGGCAGTGGTGGTGGTATGTTGCTTTCTTCATTGACTTTGTATGTGCATATTCTAAGGCATTAAGTCTAGTTCTTACCATAAACCTTTGACTTGGCCATCTCTTTTCCCCGTTTCCAAGTTTCTGGGGGGGAGTGGTGGTGTATATCTTGTTATACTCCTTGTTGTATTCGTTATAAGACCCTCGGAGACGTTGCAATAAAACATCCCATGAATTACATCTTCAGATCAAGCACTGGGAACTGCACAGCAACATGGAGGCATCTGCCCAGAGCAGGAGTAGGCAAACTATGGCCTGTGGGCCATATCTGGCCTGCTGCCTGTTTTTGTAAAGTTTTATTGGAACACAGCTATGTCCATTCATTTATCTAATGTCTGCAGGTGGTTTTGCAGTATAACTACAGACCTGAGTTGAGTAGCTATGAAAGGGATGGTAAGCCAACACAAAGCCTGAAATATTTACTATTGGGTGCACTTCTGAAAATGTTTGCCAACCTTGGTCTGTAGAATTTGCAAGTCATAGAATTGCAACAGGGGAGAACTAGAAGTCCCACTCCTCCCACCCAAATTCGGTGAACAAATGGAGGCTTAGAGAAAGAATGAGACTTGCGTAAAGGTCACAGGGCTTCTTAGTGGGAGAGCCAGAAACTGAACTCAGATTTTCCAATTCCTAGTGTGAGTACTCGCCTCCTACTTTTGGAGGTGGAACATCGGGAGTTTTACGGTTTACAGATGGTCAACCCTTGCAACACACTGAAAATAGAGCTTCTTTAGTGGCAGGAGCTACTTGCCAAACTGATTTCCCCAGGTAAAATCACCAGCCAGGCTGGCATCGATATTCATTTAGCAGCACCTACCCGACGCTAAGAGTGGAGGGAAGGGCTAAGGAAACCGGTGAATAAATGCCATCCTTACCCTCCGGAAATTTGGATGAGAGGAAGACTCAGATTTTTTTTTTTTTTTTTAACATCTTTATTGGGGTGTAAGTGCTTTACAATGGTGTGTTAGTTTCTGCTGTATAACAAAGTCAATCAGCTATACGTATGCATATATCCCCATATCCCCTCCCTCTTGTGTCTCCCTCCCACCCTCTCTATCCCACCCGTTTAGGTGGTCACAGAGCACTGAGCTGCTCTCCTGTGCTATGCGGCTGCTTCCCACTAGCTACCTATTTTACATTTGGTAGTGTATATATGTCCATGCCACTCTCTCACTTTGTCCCAGCTTACCCTTCCCACTCCCCGTGTCCTCAAGTCCATTCTCTATGTCTCCGTCTTTATTCCTGTCCTGCCCCTAGGTTCGTATGGAGGTTCCTTAAAAAACTAAAAATAGAACTACCATATGACCCAATATACCCTGAGAAAACCATAATTCAGTCATGTACCATAATGTTCATTGCAGCACTATTTACAAGAGTCAGATATTTGCACATCCTTTTATTTGCAGTGTGTTTAAATGTCATCATGGGGCTGTGATCACGTAAAAGGAAAGATGTGTTAATTCGGCCTTGGCGGGGTGTGGGTAAGGGTGTTGGCAGAGGTGGCTCTGCAGAGTTGGAGAAGTTTGAGCTGTGTCTCAAAAGAGAGTTCTTCAGGCAGAGGCTTGCAATGGATGTGGCTTGAGGGCCTCAAGGTGTGCAGTCCAGTAGTGTGGGAATACTTGTCTACCACAGCCAGAGGTAGGGTGTAAGGGTATGTGGCGAGGCGGGGACAGGAAACAGAGTTGGAAATGTAGGTTGGGCCCAAATAGTGGAGCCCATGGCATTTCATGATGAAGACCTTAGTTTACATTCTGGGGGTTTCTAACCTGTAGATTTCAGAACACATGGGAGACCACGGTTCTTATAAAAGAGGGCCTACCCATCCATATGCGCAGTAAGCATTGTGTGTAGATTTAGTAATTAATATCACTAGCAGAAATCAGAGCTTCGTCCCAAATATATGTAGCTGGCTGATATGATGATTCATCAATCCAAAATTCATTTAAAGTGTTACTAAATTAATAGTATCTTTTTGATTGCTGTGTATTTTCTTGATTAACAGATATTAAGAGTTAAATATCTCTTGCTCAAAGTGTGCAAAATTTTGGATTAAAAAATAATATTGGGAACTACTGCTGTTGATGACAGAGAGACATGCAATGTTTTGAGTTAACAAATAAATGGTATAGGTTCCGGAGACATTGCTGCTCTAAAGCTTTATTAGCTGTGTGACTTGGACCAAGTTATTCAACCTCTCCAAGCCTTGGAGTCCTAATCTCTAATAGTAGCATGATAACGTTTGCCTCTTACAGTTGTCATAAAGATATAACAATGTATGAGAAGCGTGTAGCATAGCGTCAATCCCATGAGATGCACCCAGTACCGTCACCTATTTTTGTTATTTTTGGTGGTATATGCAGTGTGTCTTAGATCTGACCCAGTGTGGAGGATGAGTTCAAAGGGGAGAGTTGTAAGACCTTTTGTTACCCAAGTGAGTAATAATGGGGGCCTGGAATGGCCAGAGTGTGGGCGTATGGAGAGCATGGGAGAGTGTATGTCCACTGCAGGTAATAATGTTGAAAATGAAAGAACCCAACTTCCGTTCACGCCCAACGCGGTGGACTAGGTAGAGACTGCAGTTTAGTGAAACCTGTTCCTGTGATTTCCTGGCACTGTATGGTGTGAATTATCTGGCAAGTTCCATGGCTCTTAATTCCTGGAATTGATCTAGGTAAGAATTCACCTAGGATAAATTTTTTTATTAGTTTAATGCCTTAATAACCCCTCTTTGGAACATGTTAAAACTAGAATTAGAATATAAGTATTCTGTTTCATGATTATGTAGTATATAACTCTGCAGTTTAGCCTATACCCATCATAGAGCTTTCAAAGAAATGTATACAAGACAGTATGTGACATATTCCAAATTAAAAAAAAATTAATACTTACATATTATTAATTATTGGTATGTCTGTGCTTAGGAAAAAATCAGGATAAATATTAAGTGTCGTCTGAGAGATTTGTATTTCCTTCTTTGTCATTTCTGTATATTCCAAAGTGAATATAGGTATTTAAAAAAATTTTTATTTTATATTAGAGTACAGTTGATTAACAGTGTTGTGTTAGTTTCAGGTGTACAGCAAAGTGATTCAGTTGTACATATACATGTATCTATTGTTTTTCAAATCCTTTCCCCTTTAGGTTATTACAGAATATTGAGCAGAGTTCCCTGGGCTATACAATAGGTCCTTGTTGGTTATCTATTTTATACGTAGCAGTATGTACGTGTCAATATGTATTTTTAAAAAGTACTAAAAAGGAAAACTTTAAAAAGGACTGGATCAGAAAGGCTGAAGGGAATTTGCCATCCCCCTCTTTTTGGGAAGCTGTTTACAAATGTTGGTGGTAGTGGGTGCCCTCCCAAGTGTGTTTCATTTCAGTCAGATGGTGTTCTTCTAAATCTGGTGATATGGGGGCCAGCTCATAAAGGTGGGTGGAAGTGAGAAATTAGAGTAGCAGTAGTGCGTGCTGATGGGGCCAGTCAGAATTTGACTGTTACACTTTATTGAATTATTTTTAATATTAGAGTCCGGGCTAAGACATGGGATTCCTGTTATTTACCATCCTTTCTCAATGTGCAAATTCTCACACACATGGGTGCTGGCACACGTGCGTGGGCATGCAGTGTAGGGGTGCCAGGCCCTCAGCAGGGGCAGCAAGAACACTGATCTAGAGATCAGGAAATGGGGCGCTCTGGTCTCAGCTCTGGTACTTAGTTTGTAATAGACTTAAGGCATTAACCTCCCCGAGCCCAGCCTTTTCATCTGGGAATGAGGGATAATCATAACAGTTTTGACTACCTCACAGGGTTCTTTTGGAAATGCATTTTGAACAGATTATAAACCCCCGTACGCACGAGAGTTGTTTTTAATGCTGGCTTGGCCACTCTTCAACATTGTGGTCACGGGCAAGTGACCTAAGCTCTCTGGACCCCGGTACTGCAAAACTAGGGCAATTGAATCTAACTTTTTGTCCATCCGACACAGCGGAGAGATAGGGGGTTCAGAAACAGTGGGTCAGAGGAGCATACCCTGGGGCAGTGGTTCTCAAACTGAACTGGTATCAGAATTACCTGGAGGGCTTGTGAAACCACAGATTCCTGGGCCCCAAGGTTTCTGATTTAATCTGTTGAGGCCTGAGAATATGCATTTCTAACAAATTCCCCCCATGATACTGATGCTGTGGTCCTAGGGACCACCCTTTAAGGGTGAGGGCGGGTAGTAGGATGGTGGGAGAACTGTATGCATTATGAAAAAGCAACCAATTGAATTTAATATTTAATCCCACCCTCCATACATACACACCCAAATCGCCTAAACTAGATGTTTTCTGAGATTCTTTCCTTCTCCTGAATATCTGGTTCTCTCTTGATACCTCAGCCAGTAGAAACAAGAAGAGACTTCGGGATTAAGCAGGTCTCACACAAGCAGCCTAAATAACATTGACAAATCGTTATTCTGTGGCATCAGCTCGAATCCAGAGATGCTTATTCACATATGTATGCGCACCAGAGGCCAGTGATGTCTTTTGGCTCTGTTCTCCTTTTTAAAAATTCAGTGAGTAAGCTGATTTTGTAGGAAAGTCTCAGAAAGCAATTCCTGTAAAGCCAGCATTGGTAAATTGAAATTGAGGAAGCAGTGCTGATTAATGCAATCTTATTGAAGCTTAATCGTGTAGAGGTCCCCCTAGATTCAGAGTTTGGACAGAAACCCTCCTACTCGTCCCTTATAGCTCCGCGGTATGGTAAAGTTCAGTTTGCTCACATGGTGTCTCCTTTTTCAGCCAGGGTTAATTCTTTCACTGGAGGGGATGAGTAAGAGAGAGAGTTGGCATTAATTGCTTCATCAACTGCTCTTGTGAGTCATCTCCTGCTTGTCTTATTAATTCAACTGGAAGGAGGAGAAATGTTATCTCTGGTTCCAAGGCCAGCTTCAGTTAACTAGGATACTCCCTCAGAGGGACTCGTGCTCGTAGTTTCATTCACTTATTAAAGGAATGAATAGATTGTGAATCTCATTATCCTAGCATGTGTATATGTAAATATATAAATAGGAACATGTGACCTCTTGATGTTTATCAGTGATCAGATGCCACAGGCAGGATGTTAGCCGTGGATTATATTGAAGGTAATTGATTTAAAAAAAGAAAAGAAAGGGATGTGTTCAGGTTCATACCTTCCCCGAATTCCCCTCTCCTTGTTTCCCATTTGATTAACAGAGGTGTTGAGGGAAGAAGGGGACAATTTCTAAATAAAATTGCCTTTAGTTCTTTTTGGAGTTAAACACAGTAGCTGGATTATTTTGCAACACAATTGTATGTCTGTTATTTTCTACTACTTACGTTCAGCTCACTCGTGTCTTCCTGTTTGGCTTGTACCTCCCCCTTCTGACTCAGTCTTGATTTCTCTTCTCACTCGACCAGACCACTGTTCTTCCTCTGCCTTTGGCTTTTTCTTACTTGGTCTCCCTTGCACGGCCTTTTTCGCTGAAGCATGTCTCATTTCACTTTTCCCTGATGAAGAATATGGTTTATTCCCAGGCAGACACTCTAGATGGAAAGCACATCTTTCTCTTAACTAATAAATTCATTTTTATTCAGGAAGAGTTTACATACAGTGAAATGCACACATCTTAAATGTACATTTCAATGAATTTTGATAACCGGATACGTCTGTGTAGCCAGCACCCTACTTGAGATGTAGGGCATGTCCATCACCCCAGAGAGAGTCTTTATTTCTCCTGCCTGTTAATTCCCATCCCCTCATACTCAACCACTACTCTGATTTCTTTCACCATGGATGCGTTTGGCCTGTTCTTGAACTTCATACAAACGGAATCATTCAGTAGGTACTTTTTTGTATCTGCCTCCTTTTGTTTAACTATCCTTTTTGAGATTCACCCAGCTGTTGCATGTATCAGTTCACTGTTTAAAAAAAAAAATCTGACTAGTAGTCCACTGTGTGTGTGTCTGTACTACAGTTTATTCATTTACTTGTTCATGGACATTTGGGTTGTTTCCACGTTTTGACTATTATGAAGAAAGCAGCTGTAAATACTCTTGTTCAAGTCCTTTTGTGGACATATATTTTCATTTCTCTTTGGAGTGGAATTGCTGGGACATAGGGTAGGTGTGTAACTTTATAAGAACCTGACTGTTTCCTAAAGTGGTTGTAGCATTTTATGCTCCCTCCACGAGTATATGAAAGTTCCAGTTACTCCACATCCTCACCAGCATTTGGTTCCCTCATTCTTTTTAATTTTAGCTGTTATAGTGGCTCAGTGAAGTAGTATCACATGGTTTTAATTGCATTTCCTGATGGCTAATGATGTCGCGCATCTTTTCATGTGCTTTTTGGCCATTTGTATATCTTCTTTTTTGTAGTTTCTGTTCAAGTTCCTTGACAATTTTTAAAATTGGGCTGGTTGCCTTTTTTTGATGTATGAGATCTTTCTATATTCTGAATAGAAGTTTTTTGCCAGATATATGTATTACAACATTTTTTCCCCCAGTGTTTTGGCTTATCTTTTTATTTTTTTTTAACTGTGTTTTTGGGTAAGCAGTTTTTAATTCTAATGAAAGTCTAACTTATTTTTTTAAGATAAATATTTTTTTCTGTGTCTTTATGGAGCTTTTGCTTACCCTCTGGTTACTGAGATGTTCTCCTAAGTTTTCTCCCAGAAGCTTTTTAGGTTAGCCTTAATATTTAAATCTTTGACCCATCTCAAATTAGTTTTAATGTATGGTGTGAGGTAGAGGTCAAGGTTCAATTTTTTTCATAGATTTATTGAAATCTATGAAATAATGATTGAAAAGATTTTCTTCCCTCATCAGATTGCCTTAGTGTCTTTGTCAAAAATCAGTTGACTATATTTATTCTGTTTCAAGACTCTGTTTTATTCCATTGATCTGCATGCTAAACTTATGTCAATACCATACTGACTCGATTAAAATAGCTTCATGGTAAGTCAGGTGTTGTGAGTTCTCTGACTTTATTCTTCTATTTCAAGATTGTTTTGGGTGTTCCAGATCCTTTAGAGCTCCATACACATTTTAGAATTGACTTGTAATTCTTTAAAAAGCCTTTTAGAAGTTTGTTTGGATTGCATTGAATTATGAGAGATCAATTTAAGGAAAATAAATATATTAACAATATTGAGACTTCCAATTCAAAAACATAGTGTATCTCTCTGTCCTTTTGTTTATTAATTTGTTTCAATAATGGCTCCCTACTTTTGGTGCAGAGGCATTGCATGTCTTTTGTAAAATGTAACAGTATTTTATGTTTTTTTTTTGATACTGCCATACATTTAATTTTTTAGAACTTCATTTTCAAGTTGTTTGATGTTTAGATAAGGAAATACAATTGTTTTTTGTGTATTGACCTTGTCTGTGGACTGCTAACTTCACTTATTAGTGAGGGTAGATAACCATGCCTTGTCCCTTACCTTATGGGGAAAGAATTCACTCTTTTACCATTAAGTATGATGTTAACTGTAACTTTTTCATAGTTGCTCTTTATTGGATTGGGGAAGTTTCCTTCTATTTCTAGCTTTCTTAGAGATGTTTGTTTGTTTTTATCAGCAATGGATTTTGAATTTTGTACAGTTCTCTTTCTGCCTCTAATAGATATCATATAGTTTTCTTCCTCTATCTGGTAAATTACATTGATTGATTTTAAACTTTAAAGCAACCTTGAGTTCCTGGGGTAAAAACAAGTTATCATTATGTATTATTCTTTTTACCTATTACTGAATTTTTTTTTTTTTTTGCTGATATTTTATTAAGTATTTTTACAACTATGCCCATTAAGAATTGTCTTTAATTTTCTTCCCTTGTGTAGTATCTGCTGGCTTTTGGTATTGGCGTTATGCTGCTCTTACAAAATGTGTGATGGAGTGTTCCTGTTTGTACAATTTTCTGAAAGAACTTATGTAAAATATTATTTCTTTTAAAAATAATTGGTGAAATTCAATAGTTGAAAACATTTGGGCCTGGAGTTTTCTTTGTGCAAAGATTCTAAAAGTATTTAATTTAATTAAAAAATATCATACAGCAAAATGTTCTTTTTTGGTTACTGTTCTAAGTTTTAACATGTGTGTAGCATTGCATAACTGTCACCATAATCAGGATACAGAACAGTTCTATCACTGTGTGCAGAGGATTTTGCTAATGAATTCAATTTTTCTTAACAGATAGACTATTCAGATTTTTTGTTTATTTTTGGTTATGTTTTGGTAAATTATGTTTCCATTTTTTTAAGGAATTGTTCATTTCATCTAAGATGCCAAAGTTATTGGCATATAGTTGTTTGTAATATTTATTATCTGTTTATTATCTGTAGGATCTGTAGCAATATCCCCTTTTCCATTATTAATATTATTATTTTGTTTTCTCTTCTTATTTTTGTGATTAGTCTTGCTACGAGTTAAAGAACAAACTGTTGCTGATTTTCTGTTTCACTGATTTCTGCTCTTATGTTTATTCTTTCTTAGTTCTTCCTTTGGGTATAATTTGCTCTCCTTTTTATAGATCATTGATTTGAAATTTTTATTCTTTTCTTTTCCTAGGTGCACAGGTGCATACATTTCTAGGATTATATCTTCCTAATGAATTATATCTTCGTAATGAATACCCTTTAATTTTTATGAAATTGTTCTTTAACTCTGGTAATTCTCTTTGTCTACAAGTCTGTGATATGGGTATGGCCATAACAGCTGTAGCCTATTCAGACTGCAGCCAAGGATTTGGAGTGAATCCTCATGTTTCAGCTGCACCACACAGATTTTGATATATAATACTTTTATTGTTACTTAACTCAGTATTTGGTTATTTCTATTTTATTTCCTCCCCAGGTTGTTTAATAGTTAAGTATTTTAATTCCCAGAAATATGGGGGATTTTTAAGCTTTCTTTTTTTTTCTTGATTGCTAAATACATTTTTGACTTACCTGTTTTTTGCCATAGTTGTTGCCTTAAAATTTTGAGGCCATTTTGTTACATGCATATATTTTCATGATCATAAAATCTTTATTGATTTTTCCTTTTGCTGGTATATAATATCCCTCATGGTCATTTGTAATGCTTTTACCTTATATTCCATTTGTCTGATATTAAAAGTACTATCCTAGATTTTGTTTTTATTTTCTTTTTTATAATCCCTTATTTTAATTTTGTTTTATACTTTCACTTTTAAATGGGTTGCTGTTTTTTTTCCCCTACATATTGTGTATAGTTTAAATGCAATACTAGTCTCTGCTATTTAGTTAGTGACTTTACACCCAATTTTACTTATTTTAAGTATTTTTATTAAGACTTTTTAGTCCTGCTTAATGTTTTCTAATGCCATTTCTTTTTGCTTCTTTTTTAAAAAACTGCTTTCCTTCCTTTGGATAGATTGAATTTTCTTTTGCTGGTTTTAGAAGAATACATTTTATTTTATTCTTATAGTGTCTAGCTCTATCTTAACGTAAACTTAATTTTCTCTAAGACTTATCAATAACTTCCCTGTTCCCCAGATCACTCCCTACTTCATAACCATTAGATCTTTCCTGTCTCAGTCTGCTATTTTCCCCCTCCTGAGACTTAACTACCTTCTTTCCTCCAAGAGTTTCCCTAAATACTTAGGTTAGTTAACGGGCATAACTCTGAGATGATTCAACCTCCAGCCCGTGCAACTTCCCCATCTTGTTTGGAACCGGAAGTAACTGCCACTTTCAGAAAGTTCATTGTTCTGGCAAAGTGGAGGATTGAATAGAAGGGGGTGACACTGGAGACAGAGATACCCCCTGGGGTCTACTGCACTAGTCCCGGAGAGTTTCAGAGGTTGCAAGTGAAGACAGTGGCCGTCAGAGTGGGAGGATTGTGGAACAGTCAGTAGGTCTTGACACATATGAGAGAAAGAGAAGGTGATGGTGCTAAGCGTGAATGGCAGATATATTAAATTCCTTTATTTTTTTTTTACCCTATCACCTTCTTGAATTCTAGTTGCATGATTTTTTTATCAGGGTTTTGTTGGCAGGGTTAAATGAGGCAAAACCTAAAAGACAAGGCATATATCCTGGTATAGAAGTGATAATTTAGAAAAAAATTGAAGAATTTAAAAAATGCTAACTTCCACATTTCTGTCTAAGATGACTGACTGTATGAATGGGCATAGGGAGGCTCAGGTGACCTAGAAGGAACAAGTGTTTTGCTTTTTTGTTTTGGGTTTTTGCTCTTTTTTTTTTTTTTTTTTTTCCTGCAGGGGGAAATGTAATTATGTTATTTCTTGTTATTTTAAATTTGGGTCACCAATGGGACATCTGGGTAGCAGATAATTGAATATATAAGCCTAGAGCTGATACGAGAGAGGGATTTGAGAGTAGTCAGTAAAACTATAGGGGATTGGGCTTCCCTGGTGGCGCAGTGGTTGAGAATCTGCCTGCCAATGCAGGGGACAGGGGTTCGAGCCCTGGTCTGGGAAGATCCCGCATGCCGCGGAGCGACAAAGCCCGTGAGCCACAACTACTGAGCCTGCGCGTCTGGAGCCTGTGCTCCGCACCAAGAGAGGCCGCGATAGTGAGAGGCCCGCGCACCGCGATGAAGAGTGGCCCCTGCTTGCCGCAACTAGAGAAAGCCCTCGCACAGAAACGAAGACCCAACACAGCCATAAATAAATAAACAAACAAATACATACATACATACATACATACTAACATCAACATCATTTAAAAAAAAAACAAAAAACTATAGGGGATCTTCCAGGAGGAGGTGATAGGGTCAGAAAGAGTAGAGATCCTTGAAAAAAAAAACATTGATAGCATGGATTTGGAGGATGGAAGATCCATCAGAGAAAATCAGGGGGACTGCGTTCTTAACCCAGTTCTGACACTAACTCTTTACTTAACCTTTTGAAAAGCACTTAATCCTTTCAGGGGCTTCTCTTTCTTTTGAGCCCTTTCCTCTCTCTCCCTCCCTCCCCTCCATTCTTCATTAATTCAACAAATATTTCTTGAATCCTTATTATATGTCAAATTCTGCTCTAGGTCCTGAGGTTAAAGCATCAGATAAGATATGGGCTTTGGCCTCTGGTGCTGAGAGCAGGCAACAAAGTCAACGATTTTTCTATGTTAAGCATTGTCATGCATGTATGTTACAGAACCACAGAGAAGGGGCATCTAAATCAGATTCAGGGGGGGAAAGAGGGAGTCCGAGAAGGCTTTCGGGACACATGTCCATCAAACTAAGCTTTTCAGAACGCGAAGTAGTTTAGACAAGTAACCTAGACAGCATGTACAAAAAGGGACAAAAAAGTGCAGAATGGTATACAGGTGGGCTGAAGGAGCAGCTGAAGCGAGGCTGGCCTGACAGCATTGGAGAGGTTCAAGGTCTAGAGCAGGAGGGGACCTGGTGTGCCAAACCCAAGAGTTTTGGGTTTTATCTGGAATGGAATGCAGACCCACCGAAAGACTTGAAACAGGGATGTGAAAAATCAGGTGTGTGTTTTAGAAATCCCATTCTTCTCGTGCTGGGCATTTGGTGTGATAAGGGACCAGGTGGTGAGCAGGGAGCCCAGAGGAGAAATAGTTATAGAAACTCAGGTGACAGAGGAATGTTTACTCAACAACCATGAAGCACCTGCTCCATGGTCATCCCTGGCCTGTGTGCTGGGGATCCCGCCTGGACCTGGGCAGACAGGTCCCTGGTTCTCAGGGAGCTTGTAGTGACGATGGAAAGAGTGGGCAGATTGGAGAGGCGGCGGCATCCAGAGGATTTGGTGACTCATGAGACGTTGGAGGTGAGTGAGAGGGCGGAGTTTCTGGTTGGGATAACTGGATGGATTACCACTCTCTCCGGTGGGGGACCCAGCAGAGCTCAGCAGGGCCTCCAGGTAAACATGTCCGGCACATAGTTGTATAAACAGGTCTAGACCTCCAGAGGGGCCTCTGCAGCTTACTTGGTTACTAAATGAAAGATGTGAACTAGGTGTTTAACATACTTGATTTTGTTCGGTTCCATGATTCAATTTCAGTCTGTCTATTACAGTTGCTTCACTAAGAACCAGACTTCTTTACATATCTCCCGTAACTTAGTATGGGGCTGGGCAAAACGGAAGGTTTCTTAGTTGTTTTAGGTAGATCTGGGATCCAGTACCATTGATTTCATTACTCACCCTTCTGTCCCTTTACCTTTCTAGTCCTGGAGTGAGCTCACTACCTCGATTTTGGCTTGTTATGTAAATTGCTGTGGGCAGTGGTCATGATATTCATGAGTGCTCCAGCTTGTAGGGATTTGAGGATGATTTGGTCTAATCTGTGCATTTGACAGACAAGAGAAGAAGAAGCCTGGGGAGGTTGCGAGGCTTCCAAAGTACGAGTAGGGCTGGGATTAGGTCTCTTAATTCACTGGTCTCTTTGGCACTGCCTGCTCCCCCTGCCCCCTTTTCTTAGTTCACACTGGAGTGCTTACAGAGCAAGGCAGAAATGTTTTTAGGTGTATATTTGTGCAGAAGTTTGGAAATGACTAAGCCTGTGTATGTAACTTTGAGACTTTTGTAAAGCTTGTCAAGAAGAACTGGATTACTCTAGCTCTGATGCAGGGAGACGGTGTCCTCGGGTGTCACCCTTGGATTCAAGCAGCTCTCTTTGCCTGCTCGCCTGCTTTGGGGTGCCCTCCAAAGTCTCCCTGTAAGGCATCGTTTGACCCCAGGTAGAGAATCACATTGCACCGCCACTTCAAAGAAAAAGTAAAAAAGTGCAGAAACTACCGCCCTGAGTGTGGGAAGCACTTCTTGTTGGTAAGAGTTTCAAGTGTTAGAGAAGGGATGTGTTGAAAGGACATTTACTTTCATCAGCTCAGAGCATCTGTTTTTTATTCTTTAAAAAGAAGCAACACCTCAAATTATGGCAGTCCCTAGGCAAGTAAGCACTTGAGATTTTGATCTGTACAGATTCTTCGATGGAGTGCCTTGCAGAAGCTTGAAGTAGTGATTTGTAGCACTTGACTGATTCTGTAGAATGACAGCCAGTTTGGGTGGGGAAGGGGAGAGAGAGGCAGAGATGGCTAAGCAACTGCTCTGTAAAACGGCAAATAAGCCATTTCTCTCAGACGTGGGTAGAAGTGGAAACTGGGCTTAGCAGACCCTGGATACCAAATTAAAGGAGATAGGAAATGAAAATTCAACTCCGTGTTTTTTTATTTTTAACTCAGTGCCCACCTCCAAAACATTCATGCAGTGTAGGCTCCATTGTATTTTTTCCCCTTTTTTATATAGATTTAAATTTTTTTATTGAGGCAAAACATACATAGCATAAAACTTGCCATGTTAACCATTTTTAATGTGCAAAATTCAGTGACATTAAGTGCATGCACAATGTTGTATGTCACCCCTATCCTATCGTTGTAATTTTTATTTTAGGCTAAAGTTTCCCAAATGAAGCAGATTGAGAAGTAGGGAAGCATCACCCTTAACCCCACGGTACAGCATAACCACTGTTAGAATTAAGATGTTCATCTCCGCCTCTTTTTTTCTCATTCATATGGTTTTGTTCAAGCTTAGTTGCAATTTTGTTCATAGAGGGTATAAAGAGAATTTTAGAGTTGTTAGGAAATTTAAAGATGGTTCACTCAATTCCCCCCATTTTTTTTAGTTAGGAAACGAGTGGCTACAGAGGACAATGGCATGCATAGCTGGGCAGTGGCCGAGCTGGGTCTGGTGTCCAGGTGCTCTGTCCCCTGAATCCCCTGCCTTGGCCTGGTTTGTCTTTAGTTTCAAAATTATTATAAAAAATTCATTTGTGGTTTATTTTTAGGGTAATCTTTCTGTCTCTCTCTCTCCTTTCTTTGTGTGGTTTCTGTGTCTGGATTTTTTTAAATGGCGTCTTCAAACAGGAATTTGTTTTAAACAAGAAAATCACAACATTCATGCCATTCCCAGGGCTTATCACCCATGACCGAGACACTGACATCCACTCCCTTCTTGCCTCTGTTCAGAAATCGCTGTATCCAGGATGTTACCTCCTTTTTTGTTTTTTCCCCATTTTGTTTTGCTGATTGCAGTAAAATCAAAGTTTAAAGGTGATAGTCATTTTCCCAAGCTGAGATTTTTTTTTTAGCCGGTTTCTTTTCCTTATTAAGATCTGTTTTCCACTTTGAATTGGGTGAAAACTCGGGAAGCAGAGCCTTGCAGCTAAAAACAAGAGTGTCTGCTGACCACTTTACCCCCTCAGGGCTGGCCTGCCTGTATGATCCCTTTCAATCCTCTCCAACTTCTAAATTCCTATCGGGGAGTAGTTTGGGCCTCCTCCTGCCCACGTTGGAGGTCTGTGGGAGGTGGTTAGGGAGCTGGAGGAGAGAAGCTGGGGTATATTGTTTGGGTCGGCCATGGCAACCGCGGCAGTAAAAGGAACAGGACTAGTTTTGTGCTGCTCTGTAAATGGCCAGGATTCAGCCATTATCTCTGGACTTCTGCTTGGCAAACCAGACAATCTGATCTCCTGGCAAGCTTAAACTTGGCTCTCCTCTCCTGCCCTTCTTTGATCACATCCTCAGCCAGGAATGGACGTGGGGAAGGAGTCCAGAACACGGTGAGACGTGTACCCATCAGAAACATAGTGACCACAGAGGCAGAACGGGGAGTGTTTTCTCGTCTGTACCCCAGATACACAGAAGTCCATTCCCAGAGCCTTGCCAGCACTTCCTCTTAAAGGGTTGGGCACCTCCAAAGAGCCTGTGCAAATTCCCAGCTGGACCAGCAGGAGGGAGCAGCCATAGGGAAAGTCAGGGGAGACCCCAGCATGTGTATAGTTAGGGAAGCCGAAATGCACGACCTGCCTGCCACATGTGTTTCATGAACATGTTATTGGAGAAAAGAGAATCACAGAGTAAGTCTGCATCGCTTAATAATAGCTTATTTTTCCTTGACTCAGAATAGCTTTTCTTTTCATTCAGCAGATCATTTTAGGTGTCATTCAGTGTATTTTAAGCAGTGTGTTTCATCCTGAGCAGACGAAGAATTTTTACTTTTTTTCAACTCCATACCGTGTTGCTTCCTCTTCCTCGGAAGTGTACACGTGTATGTTTTTTAACGCTGATGAGCAAAATCTAGGTGGTCAAGTCCTAAAGTCTGAATGTGTTTCTGCTAAGGGGCACCCTGGATTCTTATTCAAAATCAGGCAAGTCTGACATTTCACTTGGGGAAGTCTAAGGAAGTTGGTGAGGGCTTCTGTTAATAAAAACAAGTGTCTCTTTTTCTGCTTATCACCTTTCAGTATCTGTTTGGCTGGCTCACGCAGTGTGGTCTGGCTTAGCTCTCCCGGGAAGTCACATTGTGTTTTAGAGCTCTCTTTTACTATGACCCACAAACAGTCTTCAGACTTCACTCTAAGGAGCCAAAGGTAAAAACCATGAATAAACAGTGCAACAACATCTCCCGTTTCTGACTTCAGCCCTCCCTGAAAGCCACTTGGAATCTGCCTCTGAATTCACTTAGATGTGTTCGTTTTTCTTCTGCTTTCCTATCCTCACCTACTCCTAACCTACTGTGTTCCACTCCCCTTTTATTTTTATTCATTTCATAATCTCTGACAGGGAAATAGTTACTCAATTTGTCAAAGGCTGGGTGGTGAGGTCACAGCTTCTGAGATTAGCCCGTAATTTGTAACAGTTTCAGACGGTTGACAGCAAGATTTTGCTTGCTTATTTCTGCGCTGTTTTTGTTGGTCTTTTCAATGCAGTTTAGGAGTAATAGAGAAGTTTCTTTCTGCCGGGGAGCTACTGAACCCTGGGACACAACAGATCAGCAAACACAGATGAACTTCAGCAGGCTCGTAACATTTCTTGTCCAGTGGTGAACTGAACATTGCACAGAAGAGAACGAAAATGGGGCTTTTTCTGGAAGTCAAGATCAGATATTAATTTCTGGACAGACTTGGTGTTGCATGGGTTAAATTTTTAAAAATTCTTATCTGGTTGTGTTTTCTTGACCTATCTGAGCTTCTCTGCCTTTTAAAAACCTTTAGCTTCATTGAAAAGGCAGGCCATGTTAAACACTGTATTTTATTTTACTGAATTGGAAGGACAGTCATAGAATCAGAATTTTAGGGCTGAAAGGGCCTTATCCTAACCTCATGTTCTGATTTCACAGATGAGAAATCTGAGGCGTAGTGAGGTTAAATGACCAACCCTATAACACACAGCTTGTGTGTATTTAAACTGGGACTGAAAAAAACAGCTCTCCAGAGACACCTAGATGAGTGTTTTTTCTTCATTGGGCACAGTTTTTTAGCTTCAGTTAGGATTTTTTTTTTTTTTTATTGAGATTAGTTTTAAAATGGGTTGGCCTTGAATATTTATTATTTTAACTTAATTGAAATATATGTACTTACATGTATATATATATATATATATATATGTATGTATATACATATGTTGAACAGGTTTTAATGATTGCAGGTGTGCCACAGCTACTAGGTGTTTTAATCCTCTCTAGAAAAAGGTTTATTTGTTTAAGAAAAGCCCAGTATAGACTGGAACACTGAAGCATCACCTCCTAGGTACTGGGAGTGAGAATGGGAGGGGGAGTGAGTGGTGGTCCTGTAGGCAGCTCAAACACATTTTTGTTCTAGCCTCCCACATGTTAGCACAGTAATTTATCCGTGAAGTCCTTCTTCAGTGGGACTCACTAAGGATAGAGTGACGTGTTGAAACTTGCAGGTTCTAGGCGCTGCTTAAAGAAATAATGAACATAGTCAATTTGCAGTGCGGGTGAAAAGTTAATCACTGAGAGGTGGAACTGGTTGCCACTTTTTTGTTTGCTGGTTGGTTTTTTTCTCTTTCATCATTCTTTAAAATTTTTTAAATTGAGGTATAGTGGATGTACAATATTGTATAATTTTCAGGTGTACAACATAGTGAATTTTTAAAGGTTGTACTCCAAAAGGTTATACTTTTTTTCCCCCCTCGTTACCTCTGTGGCATCATCTCTTGCTGTGCCTTTGGAATGGATGATTGGGATGGGCAAGTCCACTCTCCTGGTGCTCCTAGCAATCGAGAAGCATTGTGGGTGAGATGTGCGTGCAGGGTGGCCCTCCAAACTCAGGAAGGGACCTCATTCTCTTCCTTGGGCAAAGCTTCCCAGGGCCTGGTGGGTTGCTTCCTAGTGGGTGGGGCTGTTTGGTGAGAACGGTACCCATTGGCTATCAGGACTTGATTATTATTTATTTGTACTTAGGTGTTGTGAGGAGACTTAGTTTATGTTGTTTAATCCATGCTTAGCTTTGTTAGAAGTGGGTTAAAAATTCAGAAGGAAGCAATGTTTGGTCCCTTCGGGGAGGCACAGGTTGGTCGTTTCTCTAGAGAGGGCAGCACCACGTGAGTAAATTAAAAACATTTGAAGCTGACTAAACAATCTGGTGTCACAGGACCACTAGCCTACAGATCATGTGGCCAAGGTCCCAACAAAAAGTGAGGTACAGAAGAAAACAAATCAATCCTAGGCTCATTCCTTTACTAACTGAAAAACCTATAGTGAATTATGGAATATTTTGGAACCTCAGTTTTCTTCACCTGTAAAATGGGTATAATAATTCCTGACTCATTTGTGCCTTGTGAGGATGAAATCTGCTGGCATCTGTGAACACCTACACAGTTATCTGTACTATCAGTGGTGGAGATCTGTAAATACAGGGTTTTTTTCCCCACTATTTTCACTTAATATCTCTCTGCCTTGGTTCATCAACTGTAAAAAGAAGATGCTTCATTAGATGATAATTAGGCTCTATTTTGGCTCTTAAAAAAAATAAAAAACCAGTAAATTATCCTCTTGATAACAACCAGAAAAAAAAAAAAAAAAAAGAGGATTAAGCCCAGTGACAGTTTTGTCTCTTTTATGAGGGATTTGGGGAGTGGTGGGCAACTACAGGGAAAAAAATTATAGAAAAAAAGAATTTTAAACTAATAAGGACCTACTGTATAGCACAGGGAACTCTACTCAATACTCTGTAATGGCCTATATGGGAATAGACTCGAAAAAAGAGTGGATATATGTATACCAGATTCACCTTGCTGTATACCTGAAACTAACACAACATTGTAAATCAACTATACCCCAATAAAAATTTTAAAAAATAAAGAATTTTAAAAAGGGAAAAAAATTAGGCTTAGCTTTCCAGAGATCACCGCCCCCCCCCCCAAATTTAAGTGCAAAGAAGCAGCTAATAAAAGCTCTAAAGTGCTTTTAGTACAGAAACAGAATGGAAGAAGTGTTGTGAAAGAGATGAATAAACAGCTGTATTCTAAATAGCATCTCAATAACTGGGATTTGAAGGGAATAGAAGGCCTGAGAAGGATCTTCAAGGAGTCCAAGGGTGAAAAAGTAAACAGATATTTAAGGAAGTGGAGATTGTAACAATTTGGTAATAACGGATTTACTTGCTCTTAGAATTACTCTGTGCTTAATACTTAATAATACAGTCTTCCCTTGCGGGATTGGTTCCAGGACCCCTCAAGAGTACCAAAATCTGAGGGTGCTCAAATCCTATCAACCTGCTATTGCTTGAATCCGTGGATATGGAACCCGTGGATACGGACGCTTGGACCATACGCTAATAATATGCTAATAAGGAAGTCTCCTGATTTATAATCTAAAGTAAAATTATCTAATGTATGTGCTGCAATTGAAATCCACTTAAAATGCATCGGCAGGTGTAATGGCTTCCCATTCTCACCCTGCTGGGGTGTTTCCACTTTAAAATGGTGGTGTTGGCACTATTTAAGTGCAGGGCAGCGTCCTAGAGGATTAAAGAAGCCTTGCCAGAATTTTCCTAAAACTCTTACTGATGGAAGTATCATACCCACATAACAAGGATGTTTAAGAGAGAGATGAGCTGAGAAAGTACTGCACTAAAAGTGTCCCTAGTTTTTTCCTCTCTTTAGCTTTTAGAGTCAAAACTACCTTTTTCTTGAAAATGAGAAGGGGAGAAAACCCTTTCTCCATTATTCCTGTGAGAGATGTTTCAAAACTCTCTGGGTCCGCCTAAACCTAGGGGCTTTATGACAGCTGGACCTCTGACCAATATAGGTCCGAAAGTAAATTTATTTCTTTCCTTCAGATGTTCCTCTCCACAAGAGAAGGCAAGCCCATTACTTCTTTAGAGTTTCTTAATGATTATTCACTTTTGTTCTTACTTCATATTTCTCTAGTAAAGATTTAAATATTTAATTTTGTGTACTCCTGGAATTAACTGCTTTCAGATAGACTATTGACTCAGAATATTTAAATACATCAAGTGCTGACTTTGTTAGAAGGAAAAAAAAAAAAAAAACCTCAACATTTTCAGGCAGAAATCAAGGTGAAATGCAGAAGTTTCCTAAATAGAGTACAGTAGAATGAACAGTATTTAACTTTTTTTCTTAGAGATTTATTGTCATTTCTCTGAAGTTATTACACTGATAAAGTAGAGTCATGCATGAGGCCCTGGAAGCTCATAATTCTTCTTGATGCCGTGGCCTCTGTCTTATCCACTTTTCTTGGTTGTCATGTCTTAAAGTTCCTTTCATTTGCCTATATCTGATCTGTTGTAAACTTAAGGGAAACCAGATAAGAAAGCTTATAAAATTACTGGGCTGGATTGTATACCCTAATCCTAACCCCTGACTCTTTGCAGCTATTCAGTTTGGCCCAAGGCAGTCCTGGCCATGTTCTGGGTGGCACAGGCTGTTAGTGTGCATGACATTTAAAAAAATTAGTTACAGCCCAAATGGGCATTGGATAAAATAATGAAAATAAATACAGTCACTTCTCTTGCTTAAGCCATTTACGATTCAAGACAAAGCTATTATTAAGACATCTTATAGGACTTCACCGTGTACTGCAAGGTATACAGGGAGGCCTGTTAGGTATAGACCAGGAGCTTCAGAAGCAATCTCAGTGCCAGCGGGGCCCAGAGCTCTGGATTTGTCCCACATGCCTGGCTGGGCATGGGGTACGTAGGTAAACACCTGAGAAACTGGTGACTTAGAGAAACCCACGGCATTTCTCTCCAGCCCCTGTGATCCCAGGAAGCAGAGGAGAGGTGGTGATCTGAATAGTATGAGTTTGCCAGCACTGCCACTTCTGCTTCTAGTCAGCTCCTTTTAGCTGCGGGAGGAGCAGCTGTGGATCTTTATGTACACACCAAAATACTTACTCGGCTCATGAGATAGGTAAGAAGACACAGTGATAATTTATACCTTGTGGGGTTTTTCTTAGGCGTATTTTCCCCATAAGTAAAAACAGTAGTTTATAAATGGATCCTTTTCAGAAAGATTATAAGTCTGACTTTTGGAACTCAGAATATATCTCTCGTAGAAACGGTGTATGTGATAGCTGGGTCCCAGGTGAGTCCACAGAGTCCCATGATGGCCCTAGGACCAGGGCCGTCACAGTCTCCATGGAGCCGTGGTGCCTAGGGGCCCCTTCAGCTGGCGGTACATGGTTATAAAGAGTGGCCATCATGGTTTGTAGGACAACAGTGAAAAGGGTGAATAGAAGCAGGTCATTATTTAACTGATAAAATGAGTGAAACTAGCAGAGGGCATGAGGGGAAGTGAACTCACTTACTGAAGTGGGTCCAGAGGGCCCAACTAAGAACAGGAAGGAAGTTAAAGGTAAGGAGAGTTGGACTCCACTTGGGGAATAACGTTCTAACGTCAGGACTGCCTGAAAGTAGAACAAGCTGATTGAAGAGGTAATGAGACCTCCATCAGTGGAGATGTTCAAGCAGAGATGGGAGGACCTCCGTAATTCTCCAGAATCCTCCAGAAGGGAGCCATCTGTTGAACAGAGGGTTTTAATGGATGACTATTCCTTTTTCTCCTAACACTGAAATACAGTATTTAAGATACATTTGTGTCCCAATTTTTAATTGGAAAAGATAACAGCATTGAAGTTACTTTAACAAAGGCAAATAGCCATACCCCGATACAGTATAACTTTCTGTTTTGTACGTTATGTTCCTTGTTAGCATACACATAATTTCCGTAAAACGGGACAAAATGAACAAACAAAATGTTATTTTCCTACTCTGAGGAGCGTAATATTCATTATGACTCATCTGTTTTTACACTTCTAAGTACTGAGAATAATGAGATATTTAGTGGTATATTTTTATGTTATTCCTTGTTCAGATGTTTAAATTCCTTATTAACAAAGCCAAAATTATATTCGAAACGTGGGAATCTTACATAGTTTATAAATTTTTCATTGTTTCAAGATTTCGACTTCAATATTTCTGCACATTAGTGGTCCTTGAGGGTTATGCAGGGCAAAGTTCTTTTGACTTGTATAATTATCATGCTGGATTCCCGGTTTTTCTTATGCCAGGGTGGGGTGTATTTTAGAGTAAACTCTGATAAAGGGTTATTGGGGGTTGGATGGTGAGCAGAGACTTCCAGTGAGCAGAGAACCTGTGACTTACTCTCTATGCTTTTCCTAGCTCATCAATTTTCAAAGAATTTGAATATAATTAAATACATTTCATAATGAAGTAGGCTGAACATAATTTAATCTTTCCCTGAAGGTACTTCAGAGTCTTGGAGTGCTCTGGGGTCATGGTGAACATCAATTACCTTCTCACGGTGGGTGTGCAGAAGGAGACAGTTAATAGAGTTCCGTTTGATCGAGTCCTGAATGACCAGGACATTTGTTCTATTGTTATAGGGAGTCCAGTGTGAAGACTTTGGAACTAGTGCTTAATGTTAAATTCTCAGGCAGGAGAGAATGTGATAAAGATGACCTCTTTGGTTTTGAGAGGCTGAAAGTTGATAATAATAATTCACATGGAGCAGGAAAGAATGTAATAAAGATGACCTCTTTGGTTTTGAGAGGCTGAAAGTTGATAATTCACATGGACGTGGTAGTATAGAGCACTTTCTCGTTTCCTTTAAAGCACTGTCACATACCTTGTCGTTCATTAATTGTTTTATTTATTTATTTATTCATTCATTCATTTATTCATTCATTCATTCATGGCTGTGTTGGGTCTTCGTTTCTGTGCGAGGGCTTTCTCTAGTTGCGGCAAGCGGGGGCCACTCTTCATCGCGGCGCGCGGGCCTCTCACTATCGCGGCCTCTCTTGCTGCGGAGCACAGGCTCCAGACGCGCAGGCTCAGTAATTGTGGCTCACGGGCCCAGTTGCTCCGCGGCATGTGGGATCTTCCCAGACCAGGGCTCGAACCCGTGTCCCCTGCATTGGCAGGCAGATTCTCAACCACTGCACCACCAGGGAAGCCCCCATTAGTTGTTTTTTATGACAGATGAAGCGCAGAAGGTTTAAGTGACTTGGGAAAGGTCACATGGTGTATATATATAGGTGGCTGAGACCACTTGACTCCAAATTCAGTGTTCTTTTTAGCATTCCCAACGATACTAAACCTTGGCACGCACTGAGTCTTGAGTCCTTACCGTGTTCTCTGCGCTGCATGTGAATTACCTCATTTAATCCTCACAACAGCCCTAAGAGCTGGTAGATAACAGTTCTTTTGGTACTGCTGTGATTCCCATGTTTAGAGATGAGGACACAGAGGCACAGAGGGGTCAGGGAGTACAGCTAGTGCGTGGCAGAGCTGAAATGTGAACCCAGGAGCTTGGGTCCAAAGCCTAGCTCTCAGCATCATGCCCCCCCGACTGCTCAGTGTACAGATACACCGCCATTGAGTAAATCAAGAGCAATGCATCTAGAGGTATCTTCCTATCTATAAAGACCTATGCTGGCTCTGGGATCATTATGACTGAGGTTTTGAACCCAAATCTGCCACGTTATTTAGCCTCTGAGTCTCCGTTTCCTCATCTCTAAAGCAAAAATGTAGAATAGTCACTGTCTTTGAAAGAATGGGATGAGATATATGTAAAGCACCCACTGTAGTGCTTACTTAATAGCCTTTATTTTTTAAAGTGGTGCTGCTTTTGTTACTGTTATTATTGTGCATTCATAATGGCTAAAATCGTATTAAAATTTTTTAAAGAATAAGCTATTTGTTTTTACTTCCCATTGTGTGAATGTGTGTGTATTAATTGGATCTAATTGTCTTTCTCGAATTCTTAAAAATAGGCAAATCTTGTAATTACATTTGTTAATATTATTATACCTACCTATACTTAATTTATAAGTTTATTTCATTAGAGAGCTAGCAAGTTGTCTGAGGACCCAAAGTAATTGTCCAAATTATTTGTCAGATAGTTTAGTTGTGGCTGTGATAGAGCTGCTAAAGTACAGGTTCGAATTTAAAAGCAGAGAGAAATGTTGATTTCAGTGGTTGCAAACAGGTCAATTATATAAATATATAGAGCTCATTAGAAAATACACAATGATCATCTTTATTCTGTCTGAACACCCAGTGCCTAGAGCTTCTATTTCTACTCTATTTCAACTACATTTGCATGTTTGTTTGTTTTTTAATTATTTGTTCAGGGTATCTTCTCAGTGAATGTTTATTTACCACCCTTTAATTAACGTGTTTTCTTGGTGTTGCACTTCGGGCTGTAAACTCTTTATAACACAGCAACCGTGTTGGCTTAACTAATGGTACCTACTTAATAAATGGAAGTGATGGTAACTGCTTCATAGGTGCTTTACATTTTTAACTTTTTATAAATACCAAAAAAATCCTATCTTTTCAGATTTGTTTACATTTCAAATAGGTGTTTTTTCATTTTTCCTTAGAGAAAATGATAATACTGCATATGCATTTCCAAACTATGCACATTTCTTCTTCTTTCCTCTTAGGAGTTTCTATTCATTCTTTCAGTAAATTTTACAGAGTACTTGCTCTGGGCTGCGTATTCCCGAGGTTCAGGGAGTATAGTAGTGAACAAGACAGACCAGGTCCCTACCCTCAGGAGCTTTGCCATGAGACCTAGTGATGACTGTGATGAAAGGAGCAAGTCATGATTTGGGACCTTGTTCCAAAGGAATATTTCTGTGACACATTCCATGAGATCCTGGCCAGAAATCGTCCTCGTCACTACAGACTGCATGAAGCTTGTAGCACATTATTTCATCATGCACTTAAATGCAAGGAAAGGCACAAGTGGTATTTGCAAGCACTGAAATAAGTTGTCTTTTGGCTCTTTTCTTATTGTCTCTCTTCTCATCTCCCCCTTTTGCTTCGTCTCATTCTCCATTTTCAGAGCTTAGTCATTATCTCCTAGTCCTTTCCTAAAATGTAATCAGGTGACCTCAGGGCAGGAGGCATGGGTTGTCTAAACGGCACCGGCATGATTTATGAAGGCGCTTGGATGGGAAAGAGTTTGTCACGCTGCGTAATCAGGTCTGACTTTAGGCAGCACTAACCTAATTTGTGTCCAGTAGAATATGTCTGGGCAAGCCACTCTCCCTCTTGGTACCTCCATTTTCTTGTTATTAGTGTAAGAAGTCGCAGTAGAGTGATTTTCTGAGGTCCCTGCCAATGCTGCAATTCTGTGATTCAGATATTCCTGAAAAGTTGAGTGTACTTTTTTTTCAGTAAGTGGAAATATATTTTCCAACGAGCCTGGAAATCTGTTTTGCAATTATCCTCTCCCTGGGTTTATAACTTATTATCAATGTGTTGTGGCTTACACCGTGTGTAGCGCTGTGACTGCTCTAAGCCCATCAAGAGGTTAATTACCTGTAAAGGATAAGGAGCTGCTGAAGACCTGTCAGACGTTCAGGAGAACTTTGGCGTTAATCTCTTCGGTAATGTGAATAAATAAATGTCCTTCATGTATCTAGTTTCCACGTGGAGGCATAACAGCAGTGAGCCATATAGACTGGAGAAGGTCAAGTTCCTGATGGCGTTGAGTACTGAAGGTCATGATCTATCGGGATTGTCTCTTCTTCCGAGAGCCTCTCCAATCAGAGCACAAATAATACTTTCAAAAAACAACTTATTCTTCCGTGGACCTGAATAGTACCATTAAAAAATACTTTTTTTAATTTTTAATTTTTAAATTTTTAATACTTTAATACTTTAATTTTAAGTAGAAGTATAGTTGATTTGCAGTATTTCAGGTGTACAGCAAAGTGATTCAGTTATATGTAAATATATAGTTATATATATTCTTTTTCAGATTCTTTTCCATTGTAGGTTATTACAAGATATGGAATATAGTTCCCTGTGCTATACAGTAGGTCTTAAATAGTACCATTTTTGATTTTTTGTTTCGTCTTGTTCTCCTATAGTGACTAAAAACTCCAAATGAGGAAACAAATGAGAACATTTGTCGAAAAACATTCTAATGGCCAACACAGTTCATCTTCTTTCCCATTCTTTTCTGTCTGGAGTAGAACAGCCCCAGGCCTTTAAACTTGCTTTCCTATGACTTAAGCAGACTCAAGCATTTTAGCCCCATAATACTGCCTGACTCACAGGCTCTGTCCTGAAGAGTATTGTCTTGATTTGCTCTAAAATATACCAGACAGGAAATTCCTGCTGCATATAGGAAAGGTCATGTGTTTACAGACACAGACACACACTTCACCAAGCATATTGCCATGCTTCCGTTCAGTAAAGCACTGAGAGAAAGGAAAGAGCTTTCTAACCAGCTTTTGATGTTTGTCAGGAATATCATTAGTGGGAATCTCAAGATATTAAATTTAATTTTATGAAATAGTTTATTGGTAGTTCTAGAATGGCACTGCTTTTTAGGTAGCACCATTTGTCATTGCACAGGACACCAAGTGTCACTGAGAATATTCTGTGGAAAGTGGGCATATAAGGAATTCCCTTTTCCCTCCATTACCCTTATTATGTTTTTCGGTTTGCTATATTATGTTGAGTGAGGATGGCTATATTACGTCAATAGCATGTTACAACTTGTCAAAAATTACTCAGCCTTCAATGTTAACTTGCTTCAGTGTTAAGCAGGTACTTACTTAGCCATTTATGAATTTCCTTGGTGCCCTATGGAGAAGGCCTAAGTTAGGAGTTTTGCCTGTCACTGAGACAGAGGCCTCAAACAGGGAAGCCTTGAACTCTTAACTGAGTTGGTATTCTAGTACTGTACCAACTTACCTCTGGAGTTAAGCTTAGAGCCCTCTTTACACTTATTCTTTCTGTGACTTTCAGAGCTATTTCAAGAATTTTTTCTTTATTCACTTGTACCAAGTGTGTTTTCTCAGTTTATAGGGAGGGATGGACTCCCAAGAGACAGACATTGCGTTAGTCCATTTTTTTTTTTTAAGCAAGGTTTTTTAAGTAAAGCCACTGAATGATATGTCTCATGTTCATGGAAATTCATCAAAATTGTTTTGACCTAGTGTCCACTATCTGACTGCTTTTTACTTTAGGTAATCATTGTGATGGAGTGTACACAAATCCCTGGAGTTTGAAAATAAACTTAAGAGCTAATGTTATTTGTAAGTTCTCAACTCTTAGTGATATAGGAACTCAGTGACATATAATCCACAAGAGGTCCCTGGAGGAAGTGAGTTTTCATGGGAATGTCACATACCTTTGCTATCAGAAGCATGATGGTGTTAAAGGTGGCCAAATGAAAGGACAATTTCTCTATGCCTTATATTGTGTTTGGTGAGGATTTCTGGCAGAGGATTTTTTTTTTTTTTAAGCCTCCTGGTTGCTATGGCAATACTGATTTTATAGAGCTTTGGTGACCTCTACAAGTACCAAATAAAGTTAGGTATGATAAAGGAAGCCATATGTGTCCTAAATACAGATATAGAGATTGAATTTCTATGCATCTTTTCCTTCATTACCCATGGTACTTGTTATCTCTGTGTGTGTGTGTGTGTGTGTGTGTGTGTGTGTGTGTGTGTGTGTGTTTCTTCTTTTATCCAGGCTGCTTGGGGAAAAAAAAAAAAGAATGCTGATTCATAGTATCATTGTCTTTTGTTTTCCCAGGGAAATTCTGGGTTTGTTTCTAAGTTCATTTTTCTATAACCCTGAGTTTAATCTCTCCAGATAAATCTTTTTTTTTCCCTCTTACAGACACCAGGCGCTTTGCTTTGTTTATGTTAATAGATGTCGGGTTCCTCTCAAAGAATTAGAAGAAATGCCAGTAATTTCATAGGGCTCTTGAGTATGATTTTTTTCCTTGTTTCTTTATATATTGCACTTTGTGGACTTCACCTTTCAGGTGTCTGAAGGTGATATGAGAAGACTCTAAGATTTTACTGGTAGTATCAGATAATCTTGTCACCACTGATATATACTAACATATCTGTGAAGTAAACTCTTGTGGTTATTTCCTTATCACAAAAGTAGAAAGTTTAATTTTGGAGATGAAGCAGTTTTTCAGATGTATTAAATAGATTTTGTTACAGTGAGGTGAGAGGTACTTTCAGTGGAACATTTCTCATGTACTAGCCAGTAGATGGCTTGGCTTCCTGGTTGTAATTACATGCCAAAGGCCTGGTGGTTATTATTTTAGAAGCTGAAGTCATCGTGGATTCCCCCGAGCACGTAGAGTAACGCACCCTGATTGTCCACATTAAGATTGTAATTCCATCCAAGGTTTATAGTGTCATCATAGAAACTAGATGGAATTACAACCCCAGGAACATTTTGGAAGACTGCATTATTTATTGACATACTTTAGAAAGTTAAATAATTTTGTAAATATCCTGAAAGGTAATGGGACTTAGAAACATAATCCTGGCCACATAGAAGATTCTCAGTAAATATTTGTTGTTTATTTGATTGACTTCATTTACATCTTTAAATAAACTGTGTTTTTTTAAAAAAAAGTCTGGGGAGGTTGTCCTTAAGTATTTGTAGGGCTTAAAAAGAAATCTTGCCTTAAAAGTCTCATAAGGTTTTCTGCTTGTTATTGATAGAAAAATTGGCTCCCCATATGAATATATTATTTAATCTTTTTTGTTTCTAGCCTGGAGTGTAATACTGAGTGGGTCTAGTGGCAGAGAATCTTTATTTCGGGCAAGTTTGGCTATCCTAAGTAATTCTTCCTTAATAAACATCTCTTTCCAGCATAATCCTCAAAAACCTGTGTGTCTCATACCTTTGAGGTGGACCCGTATGAGGGGAATAATTACACAATCAGAAACTCTGGTTGTCTGTTGGAATATTGAATGGGTGCCTTTCTGATTGGTCTTAATTAGGGCAAGAACTATGAAGATAATTCACTAATTCATGGTGTGTTACCAGATTGGAAATGGCCTCTGTTTTTCATGCTTCTGGATATACTACTTCAGAAGAATATATGGTTGGAAGTTCAGAAGGACACATTAAGTATTTCAGAATCTGATATGGTTTTTAAGTTTTAGACTCTGTGTTGTTTACTGTAGGATGATTATATATAATCTCTGCAACAAGGTTTTACTGGAAACGTTATTGCCTGCGCCATCATGCCCTGCAAGATACAGTATCAAGGAGCTAAAAGTCAATATGTTTTGAGTAATTTTTTTGAATTTGCATTTTTGTGAATTTGCAGGCATGTATGGAAGAGTCTTCAAAAATACAGAAATTTCAATTAAGGAAATTTGGTATTATGCTATTCTTTTAATTATCCAAAATATTTAGAATTTGTATACAGTTATATTAATCACCTGTTACTTAAAATTTTTGTTCCTGGAGCTGTTCCATTTTTAAAAGTTTGCATATAGAACAGAGAAATATTTAGAAATAAATATACAGGTAGAGCTAAAGTCACTATCTCTGCTCTCAAAAGAATTTATCGAAAAAGAAAATATCTCACTTTGTGAAATTATATTTTTGTTTAAGGGCTTGGCAACACTTGGAGAGTGTTTCAGCTTTTAACAATTTAAAGATTGAGCAATGACGGGTTTCTCTGTTTTCCTGATTTGTTGCCATGTAGTAAACTGTAACTTCTTTTTTTATCACCGGTAAGCATTTTGTCAGCTGTGTAAGTTAGAGGCCGATTTAACTAAGTCTGACTCCTTGATGCATCTCTCCACTGGCAAAAAGCAGTATTCTCTTCTTCAGCTTGTAACAGGGAGGGCTGCTGGGTTTTCTATAAGAAGTCGACTTTAAAAGTGGTGGTTTTTTGGCATGTGGCCTGGGTGCAGCAGCAGTCCTTGTTGCCTGCCTTTCAGAATGTGCAGAGATGCGTCCGGGTCTGTGGGTGGGGGAACCACCTCTGTGCCCTCACTCGTTACTCATTCAATTGTTCCTCACCAGTAAAGGGAAAACCCAGAGCCCGTACCCGACTCGTTCTGAATAACGGGGGTGGGGAACGGTGGGCCGGAGACGCCACGGTCATTTGGCAAAAGCCTTCATTTTAGAATAGTTTAGCAAAATGCAGCCTTATTACTTTACTCTCAGTACGTATTCCAAGCTAATATGTAAACGGCACTAGTGATCAGAATGGAGTACCATAGTGAACAAAATTTCCCATGCTCTTACAAGTTCACCTGATATGACAGTGAAAGCTTTTAACATTTTTCCCGCATAAAAAGAATTCCTGGAGCCAGAAGCTGAAGGGTGTGTGTGTGTGTGGTGTGTGTGTGTGTGTGTGTGTGTGTGTGTGTTGTTTGTAGAAGTTAGCAAATATGTTAGTCCATTGACCGTTTCCTCGGTTTTCTGAAAGAAAGTTTCATTCACTGTGCTTCTCATTTCTTCCCCGTGAAGCCTCTATCACCTTTAGACTATGAAGGTGAATTAATGAAGAATCCTTTATTCTTTTAGAAAACACTCCTAAGAAGGTGACACTTAACTTGCATATAAGACTCTAAAAATGTAGAGGTTATATAATAAGTTCAAAGAAATTGAATTATGTATTCATTAAGAAGACATTATCCTTATTAGCAGAGACTAAATGATTACGGTTTTACAGAATACTAAATACTTAGGAAGTACAGGAAAAGAATGTCATTGGCCTGGCACACCAGGGACTAGGTTGGAGTCTCAGGCCTGTCATTAACCGTTGTGTGGCCTTTGTCAAATACCCTAGCCTCTCTGGGCCTTAGGAAAATGAGGAAGTTGGATTACATCAGTGGTTTTCAAATGTGGCTTCAGAAACCCCTGGAGAGTTCTAGGCCTCCCACCAGCCTCTACTGAATGAGCTAAAGACTTGGGGGCGGGGGGCAGGTTGAGGCCCAGGGATCTCTGTATTATAATAGAGTTTCAGTTCATGAAACCACGAAATCAAATGATCTTTAAGACCACCTCCAGCTCTTATGTTTCAATGCCTATAAAAAGTAGCCCTTGATCATTTGGCCGTGATCCAATAAGGAATTGAGCCTCCAATAAGGGAAACTTTAAAATGGGAAGGGGGGATGGATTTGATCATTTCTGAGGGCTACTGCTTTCCCACTGTCAGGAGAGTCTAAGATCATCCCAAAGGAATAGAGATGAGAGCTGAGAAAGGTGATTTCTCCTTACCATCTCCCCAGTGAAGAGAAACTCGGAGATAAGAGAGAAATAAGTCCCTGGAGTTGAAGATACTCCTAGATGTCCCCGTGCCTTCAAGCCGTCAACCATGGGCTAATTTGTCGGCCCTGTGGTCAGCATCTGAGCTAACAGACACATGATGAAAAAGTGGCCATATTCTGTCATCGTGCCAGACCAAGGAGGGGCCAGGAGAAGAAGTGTGGCACGAACCAGGTCCCTGCCAGGGGACCAGGTTCCATCTGGGAGATGGGAACGGGGAACGGGGAGCAGGGGAGGAAAGGAAAGTCGCAGGGATCCTGAAGTGGTAATATCCATAGTGGCGGCAGAACAGTTTGCCAAGAAGAAAACTCTGGCACTAAGTGCCAAGCATGTTTGTACTAGAATGGGGTTCAGACATTCAAACAGAACTCTGTCTGTTTGCAAGGACTCATGTGAAAGGTTTGTTTGTCCTGAGCTGAAATCCAGGAGTCTGTCATAAGCGCTCTCAGGTCGTCTTCAAGCCCCTCGAATCTAATCTCCAAAAAAAGGGGAGACAGAGGGCTCGGGTCTTCAGTTCTCTAAGGAGGAGTGAGACGTTTTTCTTCCGGACGTCTCTGCCTGTGAGTATTAAGGAGAGCTCTGTGTCCAAAGTTCCTGCAGGAGGGTTAACAGAGGTGGGAAGTTGAAATAACCTTAAAGGCAGTGAAGCTGAGAAACTGCCCTCTTCCTCCTCACAGCCACGGTTAGTTTTGGAAGGCTGTCCGTGGAGAGACTCAGGGCCGTTCATTTAGAATGCAGCTGTGTTGGATGCCTCTGGTGTGTTGGCTCATTGGGGACCATATCTCTTCCACACCTTGTCCTGGTCCCAGGTGAAGAAAGCTGCATCTTGCTTGAAGCTAGACTGACGAATGGATATCTGGATTTGCACTCTGAACACACGAGCAAGTGGTTGGTGACATTACAAAAGGAATCCTTTTTGGTAAATAACCTGAGTTTTTTTTTTTTTTTTGAAAAGGCCAGATGGAAGAAAGCAAAGGTTGCCTTTTCTTTTCGCTTATGTTTTGGAAACCTGGATCTCATCAACTTTCTGATTGGTTTTGGCTGTCAAGGCTCCTTATGCCAGAGCCACTGCAAGCCAGGTTTCTGAGGTTCCTCCTGACCGATGTTGGCAACCTCTTAAAAATGTCATTCCAAGTTCAGCTAAAATATATAACTCAACCAATAAATACATATAAAGTATATGAATAGAAGGAGGAAAGTGTGGATTAACAGACTAAAAAGTATTAGTCTTGCCATGAAAAATACTATAAAACACTCTTAGGAAGGTTCTTCCTTATGTTTTTACTTGTCCAGCAAATGTAGAGGTGCCGACCCACTTCTCGTGGTCCATAGTTTCCCGTTTCTCTGCCGGGAGGTTGCAAATTTTCTTGGAAAAGACTCCACTCATGTTTGTCGTCAGTTTATCCTAGGCAGTGCGTGTGGAAGCGATTCAGCATCCTGATAAAATAAATTAAGTGCTCCTTTTACATGCTCCTTTCTTTTTCTTCCATGAGCGTTCTCTATTGCTTTGGATGAGAAATCCTTGAATATCGAATTACATAATTTTTGCTGATGTTGAAAATAAAAAGTGAGAACAAATAGTCGAAAGGAGGAGGGAAATGCTTCACGTGAGACTCGATATTCACTGTGTTTGGATACAGATTTGGGCAGGTGTGGGGGGCACTTTGAAGGGGAACCAGCTGCTTCCCGAGAATGAGGTCAAGACTCAGTAGTTCTGTGCCTTTGGTGGCCGCATTACATCAAGGCTCTTGCGGACGTTACCGCAAAGGGGGACAGGTGACATCGAGTACCGTTTTCTGGGACTTGTTTGTTGTACAGGGAGCTCTCATTTTCAGGTCTCGGCTGTGTTCAGAAGAGTAAACATCGGAACTTTCATCATGCATCTTTTTTTCTCCCAGCTTTTGTTATCTGCCACGTGTATATTTCATTTGGCCTTGAAGTGCACGGTTCTTAAAATTGCTGACAAATAATCTCCATTTCACATTTTGCTGGCACTGTGGTCTCACTGTAAATGCTCCTGGTATGTTCTTGGGAAGTTGCATAATTGCAGCTACTCGAGTTGACTGTGCAATATGCTCAGTGACTAATGGCCTAATCAGGACTTGAAAAATATATAAACAGTTCAACAGAAGCCGTTGATTCACTGAGCTCTTTTCAGCCAGACAAGGGTGAGCTAATGGGAATGGGAAAGATAGAGGTGTGCAGCCGAGTCTCGGGGTATTGAAGTCAGAGCGTGCCCGCAAATCCCACAAATCCCATGCAGCCTTGCTCATTGGTGACTCATCCTTGTTCACATGCATGAGTCTGGAGGGCCCCAGGGTCGTTCTGATTGCCTCTTATGTGGTGTTCCTTAGTGTGCATGTTATACCTGCAACAACTTTGTGCCTTTTCTCTAAATACTGCTGACTGTGGCAGCTCTGGAGAGGCTGCCGGTCTCACGTGTCGTCTGTGGCATCACCCTGGGATTCTTAGGATAGAATTACAGTGGAGACTGTTCAAGCCTGACTGCCGGGCTTACCTGGGCACATGGTTGATTGACGTGTTCTGTCATCCTCAGTGGCACCTTTCCTTCCAAAATGTGCAGCTGAGATGCACAGAGATAGAGACTTTCAAAGGGACTGAGTAGCCCCCCAAAAGGATCCCCAGGTCTCTACTTGGAGCACAGAAAAGTCCAGGAGGAGTAATAACAATCATCACTGTCATGTCCCCTTTCCTTCAGAATTTATTAGATAGCCCCTAAATTCTATGCCTCCCCCCAGCATAACCTTTTCCCATATAAAATTTTCTCTTAGCTCCACCACTAATTTAATTTTTCAGTTTTTTGATGACATCCTTCAATCTCTAGAAGCTAGTCTCTCACTGATGTAATAATTCAAATCATTCCTAATTTTTTATGATGGAATTTTGTGTTTTCTGAAATAATGGACTGTTTCCTTAAGCACACGCTGGTTAACTCATAAAGGGGGGGGGGGGAAAAGAGCCCTTTCACACTTCCCGTGTCCCACATTCATGGTAATGCTTGCCCTTCTTTCTGGCTGTTTAAGAATTAAATGGCCAGTGGGCTTCTTTATGTGTAATAGTGAATAACACTCATCAGTAGTGAATAACACTCATAATGTTTTACTTGAAAGTTTTAAAGCTGCTGGAGTGTAGGTACAATGGATGAGAATTTATTTTGGAGTTCAGGACATTGTAGATTTGGGAACGAAAAGGAAGAAAGGGAAGGGGTAAAACAAGATGTCTGGGGACTAAGGGGCCTTCCTGGGGCTCCTAAAAGCAGTAGCCTTGTCCCAAGGCTGCCTGCAGCTCTGCCCGCTCACCCTCCTCACAGGTCAGTTCTGGGGCTGCTGTCTCACCACAAATCCGGGGTACAGAACCTGGAGGCAGGACAGCATCCCCACTTACTTAAGTCCTACACATTCTGTTAGAGTTTTATTATCTGTACTGGATGTGGGAGACCAGGGGTAAAATACTCCAAAAGAGTGGAGAAGCAAGGGAAAAAAAAAAGAGGTATGAAGGGATTTGGAAAACGTTTGGCACTTATTTGGCTATGTGTTTAATTTATTAAAATAGCAACCAGATTAAATATTTTTTGAAGAAGTCACTTTTAAAGTTACTCTTCATACCACCATGTTAAGAACTCAAGATGTGAAGCCACAATTTTTTAAACTACAACAACAATAAATTTATTAATAGGCGTTAGAGTTAAAAGAAGCTCCCTATTACAACAGAATGAATTAAAACCTGCTGGAAAGCACTACCAGTTTAGCATGCTTCAGCTAAACCTTCCATTTCACTCTAGGGATGTAATACTTATATTAAGAGAGGAATGGTTTGAATGTTCAGACATTATTGTGTGACCCTCCAATGAGTCTAACTCAGTGATTCCCAGACTTTGTATACGTGAAGGTTGCTGTCAAGAGTTGTCTACACAAAATCATGTTTGTAGTGTCTTATGGGAAAGTTAAGGGATTTTCAAAGTGAATTTGAATGATATATGACCTTTGTTTAATGTTTGAACTTAACCACTGACATAAAAACTCACTCTACTATTTTTTTCCTCCCTCCCTCCTTTCCTTACCTCCCTTCCTTACTTTTTTCTTTCTTTTCTTTTTCCCTCCCCTTTTGGTAGATTAAATTCCACAGATTTTTTTTTCTGTGAAATTAAAATAGTGGTGTCAATTTATATTCAAATCAGAATATTACTAGCATGCTGAATATTCAGATCTCTTAGAGAAAATAAATGATGAAAATATGCTGTGAAAGTCTATCTGAATTCCCCATCTTTTGTTCCTACTCAGCTTTCTGTCTTCAGTTTCTTATTTTTAGCTGGAAAAGTGTACCAGCCAAAAGACAGCCAGGTTCTTTGTGCAGCAAAGCATATCAAACCATCTGCAGATTAAAAAAAGTAACATTTTGGCGTAAAAACCACCTTCTGATGTAAGACAGAATGAAAATGATAGTGATTGATATACTAGAGTACATGGCATTGTTATTCAGAATTTGAAAATAAGATTTTCCTATAAATAACTCAAGGTATTCCATAGTTGGTTAAGACTTATGTGCTACAAACATGTGCATTTTCTCAAAAATCAAGAGAAATTAAAGTAGTACCCAAGAAGTTAGATTTTGAAGTAAAAATGTCAGGGAAAATCCTGAAAGTAATTTAAACATTGGCATTGTACAGATTTCACTTATATCTGTCACAGAAGAGTAATTTACCCTGCATTTTTGCCATGTGACATCAACCCCATTAATTTATTTCTGTCATTTCTGACTGGCAAAATTAAAGTAATTCAGTCCTATAAAGAAGCCTTTTTTTCTGCCGTTGTTAAAATTAAGTGGCACAAATGAAAGCTACATCTGATTGATTGCCAGAATTTAGAAAAAAACCAAACAAACAACATTTTGGCTGGAGCAGGTTTTTTAGGCAAACAGCCATGGATGAAAGTTGCACGAAAAAGAAAAAAAACAACCTCACATAAGTTCATCATGTGCCAGACACTTTCAGACAACCACCGAATTTTTTAAAATTTCATAGACAATTTGAAGTGCATGGTAGATACAGAAAACAGGGTGTGGTGGTTGAGGAAAACAATGAATTAAGAGCAGTAATAGAAAATTGTAAACAATTTTATCTGAATTTCATCAATTGCCTTTTGCCTACATTCACGCTTTGTTATCTAGTGGAAAAACGAATGTAGGTGAACATTTAGCTTCTTAAAAAAAGGAATTAGCTGCTTGAAAGGACAAATGTTCATGTTGAGTTTTACCTGAAGGGTAACCCTCAGAACACTCCTTTGAAAACATATCAGCCTTCACTGGTATGAATGAAGCAGGATGCAAGTAAAATGGGTAGAATAAACAGGATTTGGAGAAAAATCCTAGTATACAGGGTTAAAAAAAATTGTTTTTTAGTGTAATTAACTCGACCATTCTAATACTGTTTAGACATTTAAAGAAAATACATCAAAAATAAGTTTGTGATAAAGCATTGTTATAGTAAAATCTTCTTCACGTGTTCGATCCTAGTCCTAGGACGGATTTGCCTAGAAGCTGCACTGCACTATGAATAAACACATTTTGTGGCTTTTGATGTTACGTATTGCAAAATAATCTCCAGGTAGTATATAAAAAATTTTCCCCCCACTATTGTTTTTTCCCCATAGCTAGCCATCTGTGAAAAAGCTACTAGAAACCACTCCAGACCTAATGATGAGGGTATAGAGGGAAAATAAGCCAAGAGCTGAGAAATAATTTCATCTCAAATGTTATAATCAAACATCTCAAATATTATAAGACTTTTAAAAATAAGTGTTGTGGGTTAAGTGTTATGTGACTCCCTGTCTTCTTACCTAGGTGGGGTTTTCAAATAGCGCTTATTCTGGGGAGGGGGATTTAAAAATAGAAGACTCCTTCCCCCAGTCCGCATATAAAACCTGTGTTCCAACTTGGAGCCCTTCACTTGCCAAGTTCATCGCTTGTCATCTCCCAGGGCTCATCCACAGTCTCCTGATTCACGCCTTATTATTTGTTTACAGGTTTGTCTCCTGGACTAAGGTTGGGGAGCTTTTTTAGGACAAGGGCAAACTCCTGTTCCTTTGTACATTTCCCATGGTGCTTTATTACCTGTGGCCACTCAGACATTATTCATTGATTTAAAAAAAAATTGTTAGCTAATAAGTGAAAATAAAATAAAAGAGCCAAATGAGTTAAAAGCTCAGATCTGAAATGTTAACAAAATCGTGTAGGGGGTACAGCGAACACGGGATAAAATGAACATGCTATGCTAGATCTTGTGGTGGAATAGAAGAAAATCAGTGATTGATGCTGGTGTAAAACTTGTCTTTGTCAGCTGAACATTCCAGAGTAGAGGCCAGTGTTGTAGTTAAATCTGTTCCAGAGAGGTTTCCAACCAAAAAGAATCATACTGAAATTCTTTGGTCATCATGAGCCATCCACAACAGAAAATATAATTTGTGAGTTGGGAATTAGGGTAGGAAACCCAAGTTTATATCCTTTTTTATAAGAAAAAAATATCCATTCTGCCGCTTGTACTGCTTTCTTCTTTTATGGCTCTGGCACGCTCCTTGCCATTGTTTATTATTATTTGTTATTATTGATTGTTTTATTATCCCACCACTACATGGAGAGTGCAAGGACCATATTTTCTTCATACGTGTCCTTGGGGCCTAGCACAAAGTAGGCGCTCAGCAAATGCTGAATGTAGAAATAAGATGTTTCAATTTCCCTAGCAGCAAAAAAGATATATAAAACCAGTGCTAAGACTAACAAGAGTTGGTTTCACATGCTGGTAATTGTGGGTTTAGAAATGAGGAGCTACTTTATACATTATTTTTATAAAAGTGTGTTGTAAACCGGAGTAACTTTCAAAGTAAAAATTACAGTTATGAGGTATTAAATCTGGCAGGGACTAAAATCCTGTAACTCAGTCCTTTTAAGAGCATTGCCCTGCTCTTCCCCACAAGCCAGATAAAAGTGGTGAGGATAGGTTAGTAGATAGTCTTTTAGAAATCTTAGCTTGTATGTATTTTCACCAGATTGCAAACTCACCCAGCCTTCCTACTTTAGTTCCAAAGGTGGTGTCACTGCCAGCCTGATGAGGGTAGCTAGGTTGGAGACACCGTCTCCGTGCTGTTACCTGTCTTGATGTTTTCATTCATAATGCAATACTTCGGAATTTGGTATTTGGGAGACAATATGTAATGGTGTCCAAGTTTCTTTCCTCCCCACCCCACCCTGTCATCGTCTTCCCTGGCAGTGCCCTGCACCCAATTTTATTTAATTAATTAATGTATTTATTTATTTAATTTTTAATTAAAATTTAAAAATTTTTGTATTATAGTTGGTTAACAACATTGTGTTAGTTTCAGGTGTACAGCAAAATGATTCAGTTATACATATGCATGTACCTATTCTTCTTCTAATTCTTTTCCCATTTAGGTTATTACAGAGTATTGAGCAGAGTTCTCTGGACTATACAGTAGGTCCTTGTTGGTTATCTGTTTTAAATATAGCAGTGTGTACATGTCAATCCCAAACTCCCATAGCATAGAAGATTCATCTTCACCTCCCCCTGCAAATTCTTTCCTTTCCCTTTCTCCCTTCAGGTGTCATAAATGCTTGAATTGCAAATCTTCAAAACAAATTGAAAACGTGTAACACCTTCCAAAAAGGTAAAAAAGAAAATTTGAGTCTGTGGCTGGCAGTGTTGACTGCCAAGAGGCCAGTATCGTTACCTAAAATGAGGAGAATCCAAAAGGAGCATGGTGTTTGGTTCAGGACCTTGGCCCTTAGTTCTTCAGGGTAATGTGATATTATTTTCGGACTTTATAAGAATATTGTTCACTTGGAGAAAGGCCATTGAGAGAAAAATGTAAAATTCTAAAGTCTTAGAATTAATTAATATGGCAATAGTTATGGAGGATTAATGTACAGAGCTTGCAGTTAAGTTGATCTGTTAAAATGCTACTGGTTATTTGTAGGTACCAAGGATCTATATGCTAATATTCCCTGGAAGAGCATTCTGTAAAGTCACCAATCTCTGCAATTCGGATCCCCACCTCCATCTAGACTAGACTAATGGTGATCCTATGAATTTAATATCCAATCTTCGAAGCTGTATATTTTTGTTTAAGATTTCAGTAAGAATAGGAGCTGTGTTTTCCATTTACGGTCTTGCTATTTTGAAATTGATGTGGAAAGTCTGAGCGGAGTTAAGAACTACATAAGACAAGATCTTTTAACATCTTGGTTTAAGTCATTTTCTTAGAGAGAACTTGTTGAGGAAATTCTCTATTTCTCTAGTGGACTGATATTCTTTTTCTGAGATGGTGGCTATTTCCTGGGATCTGATTCCCAAACATCTGTTCTGTCATCAGAGTCAAGCTAAGTCAGTCATCTGCATATTTGATTTACACTGTGTTAAACCTTGTGATTGAAAGGATTTTTATTAATCGTGCCGAGGTAATAAATTGCAGAGAGCTTTAGAGAGTTCTTTGTAACAGTGAAATAGCAAGCATTGGCCTTTATAGCGGCGGAATGGATTGTGAGCTCATTGGCAGGCTTGGGTTGTGGGTCATTGTGGACCGGCCGTGTTTCCGTGGCCTTTGGCCAGGAGTAAGTGTAGTGGGGCCATTAAAAGAGGCCTGTGGTTGAGTTTTGACTTAGCGCTGCTTTACAGTGCCAAACAGACTGAATTCATGGGAAACTTTAGTTTGAATGAGACTAGCTGCCATGTAAGTGAAATACATGCACATGATGGAGGCTTCCCCCTGCATGGGAGAAACTGATGGAGAGGAGGAGAGAGCACAGAGCACCAGCTAAACTGACATATGCCTTAGACCAGTGGGTATCAGCCTGGGACCATTTTCAGCCCCCAGGGGACACTTGGCAGGGTCTGGAGACATGTTTGATTGTCATAACTGGGAGGGGGTGTAGTTTCTGCTGGCGTCTAGTGGATAGAGGCCCGGGCTGCTGCTGAGTGTCCTACAATGCATAGAACGGTGCCCACAACAAAAGAATTCCCTGGCCCTGAATGTCAATAGTGCTGGAGTTGAGAAACCCTGACTTAGAGCCTCTCCTTTTTGTAGTTTCCAAGGTGATAAGCCAGGCTGTCTTGGTGGAAGGTGAGCAGATAGGCTGCAGGTCTGAGTGGGAAGAGCAGGATAAGGAGAGAGATGGTAAGAGAAGTGGCAGTGTTGTTGGAAACTCTTTGGGCCATATCTCATTTGTCTGCAAATGAACGTTTGGGATTCTGTCTTTTTACCTGTTTGGGAAGGCTGAAAAGGATGTGGGCCACTGTACTGTGGCCTTTGTGTTAGAGGGAATCCGAGTGTTTATTTCCTTTTCTTCAAAGAACCTGTATGAGTTTTCTAGGGCTGCTGTAACAAATGACCACAAACTTGGGGACTTAAAACAACACAGATTTATTATCTCCTAGTTCTATAGGTCAGGCATCCAACCCAGGTCTCAGGAGGCTGAAATCAAGGTGTCAGCAGGGCTCCAGGGAGAATCCACATCCTTGCCTTTTCTAGTTCCTAGAGGCGCTTGTGGGCCCTCCCTCCCTTCTCAGAGCCAGCAACAGTGCTTCTCCCCGTCCCTTTCCCCTGCCGTCACCTCTCCCTTGACTCACTTCTGCCAGCCTTTTCTACTCTTAAGGGCCCTTTGGTTACATCGGGCCCCCCTGTATAATCCAGGAGACCCTCCTCGTCTCAAGGTTCTTAATTGAATCACTTCCGTGAAATCCCTTTTTCCGTGGAAGGTAACATTCACAGGTTGTAGGGATTAGGATGGGGACATCTTTGGGGGTGGGGGGTGCATTATTCTGCCTACACAGAACCCAAAGCATCTACCAGTGCCACTTTTGCTGACTCGAGCTAGACATTGAGAAAGA
Organism: Balaenoptera acutorostrata; assembly: GCF_949987535.1. Classification (NCBI taxonomy): domain Eukaryota; kingdom Metazoa; phylum Chordata; class Mammalia; order Artiodactyla; family Balaenopteridae; genus Balaenoptera; species Balaenoptera acutorostrata. The sequence goes on from NC_080073.1 coordinate 94,428,548, forward strand.
AGGTTTATAAAAATGGTTTGAAATAATCCTCTTTTCAGGGGTATAATTTCAGTGTTTTAGAAGCAATTTTTCTTTCATTTGGTGTGGTGTGACTACACTCCACTGGAAGGCATTTGGAGAATGTTGAACGTAATTATTTAAAGTGGCAAAGATACATTCCAATAGAAGAGAAACCAAGAGGGAAACAGGTAGCGGAGGAAACTCCAGACAAAGGGTTTGAAAACTTGAACGTGCAGCTAATACTCACTTGGGGGTAAGGGGAGGACTTTTTGAAAATTCAGATTCCTGGGCCCTAAGAGCCTGGCTAAGTGGGTTAGGGGTGGGGCCCCAGGGGCTGTATTTTTTTTTTTTTCCCCCGGGGGCTGTATTTTTAATGTGCACTCTCCTGTGATACATTTAACATAAAAGGTTCTTGGATCACACTTTGAGAAACAAAATGTAAATAACTATTTTAAAACAAATATATATCTTAATAATTTAGTGTAAAATGAAAGTATTGCATAGTACTGATATTGAAAGACAGAATAAATATGTTAAGTATATGAAATTCTTGACATTCTTGTCATTTCAGTTACATTTGTGAGAATGAGATTTGTTTCTGGCATATTCAAATCCTTATTGTATCAAGCCATATTTATATTCAAAGTATATAATGATTTTGACCCTTGATTGTTCTTGTTAAGACTGTCATCTTCTCAGTGTGATTAATTGTTGTGTTGATATAAGTATGATTTTGGCTTACTAATGTTCGAGAACTAATGACTCGGGAATTCACTGACTCCATCCTATATGTAATAGTTGTATATCTATCCTATATATACTAGTTTGCGTCTGCTCATCCCAAACTCCCAATCCTCCCCTCCCCCACCCCACCCCCTTGGCAACCACAGTCTGTTCTCTATGCCTGTGAGTCTATTTCTGTTTTGTAGATATGTTCATTTGTGTTATATATTAGACTCCACATATAAGTGATATCATATGGTATTTGTCTTTCTCTTTCTGACTTGCTTTGCTTAGCGTGATAATCTCTAGGTCCATGCATGTTGCTGCAAATGGCATTATTTTGTTCTTTTTTATGGCTGAGTAATATTCCATTGTATATATATATATATATATATATATATATATATATATATATATATATCACATCTTTAGCCATTCATCTGTTGATGGACATTTAGGTTGTTTCCATGTCTTGGCTATTGTAAATAGTGCTACTATAAATATAGGGGCGCATGTAACATTTATGAAATTCTTAACAGAATAGTTGCTCAATAAATGCTAACTCTAGCAACAAATTGATTAGAAGTTTTTTCTAGGACTTTCCATTTTAGGAGCAGAAACTTAAGAGTTCAGAATTCCTATCCATTCAGTCCTTAAGGCCCACCTTTGCTATGGCGTCTTCCCTGATACCTCTCCTACATAAAGTGATTTCCTTTCTGAAGTCCCATGGCTCTCCTCTTATTCTCTCACTTTACTGCAAAGAGGTTGTGTCATTTGTGTACATACTTCTCTTCCCAGACGGAGACTAATCTTCCCAAGGGCATGATCCATCGTATCAAATACTTTATACTCCAGACAAGCACCTGGCAGAATTTCTTTCCAAAGCACATATTTAATGCATATGTTGGTGAATTGACTACGATTTAGACAATCTATGGCATCACCTTACAATTTGTCAGGTATTGTCTCTCACTTGTTTAGAAATTGAAAACGTGGCGATGACTTCTGTAAAATCAAATTTGAGAATAGTATTTGCTAAGCTTTGTATGTGAATGATGTCACAATCTCAAAAATTAGCTAGAGTAAGTCTATTTTAATGAAGATGGTTTGTTATCTAGATGACATATTCCACATGTAACATCCAAATGAACTGTAGCATTGAGCCGTTGGCATGTGATTTTGGTGAGCAGAAGCAGTTATTATACATCACTTGGTAAAATTCATATTCATATCTTGTCAGTTTACAGTGAGCCAGAGATTGAAAATAACATTTGTTTCTGTTTTAGTAACTGCTTTAAAAAATATCTCAAATCACTTTATTTTCTTTAGTTTGACTGCTAGTAGTGTTTTTAATATGTGGCCTTTCAAGAAGTAATGAAATGCATCAATGCAACTTGGCAATGCATAACAGGACATCCTTCTAGGATTATTTTTAATGATTAAAAGTCAAGTTGAATTTTTTTTTAAAGACCCAAAATACAGATGAGCCAAGTAAACCCAGAAAGAAATATGTGAATGAAATGTTGGTTCTTGGCCCTTTGCGTATTCTCCACATCTATTTTCTCCAGATCCCTTCTTTCTTGCCCATTCACAACAAAAGGGGAAGGGTGGTGGGAATCTGAGAGTATGTTCTACTGATGTATTTTTTTGCATTCCCCTTTCTCTTCACTGATAGTTTGAAGAGTACTGTAGTTGTCCATGGTTTGAGGGGGTACAGCCATTAGATCTGTGTTTTCTAGAGGCAGCTTTTGTGGCAGTCTGGAAAGTTGACTGGAGGACCATGAGAGCAGTTGGAAATCTTGGTGGGCGGGCAGGAGGGGTGGGTGAGAGCAGAGGAAGCAATGCTGGAGGGACAGAAGGGGAAGGATTCAAGTAGTGTAACCAGGAAGTAGAATGGTTAGAATTTGGTACAGCTCACTTGAGGAATAAGGGGGAAGGCAGAGGTATGGATGCTGGTTGTTTCTAGTTTGGGCAACTCAGTGATGTCGGGGTACTAGGAATAGGCTTAATGGATCCATAAAAGTGATGGGCCCCCAGACTCTCTCCTATCACCCAACATTGCTTGCCTGCTTTTCTTGATGACCCTTTAGCTTACCTCTTCTTGGTTGGGGACCATGGCTAATGGCATCTTCAGCTTCCCTTGGGTGGTCTGGGGTATTGGGTGCTTAGAAGTGAGAACAGGTGGATGTGGGCACCACTGATGTAAATGTGGAGGTGAAAGAGCAGTATTAATCTAGAGCTGTCCTAGGGTGTAGTATGAAAGGCAGGACAAAAATGTTTGCCAAACTAAGAATACTCACTTCAGATTTCAATGGAAGAAGTTTGGTATTTACCAGGTATGAACGTTAGCCCTTCACTAAGTAATGCCTGATTCAGAGAACTTTCTTTTGTGGTACAGCACACTGAAGGGGTTCTACCAAGATAGAAAAAAGAGAACGGTGCTTCCTAAACTATAATCACTTAAATGTTGCCATACGTAAATATTTTAAATATACGAAAATGGCAACATCAGGAAATATGACTAAGAAGTCAAGATGTGACACACCCTTTTGCCCGCACCTTTGTAGCTGTTGAAAATTTCCACCAAGAATGATATATGCAAAGAAGGTTAAGGTCAGGCTGTGAAGTTTCAGAGGGAGGCCAACATTTTCATGGCTTTTAATTTTACAAAATTAAAATCTAGTGATGGAGCTTACAAATGGGAATCCAGTATTTAAGTTAGGTAATCTGTCATCGTAATTAGATAAGAGCAGTTACGGTGGCTTTCCTTTCTTAACTTCTGTACAGAAGTTTGGCATGGCAACAAAACAAAACAAAACAAAACAGGTCTGCTCCTAACCACGTTGCTTGCAAATACATAAGCCTTGAACTTATTTGGTTTGTCTGAGAGAAAGAGGAGTTTGGGAGGAGAATGAAATATCTCATGAGTTGGACATAGTTTTGAAGGACTTTTGTTCTTATCACTTGATATTAGATTGTGTCATTTTATACAAAGTTATGTAGCATAATTTTAAAGAGTAACTACAATGCCAAGAGAATGAGCTGGATTCTTCTGTATCGTGTAGTCTTTGATCCACAGACTTTTTAATATTAAAATGAATATTTAAATATTCATTAAAAACTCCATGGCAGTTTGTGGCACTCATATTGAAAACAGAGATATACAGCACACTTCAGTGAGGCGTGGGACTACCAGGTAGGGTGTCACTAAGAATGGCTGAGCATTTAGAAAGCACAAGACACAATCAGTGGTTTTCTAGGTTGTACCCCAAATCCATCCTTTTTAATTTTTTTAAATTTTTTTTTTTGCAAGGGTTAGTATATACTGTCTTACTTTCTTCTAAAATCAATTCACATTAGGATGGAATGTCACAGATAAACTGGCATGGAGCTTCTCAGTGAATGCCATTGATTGTATTGTACTATAGACTATTATTCTCTTTCAACATATCTAAAACTTCTGGTTGAATGACACTGCTAATTTGTTTAATTGTGGGACTGAAGAGAAATATGTTTAAAAATAAAATTGACATAAAAATACATCCTTATGTTCTTCAGTGTTCATCCAAGTGAAGAAAAACAGGAGCAAACATAATATTTTGTGTTCAGTGATGTGGGAAGTGTTGTAGGAGATTCTCCAGAAGGTCTCGAGAACACTCACTCACCAGCTCCCATTAGTTGTCAAAGATGAGACTCACACAGATGAAGCCACGTCACCCACCGTCAGCGAGTGCACAGGAGACCCGTATTGATGGGGGTCCCTGCCAGAGGCACTTTGAGGAAAGGAAGAGGTGGACTAGTTCTGGGAGGAGAGATGTCTTGAGCTGGGCCTTGGAAAATGATTAAGACTAACCTAGGAAGGTATTCAGTATGTTCTGAATGATTCTGGGTTAGCAGAAGAAAGGCCATTGATGTGAGAGAAATAATGGGCAGAGACGTATAGTGACCCGAGGGAACTAAGGGTTTAGAAAGCATTTGAAAAGGATAATCCTACCTCCCTTGCCTTACTTGGCTGCCTTAGAGATGACAGGCATTTCATTGCCCGTGTTTAATAAATGTGCTTTCAGAGGAATGGAGAGGGAATACGAGCTGAGTGTATCTTGGGTTTTGTTTACAGAATGTCATTAGCAGTGCTCCATCCTCATGACCTTTTAAGCATCAAAAGATTGGACTTGACATCATCTTGCATATGTGGCTTTTGAGTGAGACTTCATTTTCCACGGATGATCATTCTGCTTTGGGAGGCAGAAGAATCTTGCTGCTTTGTACATTTATCGGGGTGGGCTCTGAGCCGATTCATCGAGCACCTGTTCGCTTTGCAACAGGAAATGGATGAGAGTGATGCATGATTTGGGGGATAACTGCCAGAGGAAGAATCTGGATTACTGAAATTCAGTAAATGGTTAATTGGAAATGAGGCAGCATAGTGAGGGCTTAAGAGAGGCAGACCCTTTGGTGTCAGACAGATAGAAGTTGAAGTCCTGAATCTGTCACTTAGTTGTTTAGCCCTTCGAATATGTTATTTAGCCCCATTCAACTTCATTTCTTCGTTTATTAAAAATAGGAAAGTGTCAGCCATTTAGGACGGTTGTAAGGCTTAAAGAGATAATTTGAAAGCTAAACATTGAAATATTAGCTATTATTATTATTACATGTGTACATTGACACCCAAAGATAACCAGTGTTGTACAGTAGTTCTTTTTAGTTGTTAAAGAGATAATGGTTCATCACTACATAGTTATTTACTTCATTAACTGATTTCATGAAACAGGCCTTTCTGAATCCCTTTCAGGGTACTTTAAAAAGTTCATTGTCTTCAGTTAAGACAAATCCTTCCTAGATTATTAAGGCCTAGGTTGGAAGAAAGTGTTTGCCAAAGAAGTCTAAAATGTACACCTTTCACAGATTCCTACCTGGGAGAATCCAAGTAACCAAATCTTTTCTTCACTGCTGATCCTGTCCTACATATCCCTTCATGGTTTCTGTCATGGCCGTGGCCAGCCTGGGTTAACAGGCCTTGTTGAGGCTCACAGAAGCCAAGGGCAGGAAGGAAACGAAGTTCTGTGCTTTTCTGCTGGGAGGGATCTGCAGAGCTTAGACGGTCACCTTAGTCAGCAGTTCTCACTTTGAGAACCTCCAAGACCTTTTTGGGTGGGCAAGAGGGAGGACACCTACAAGGTCAAAACTATTTTTATAGTAGTACTGGGTATTCATTTCTATTCTCTCACAAGTGTATGGTGGGGCTTTTCAGACACTGCGTGTTGTGTGACGATGTTGTATAATGAACATGGGTCGAAAATCTGCGTTAAGTCAGTGATCACTTCCAGTGACCAGTGTTTGATGTTACAAAATCACGCATGGGAGAAGATCCATCCAGAATGCAAGTCAAACCAATGAATTTTAATAGAACAGAGCACAGAGAGTTCATTGATAAGTTTCAGATTCCGCTTTGCTACCACCCTTTAAGAAACTAGCCCTTGTCGAGTTTTGGTGTAGCATGAAAGAAGAATTTCCACCATTAGCTGAAAATGAAGCCCAGCTTTTCTCCCTGTGCTGCAGCCAAACAACGTATCGCAGCAAATTGAATTCAGAGGCACATTTGAGAATTTAGCTGTTTTCTGTTAAGTCAGACATTAAGGAGATGTGCAGAAATGTAAATCAGTGCCACTCTTCTCATTAACTTTTTGTTTTGAAAAAAATATGGTTATTTTGCTATTTTATGTAACATGCAATGGGTATATTGTTACTTAAGCTAAATGAATTAATACATATTTTCAAATTCAGTTTTCATTTCTAATATAACTATCATTAAATGTAATCTATGTAATTGAAAGGGCTTTGGGGTCCTCAGTGCATTTTAGGAGTGTAAAGGGGACTTTGGAACTAAAAACTTAGAGAACCACTGGCCTAGTGTATTGTTCACCAAGTTGTATACTGGTCAGTGCATGTCTACGGATTGCTTATTTCTTCTGGAAAAAGGTATTCTGTGTTCAAATGTATTTTGAGCCCAGCTGCATGCTTTCTCCCCTCTTAGAGATTTACCATACATATTAATACACCAAAGTCCCTCAAAGGTGTTTCCCAAATTTATTCCAACCTTTATTTCTCCTTTTTATTTTTAGGGTAACATAATGCTCCACAATGGCATCTATCAGCCCATTAAACCACACTGGCTAATATATGATATATGTTACCTTCTCCCCATTTTTCAAAAATAAAAAGCAATTTTTATCATGTACTTTCCTTGAAATTCATACTTTATTTAGAGGAAGGCCCATGGAAATTTACCACCTCATGTGATTGCCTCTCTTTTCCTCTCTTTTTAAAAAGAAAACTACTCATACTTTGTTGTATTGTACTATTTTGCTTATAATCTTTGAAGCTGTTTTTAACTTCTGTTTCCAAACTCATATGTTTTAAAACTCTATTTTAAACATTTTTCTGTGTTAATTAGGACACATCTGTTCCTTGTGTCCTAAGACAAAGTAATCTCATCTGCACACAAATTGTCCAAATTGCACGTTAAGTCCCAGCAGCCTAGCTGTGGAGCTATTACTACTGTTTGGTATTTTTAAATGGCAAAGGATACCTTTGGTGATGTACCACATGCCTTTATAAAACACAGTCAGTTTTTGTAACAGAAAGATTTGTAAATGGCAGTGGGTTTTGTATTTTTTTTTTATGACTCTTCCTTTCCAGTTCTTTGGCTTCCATTGGTTTTGGGCACAATCCTAACAGTTAAAACAAAAGAAAAATATTCCACAGTGTGGTTGGGGAACATGTTGCTGGCTGTTACTTGATGGGCGTTTCCCTCCTAAAATATAAGAATGATGGATTAACCAGCAACAGCCCTTTCCGACGACAGTGCCATTCTAAATTTGCATTGAAGCAGACGTGCAGAGATCATTTCTTTCTCTTTCTGTATTTCACATGTCTGTGTCAGGGAAAGAATGGAAAAGTCTTAATTTGTTATAATAATTAAAGGGACAACAGCCTTTGTATTTTATACAGTTCAAGAGCTTTTGTTTTTTTATATTCCGGTCTTGCCAGTTCCTACTTAAAAACTTAATATTGTTGGCATCCTTAGTGACTTTCTGTTGTGAACTGAAAATTGATTTTCCCTTATTATTTAAAAAATTCAAGCAGAATTTACTGTGACTGTCTTATTCAGTATCTTGTTTGTTTCCCTACCACTTAGTAGTTTGAGGGAGAACTCTTCACACGTGCAAAAGAACCACATTCAGTCTATAGGAATATATTAGAGCGTTAGCAAAGTGTGCTGGAAATGCTTTGATAATTAAATCAGCCAGGTTAACCAGACTGAAATTAACCAGACTGAGGTTACTCTTCACACAGCAAGAGGCTGCTTTTCCGTCTTCTTTGACAGTTGAGTATGGATTGTAGTGTATTTGGGATATCAAAAATTGAAGAATTGTAAAACTATGGGGCAGCTTAAGAAATGTGGTAAAAATGCATATGGGCCATTGATTGTATGAACTATGTTGTGTTAGCACTTTTTGCAGTGGAAAGTCAAATATCAGGTATGCACATTCAAAGTAGGAGAATAGGTTATTCTAGAAGGGTCTTTTTAGAAAAAATTTTTTATACATCTTTATTGGAGTATAATTGCTTTACAATGGTGTGTTAGTTTCTGCTTTATAACAAAGTGAATCAGCTATACATATACATATATCCCCATATCCCCTCCCTCTTGCGTCTCCCTCCCACCCTCCCTATCCCACCCCTCTAGGTGGTCACAAAGCACCGAGCTGATCTCCCTGTGCTATGCAGCTGCTTCCCACTAGCTATCTGTTGTACTCTAGACGGGTCTTGACATGCGGTCATTAAGAGCTGAAGCTCTGGAGTCAGATGATCTGAGTTTGTTTCTTACCTCCATCCCATACGTGTGGTGTTGGGCAAGTGATGTAACTTCTCTGTGACTCAGTTTCTCCAACTGTAAAAAGTCATCTAAAATTTCTAGACAGTGCCTTGCACATCATAACTGTATTAGTTATCTATTGCTATGTAACAAATTACCCTAAAACTTGGTGACTTAAAACAGCAAATACTTACGATCTCACCTTTCCATGAGTAAGAATCAGGGCACCTCTTAGATGGGCATCGCTGGCTCAAGGCCTTTCGTGAGGTTATGGTCAAGCCGTTAGCCCAGGCTACAGTCTCATCTGAAGGATGGGGGCGGGGTGTGTGCACTTGGGATCTGCTTCCAAGTTCACTTACACAGATGGCAGCAGGCCACGTGGGCCCCTGCGCAGGATGGCCTCACAGTCTGGCAGTTGTCTTCCCCCAGAGTGAGTGATCCAGGAGAGAATGCGAGAGGTCACGATGGAAGCCACAGTCTTTTTGGAGCATTTCATCTTGGAAATGATGTTCCATTACCTCTGCCCCACTCTGTTTGCTAGAAGCACTCAATCCAGTCCATACTCATGGGGAGAGGATTATACAAGGGCATGAATATCAAGAGGTAGGATCACAGGGAACCATCTTGGAGGCTGCCTATAACAGTAACTCATGCTTTCACTTGTATCTTCTATCCACATGTCGGTGAATTTCAGTGTATCCATCCACGGGTCTACCTGATACCTCACGAGGATGTCTAATAGGCATCTTAAGCTTAATATGGAAAAATGGGCCTCCCCAACACCTGCTTTTTCCAGTTTTTTCCATCTTGGTGAATGGCAGCTCCATTCTTAGAGATAATTGGGTCAAAAATTTGGAAAGATCCTTTACTCTTTTCTTTCTCTTATACCATGTGTCAACTTGACCTTCAAAATAAATCCAGAATCTCACCAGTTCTCATAACCTCCTCCCCCAGTATCACCACGTTGGTCCATGTATTGTCTCACCTGAATTTTTGCAGTAGCCTAAGTGGGCTCTGTTTTCAACCTTGTCCCATTATAATCTATTCTTCACACAACAGACAGAAAGATCCCTTAAAACATAAGGCAGGGCTTCCCTGGTGGCGCAGTGGTTGAGAATCTGCCTGCCAATGCAGGGGACACGGGTTCGAGCCCTGGTCTGGGAAGATCCCACATGCCGCGGAGCAACTAGGCCCGTGAGCCACAACTACTGAGCCTGCGCGTCTGGAGCCTGTGCTCCGCAACAAGAGAGGCCGCGATAGTGAGAGGCCCGCGCACCGCGATGAAGAGTGGCCCCCGCTTGCCGCAACTAGAGAAAGCCCTCGCACAGAAACGAAGACCCAACACAGCCATAAATAAATAAATAAATAAACCCAAAGTTTAAAAAAAACAAAACAAACAAACAAACAAAATAAGGCAGATCATTATCTTGCTCATTCAGGATTCTCTAGTGTCTTCCCATTTTACTTAAAGTAGAAAGCCAAAGTCTTTACAATGGCCTACAAGGCCTTTTGTGGTTATAACATTACTTTTTTGTATCTTATTGTATAAAATGATATAAATATGTATAATAAATGCTGTATAAATGTATGTCTGTGTAAACACATATTAATATGTTTAATTTATCTAGAATTTATTTTCTGAATGGTGTAGGGGAGGGATCTGACTCTTTCCAGATGGAAAGCTAACTTGCCCAGCACTATTTATGGATTAGAACACTAATTCCCCACTGAGGGGTTATTCCACCATGAACCCATTACTCTCTTTCTATGCAATCTGTGTCTAATTGTTGGATTTTAGGATAAAAATGAATTTTAATAAATCATATAAGATAAAATTGTGTTTGTAGAGATTTTATTTGATATGGTATACTCAGTTGCATATAAAACCAACTTGAATTATCACTGAGAATTCATTATGGAGAATACTTACTTATGTCCCTTTATTTGATAGATAAGGAACTAATTCTACTTAGGAGATTGTGACTTAAATTTAAAAATCCACTTAGCTGCAAAACTAAGATTAAAAAAAAAAAAATCTCACGGCTTTTAGACCACAGCTTTTGATTTACATTGATATACTATACTTTGCTGCTGCTTCTGCTTATAACTGTTCAGAAAATTATCACAAAAATACTTATCAAATTTTAAAATCCTGTACGGATATCATCTGGAGTGAAATCCTTGTTTACGTAGCCAACTTTTAGTGTTCTGGCATATCAATGAATGCTCTAGGCCTCTGGCATTCTCTTCTCCTTTCTGGACTTTTGGTCTTATCTCTGTTTGTAACTTCAGCTGGCAAACAAGAATGTGCAGGCAAAGGAGATTAAACTCAAGCCAGTCTGTTTGGTGGGCGATTAGCAGCACTGCTGAAAAGTTTGCCGAAGGAGGGAAATATACTGCAGTTCTTGCTTAAAAGGAGGTGTGTAGAATTTTCAGTGGTTTTCTTTTGATAAAAATTGTTTCATGCCTGTTGCACTATGTGTAATTGAGGGTCAGCTATAAATCACAAAATGAATCACTTTCACATTCTTCACATCTACAGAGGTAAGAATGGAGAATCTTGTCACTTAGATGAGTCTTTTTTTTTTTCTCCTCTGCAAATAGTCTAAGCCTTACTCCTCTGGACACCTGTCTTTGGCAGCCAGTAAAGGGCCCTGAGCTAATAATAGAGGCATTCTGCTTCTCCCAGATCAATTGGCTCTACTTGGTGACCAGAATATAGTCCAGAAATAAATTTCTTTCTTTAGGGCAAGAATAAAACAGAAAGAGTACCATGAGAAAGTACTGTGCTTTTGGTAAACTTTTCGAACCAACACATAACATTACATTCCGTGACATTATGCCCATTAAGAGTCGGTGGGCGTGAGTGATTAAACCCAGAGTCTAGTCAAGGCACAGATTAACTCGCTCTGTGATTTTAAGAGGTTCCCCACCCTCTCTGGGCCAGCAGCTTTATTTGCAGAAGAATCTTGGACTAGATGACAAAGACATTTCCAATTCTAAAATACCAGGACATAAAGCTGGAAACAAATAAGAGAATTGCAGCAGTTTATTTTTAGTAAAAGAAGATTGATACCAGCCAGTAACTCTCAGTGGGCTGGCTTAAATCCTTCTCTCTCCAAATTCTGTTTTTACCAAAATGGTAAGCTAACGACAGTTTGTCATGCTTTGAACTTCCTGGCTCAGTGTTGATTTGTATCAATATGTTACTGTTACACATTTGAGTGGGAGCTGAGTTACATTTCATGAAAACTGCTCAGAAAACTAATAAAATCGTTAGAACCTCACTTTCGGTGGGTATTGATAGCATCAAGAAAATAAAAAAGCCTTTGCCATTTTCAGGCAGTCACTCTTCCAGCTAGACTGAAAATATAACGGCCTTACACTCAACTCACTTGTTTAAACATTAACCAAGAGCGGCTTTCTTCTCCTCAAAATCTCTAAGTGCCTATGTGAATTTAACCAGTAATACACACCCCCCCCCCCAAAAAAAGTCCTTTTAAAAAACGTTGTGTATTCTATAAAGTAATAGCTTCAGAAGGCTTTCAAGGAATTGATTATTCACACAGCAACCTAGTGAGGCACAGAAAGTATATCCTCTCTCTTACAATTGGGTCATTTGATGATGAGCTCTTTGGCGATTGCCTCGGGACCTTTGGAGATTCATAGAGGGTTTACAGTTACAAGTAGGATGCAGTCACCATAGTTAGAGAACTGGGTGACAACCTTCCAATGGGCTTTCCGAATAGATGCGGAAGAGCTCAGAAAAGGCTCAAAGAGGATGCAAACGTCTTTTGAAGACCGTTTCCAGGCTCTCAAATGGCCATTGTCAAAGAACAAACAGTGGGGTGGATTTGACTAAGCATCAGAAGAGGCTAGAACAACACCCTGTGACAAGTGAGCCTTGGAAGCTCACAGGGCAGAAGAGAACTTTTCAGAGCGACCTTGTCACACACAGTTCTAATGTGTGGGCTTTATCAGCTGCTCTGAGTGGGGGTAAAGAGGCATGCATATTTTACCCATTCATTTCATATTCAGTGTGTAAAGTAAATGCCGCTTTCCAGCTTGGGTGGAGAAGGTATTTATCAAGATATGTCAAGAGTCAGAATGAAAACCCATCAATTACCTATTTGTAGTGCAAAATGGAAAATGTCCTGTCTCTCACACTTTGCCTTTTCTGTTCAATCCTAGTAGCCTTCATTTAAAAATATTACTGTTAGCTCATTCAGTCTGAGTCTTTCATGGGCAGAATTAGATGAATTTTAATTTGAAACATAACTTTCTCCACTTTCTGCCCTCGAGAACTGCACATCAGTATCTCTGTTTTAACGTAATGAATCCTTCTTTATTTACTTATTTCAGTTAGTAAACTTGAAACTTTGCAAGCACGTTACCAGTGGTAGATGTCATAAAATGCAGTGCCTATCGAGCAGGCGCTTTGTTCTTTTTTCTTCCTCCCTCCCTCCCCATCACCAGTATTTTAGGGCTCCATATGGAGATCAATTGTGCGATAGCTTCATTCTGGTAATTAACATGCTTGTTTGAGGTTATAAAATATACATCTGAGAAAGGCCAGGGATTTCCCCCTGAATATCAACGAATTGCTTGAAGTGGCATTTATTTTTCATTCTGACTTGGTGTTGTGTTTTGTTTTACTGCAGCATTCTGGAGCAAAATGAAAGAGTTTATTTTGAGGCCTCCAAAGTAGTGCTGCTACACACCATGAACAAGAAAGAGAAGACCTCAGCCTGCACGAACGGTCTTGAAATGCGAATGGTCTTGGGTAAGTCATCCGAAGGACTTGGCATTCATTAGCTGTAAATTTCATCCATCATCATTAATTTGGTGTCCCAGGCCATCTTATTCAAGTTCATGGTTATTTCTCTACAACCCAAGCAACAGGATGTTGAGGAAATGTTGATCCAGTGCTGCAGAGCCAAGAGAGCAATGACATTCATTGACTTAGTGTGTTCCTTTCTGAAATTTGCAGAATAGCAGGATTTGAGCAGAATGCATTTGTCGTTAGGAAAGACCAAAAAGAAAAAAAAAAAAAACCCGAACAACTAAACACACAGACAACAAACTTTATCTTCCATATATTCCATTTCAGTGGAGAGCATAAGGGATTAATCATGCAAGAGATAGTAGATTCAATCTAGTGGCATGTTTGTTATCCTATAAATGAAGTATTGGGATGAGCAAGGTGAGAGGCATGGGGAGTTTCCAGATCCTGTTCAACAGGGTCTGTTGAGAACCTTTTAACTAAACATGGTACCCTGAATGACAGTCTTGGTACCCTAAATGACAGTCTTGGGGGTGGAATGCAAATGCTCCAAACTATAAATAAATAGTAAATAAATTCCAAACTCTACAGCAAAATAACGTGGACTTCCAAGGAAGTTTCATCAGTCTAGTTCAATGTATTTCTTGGAAACAAGAGACCTCAGATGGAAGCCCAGTTCTGCTCACATATCCTGGTGACCTTGGACAATGTATCCACCCTCTTGAAATGAGTCACCTGTAAAAACACCACTACCTTGATGATGTCCGAGGTTGCTTGCAAATTTAAAATTCCACAGCTCACTCTAGTGAAGTTAATTAAATAATACTACCCTTTGATTCTTGCTCATCTGAATTTATTGTGTGCCCTTGGCAAGTCATCATTCGCAGGGGGCTCCCCGGACCAGCCAGTGTGAAGAAAAGGTGGCAGGCACCTGGGGTCCTCCTTCCTTCTGGCACTGATCTTGTGAGTCAGCCCTTTGGTCAAGCAGGCCTTGCAGTATCTGGTTCATAGTTTATTCCCTTGCAGCATTACAGAAAACATGGTGCAGTGTTCTGTGAATATAATATTCAAATAAACGAGATAGGTTTCTTTTGAATTATTGTCTTCTATTTTTCTGTTGGGGATCTCACTTCTTGTTTCTCTGTGCTTGCAGTCACTGTGTTATGGGTTATCTGCCAGTCCTCTAACCCTGTGGAGCCCCAAACTTTGTTTTATGTTGAACGGAATTTATTATTTCCCTTTCTCACTAGATGTCCCTTTTCTGAAGCAGAGCTGCAAATGACACTTTAAATGATGCTCAGATGTCACTCTTGTTAGCAGCTGGCTGTCTGCCTCAGAGCAGTGCATTATTTGGGTTTCATAACAGCATTTTTTTTCTCTTAACAAATGTTAAATTACGAAGTGCAGGAAACCACATGAATGCGGCAGGATGAAAATGCAAACAGTGTTATCTGGAGATGCCAGTTTTATGATTCTCCTGGTGACAGTCTCTTCCCTGCAGTCAACATAGGAAGCCTCTCTACCTGTTTGGTGACAGCGTTGTAGCTCCTGTCTCCATCTGCCTTCTTGCCATGTCCTGCTGAATTGGGAGTTTGGGTTAAGACGACTGCATGGGACTGTCTCTTTCTATCCAAGTCCTGCCTGACCACCAAGCCCAGCTCACGTTCACAAAGTCTGCCCTGAATGCTCAGAACTTACTGACTGGCCTCTCCTTATGAGCTCCTATAACAATTAGAGCCTGCATCTTAAAAAAAAACAAAAAACAAAACAAACAAAAAAACCAAACTCTATGGCTGTGCATTGCTTTGTGAGTTGCAAGCTTGAGGGCAGGAGTCAGATCATAGCCTAGTGGTTCTCAAAGGTGGTCTAAGCCCCAGAACCTCCCCCATCAGAATCACCTGGACGTGCGTATTAAAGCTGCAGATTTAGCAACCCCAGGCTCGATGAGTCAGAATTTCTGGGGATGCTGAGCCCAAGAAACTCACTACAGATAGCTCTTGCGCACTGAGGTTTGTGAGCAAGTGTCTCAGGCTACTTCTTCATCCTCCTCTTTGCCTCGTCGCCCGCAGCAGAGGGTCCAGATCTGAGCACATAGTAGGTGCTCAGGAAATGTTTGCTTGTTGATCTAAGCAGCATCAACCCATGATAGTTGCAATATCTCTTCAATCTCCTGACCTTTTCAGATATGAAGTCAGCATATTTTCTGAACCCTGAGAAACCCCTTTTTGTCTAAATGTATGAAGCGTTCCTCTAGGTCAGAGGCTCCTTTGGAAACCTTTTTATGTCTCTATCTCTGTCACCAGTTGACTCTTGACTGTCCCTGGTAATGGCAGTAACCCTAAGGCTAGTAGAGCAGGAATATCAGCTGTGGGAGCTGGGCTTGATGGAGCCCACGGGACGGGCAAAGGCTCTGAGGATGGGTGTGGTGCTGTGCTAACCTAGATGCTCTATCCTGGGCCCCCAAAGCCACACCTGCTGCCCTTGGCAGTTCGTTTTGAATGGTGTTTCTTTCAGCTGTTAGGGCTAGCAGGTTGTCAGTTTGGGTGGCAGGAGAGCAGTCCCATTGCTGGAAGGGATAAAGTTAAGCTGCAGTGGACACACATCAAAGCACCCACAGTGGCGGCAGTGGATTCAGGATTTGAATCTAATGTTCACAGGTAGCCATGGTGACACTTGGCTGCCTCCTTCCCTCCTCCACTTGCTTGAGCAAGGGCTTGCCTGGGCTTGGATGATCCAGAAGAGATGTACAGGGTGTGTTTGCTTCTGGTGCAACTCCTGAAGGGCCTTGCTGGAGGATCCCGAACTGGTAGAACGTCTGACAGTTCGAGTTGGAAACCAAACAGAAGAACTCACAGCCAGCCTACGAGGGAACAAGTAGGGGAATCAGGAAATTTATTAGCTGCTAGGATAACCACTACCAAATGCATTAAACCCTTTTTTTGCAGCTTGTTTTGACTCTTGCTTTGCCACAGTTTTTCTTAGCAAAGTTGTACCAAAGCTGAATAAAGTGTGTGTTCCCAGGTACATTCAAGCACAGTGACGGGAAAGCATCTTCTTCTCGGTCTCTGTCTAATCTCGACTACGGGAGGTGTGGTTAGCAGAAAGGTATACCAGAGTGGATTGGGATTGGGCTTTTTCTCAGATTCTCAGCTAAGGGAGGAAGAAAAAAACATGAGTTTCCAAAGCAACGTTAAGGGCAAAAGAGGCATTTTAATATGTGCTTCGTGGAGAGCTGACTAGATTTTCATCTGCTTGGCTTCTTCCAGATATAAGTTGTTGATGTAAGTATCTTTGAGCCCTTGTTAAAGGCTTTCAGGTGAAGGGATAACTAGGGAGAAGAAAATTAAAGGCATGAGAAAGCACGTGATTTTCGCAAAATACCAGATGCTGGCATTGCTGTTTGGGAGGTCTTTATTTCCTTTTAAGTAGCCATCCGTGGTTGGAAAAGAGAAAAACTGTTTTTAAAAGAGCATTTGTCTAGTTAGAAACGATGTCACTTGTGTTGTTTACCGTGAGGCAGCCTTGAGAATTGCGGGGTTTCCAAATGGCCACCTGAATCATGGGCCCTGCTTTTGGAAGGCAGATAGAAGAAAAGAGCCAGCCTAGTACCCTCCTTGAATGCCATCGTCGGAAAGCTCTTTAAATGCTTTCTAGCTCAGAGGAGTTAGGTACCCTTCACGTCCCTGAGCCACTGTTCCGTAAAGCAGTACCAAGCATGCCTTCTGTGAAATGTGTTATAACTCACTCTTCTCCTGATACCATCACGGGCTAATAATTACATCAGTCCTTCAGAGCAGCTGTGTGGTTTGGTATAACTGTGAGTGAAACCACACCGGTTCAGGAAATGCAGTGAATTGTCTTCTAATAGACATCATCAAAGCCGATGTTGATTGACTTGGAAGGTACCCTTCCTTGGTGAGAATTTGAGAGCTTCGAAGGGAGGTGTTTGCACTGCCTCAAAAGAAAGTAGAATTAAACGGCCATATTTACACACTGTTGGAGTGAAAACGGAAACTCGCCCGCGTTCATTCCTGCACATGCTCTCCCTGAAGGCGTCATCACCTCGTGGCATCATTACCAGCTCTGCTCGAATGACACGTTGCTCTCCCTTCCTCCTCAGGGTTTAAGGTCATTGGCTTCCAACTTCCTCCCCGACGGCTCCAATTTGAATATTCCAAAGGTGTCTTCAACTTGAGTCTAAACCTGTACTTGTCACTCTCCTGTCTCCCTTTATGGATTCTTTGTTTAGAGAAACAGGATCACCAACCAGCTAGTCACTGATGCTGGTCATCTCCTCCTCTTCCTGTACTTCATCCCTTGACCACATACTGCGGTTTTGCCTCTTAAATCTGTTACAGTCTACCCCTTCTCCCTGTCTCCTCGCCCTTGTTCTCTTTCAGGCTGTTGGCATCATTTGCCTGGACCACCGCAGCCACTTCCAAAAGAGTATTCTTTTTTTTTTTTTTTAAAGGATTTTCTTATTTATTTATTTATTTATTTTTGGCTGTGTTGGGTCTTCGGTTCGTGAGAGGGCTTTCTCCAGTTGCGGCAAGCGGGGGCCACTCTTCATCGCGGTGCGGGGACCGCTCTTCATCGCGGTGCGCGGGCCTTTCTCTATCGCGGCCCCTCCCGTCGCGGGGCACAGGCTCCAGACGCGCAGGCTCAGCAATTGTGGCTCACGGGCCCAGCTGCTCCGTGGCATGTGGGATCTTCCCAGACCAGGGCTCGAACCCGTGTCCCCTGCATTAGCAGGCAGATTCTCAACCACTGCGCCACCAGGGAAGCCCCAAAAGAGTATTCTTGTCTTAAATCTTTCCTTTCTGTGTTCCATTCATCCTACTATTTTTAGAATTACCTTCTTAAAGAAAGGATCTGATTGAATTATTCCTGAAAAACCCTGACAGTACGCAGAAGTATGGAAGAGTGTTTCTAATACACTATTAAGTGTAAAATTCATAATTCAAAATTGTCTAGACACATTGGTTACAAAGTAATGGTGAAAATGGGTGCCTGTCGCCAAAGACTAGGAGTAAATAAAGCAAAAATGAAGATGTTTACAGTATGAGGACGATTGGTACTCCTTTTTTAAAAAATGATACTCTTGGTGTTTTCCGGAGTAATGAATGAATATGACGAAATGAAAGGAAACATTTAAAGGATTTTGTTAGCTTTTCCTTCCCTTTAAGATAAAATGTGAATTTCGTTGCATAACATTCGCGACCTCCTAGGAACTCATTATCAGCTTAGCGTTTAAATCTCATCTGCCATCCCTCCCATCTCTCCACACAACGCTTCCTTCAGTTCTGAACATACTATGTATTTTAATAATCATGCCTTTCTTCATGTTGATTCTTCTGCATGAAATTCTGTTTCTCTACCCAGTGGACTCCTCATTCATTGAGGCCTAATGGAAATGTCCCTTCTTCCTCTACATGTGCTAGAAGTCTTTGTTTCTGTACTGTCTCTGTGGATGGCTCATGAGGGTGGAGATTGGTTTATTTTAAACCTTGTATTCCAAGTCTTAAGCTCATTCCTGCATATAGTATAGCTTAATACATATTTATGGAAGGTGAACAGAAAGGAAAGACTTCATTTATAGACATACAAGCAATCCTTCAGGTGAGATGTAATATTTTTCAGATAAGCTCGGTGCTAATTAGCTTGTTGTAAAAATTATAAAAAGTACATGTTTTTGGTTAAATAATTTTTACAAAAGTCATTGAATTCAGCATCAGACCATTTTCGCTAAACTGCTAGGGTGGATCTTTGGTGTTTGAAAATTCTAACATCAGGGAAGATCACGTCAGCTTCTCAGTAGCCATATTTGTGAAGTTACTAGAAATTGCTTTTTTTAACTGTTTTATGTCATGAAAAATCATATCGGCCAAATCAGAAATCCAAAGAAATAACACATCCAGTGCTGGCAACATCATATGAATATGTGGTATTTTTTTCCTAAGGGACTTTAAAAAGCCAAGACTGGATAACAGGAAGGGATTGATGTAACATTTTCAATTCCGAAAGTCTATTCTACTCTAGAAATACACTTGTTACTATTTTTTCATTTCTAAGAATTCTATTTGGTTAAAATATCAAAGGAGAAAAAAATATCTTGGCTTAAATAAAATGAAAAGTCAACTTCAAAATTAATTTGGCATCCCTGAAAGTTCCTTTTCAAAGGGTGGAGTAGGATGGTTTTTTAGTATCACATGTTAAAAATGCCACTAAAAATCATCATTCGCACTTGTTTGCAAGGAATTCAGAATGGGATTTGATGGGGATGAATGTATGAGGCGTGTTACACATCTTTTTAAAGAATATTTTGTCATCAGGGTAAGATTGTTTAATACTGTATATTATTTTATAACATGTATAATTTTTCCTATTAATGTTAGATGATAGATGATATAATTGCATAAAAGTGCAAGAGGATCTATAGACAAATGGTTAGAACTAATGAGTTATTCAGCAAGATTGAGATTTGGCAGTTTTTTTGCATGATATTCTTACCCAATTTTCAGTTTTCTTGCCTATAAAATTATGCCAAAAGTTGAGCCATCATTAGATGACCAGATGAATAAATTGGTCAGTCAACAACGTTGAGCACTGACGAGATGTGTTATATACCACATCACTTCTCAGCCTTTCATGTTAGTTGATCCTTGTCTGTTTGCCACAGTGAAGAACATTTGCCAAATTTTCTTCTTTTCCTGTCCTGAGCATTGCATTCATGTAAAAGCCCAACCCTTCGGCTGTCTAGAAGATGTGTCCAGTAATAGACCAGGGCTTGCGTGAATGCATGCAGACTCGCCATTCACTGTTAGTTATTCTCTGGTGCACCGTCCACGGGGCTGCAGCATTGCCCTGTGACTGCTGCAGTTCATTTACCAGGAGGTACCGACTGTCGAATTGCCCTTTTGTGAGAGCCAGTACTTGAAAGCATCCTAAACACCTGGTGACAAAAACTCCAGCAGGCAGTAGACCACTGCAGTTTTCATTACAGCTTCAGGTGCTACCCAGGGTAGTAGGTGCTTATGTTGAACTGCCCTCTGCAGACCATGTATATGGGTCCATATACTGGGTCCATATGGGGTGATACTGTGGCTGTAGTTTCCTGAGGTTGTTTAGCATTGGTGAGCACAGGCAGATGTGTCTGTAAGCTATAGTAGCCTCAATTAGGAAGTCTCTTCCTGAGACTTTAAGGATCTACAGAACAGGGTGCCTTGATGGATCTGAAGTTTTAAAATCCAGCCCCGAAAGAACTGATTACAGTCATCATAGTTTTTTTTTTTTAAAGCATTTAACTGTATTACCCACAAATTCATATTTATTCCACACTCCATAAATTAGTTAACAGTGTGTCCATAGACTTTTTTTTTCTTTCTTTTTTTGGCTGCACCTTGCAGCTTGTGGGATCCTAGTCCCCGACCAGGGATTGAACCCGCCCCCCCTGCATTTGAATCACAGAGTCTTAACCACTGGACTGCCAGGGAAGTCTCATAGATTTTTAAAAATAGTACATAATAAATTGCTACAATGCTGTTGGGAAACAATGTAATGCAGTGTAAGAGTGTAGGTTCTTGAGGCAAACTTCCTGGGTTTGCATACACATCTGCCCCTTACTAGCTGTGTAATGTTCAGCAAGTAACTTAACCTCTTGGGTCTTGGTTTATCCATCCATGGAATAGGGAAAATAAAGCAGCATCTTTCAGAGTTGTGAGAACAAAATGAGTTAATGCACATAAAGCTGTAACAAAATGTTAGCTGTTATTATCATGTCACTTTCATGGTATTCACTTAGAGGGTTCCTGAGTTTGTAATAAAATTTTTCCAGCCTTCGCCTTCCTTCAAACTGAGTTTATGAATTTATGCTCAATTAGGGAAGGGGAAACTGTGCGTGAGCCCAGTTAGGGAAGGTGAGGAAACGCCGTGGGAACACAGAGGAGTGAGAGACTTGGTCTCGTTGGGGGTGGTGAGGACCTGTAGGAGGCGTTTTGGGCTAGACGTGGAAGCGAGGCTAGGGTCCCAAATGGCAGAGGTGGGAGCGGGGCGTTCCAGACAGGATGGGGAGTGACAGAGGTGAGAAGGGAGGGGCTGTGTGTGCCGGAGGAACCCTGGGGACTGGTTTGGTCCAGTGTAAGGTGTGTGAGGTGGAATAATGAGAGCTTGGGAGGAAAGACATTGATTTAATAATGATGAGGATAATAATAATTAATGTGAATTACTAATTGAATAGCCAGCCACCTCACACCAGCTTCTGAGATTGGTGCTTTACATGACTTAGCTCTGATTGCAATTCACTGCAATGTAGTTATCCCCATTTTACAGATGAACAATTGAATTAATCTCATATAAAGGGTTGGAATTTTTTCTTAAGTGGTGGAGAGCCATTGAAGGTGTTGGAACAGAAAAGGGTGGTGATCAGACTTAGCAGTGATTTACTTACCTGCTGTTAGACTCTTAAGTTCCCCGAAATTAAAGACACATCTTACACATCCCTGTGTTCCCCACGAGCAATAATAACACAAGACCTTCAACCTGGTGGATAGTCCGTAAATACTGGTGGAGTCTCTTTTAAAAGCTTCCTCGACAAAACCTGGAGGACACTTTTTATACATTTTACCTTTTAAAGAGAAAACGAATTTAAGAATACTTAATAAATCAGTTTCTTTGTGTCTGTACCTGTTTCATCTCATCTGATCCTCACCAAAAAATTTAAAGACAATGAGTATGACTTTTCCATTCAAGTTGTATGTCATTATAATGCGTGAGGTTATTGGTGCTGAAGAGTATCACACAGCTTGTAGGAATAAAGCTAGGATTCAAACCCTGGACTCTCCCCCACCCCTTGCCTGTACTCTGCCATCACCCCCTCCCTCTGTCGAGCCACTTCTGATTTCCAGTCTCTACTAGGGTTGTCTCTTCCACTGCTTTAAAGGGCACTTTGTTAGCACTCTGCTGCTTTCAGAGAAACTAAAGCCCTACAAGAACCTAATCTATTTTGTTGGAGTTGATGGGAAAGAAATTATTTTCAGCTGTCCTCAGGACCAGCATCCTTCTAAATGACACTGCTGGCAGGTGGTCATTTCTAGGCGCCCATCAAATTAGCCACTTGTTTAAGAGCCTGGTGTCCCGTGTTGGGTTGGTGTGTAGAGTGAACTTGTCCTTCACAGTAAAATAGAGTTTGGGAGTGAGTACATTGCAAGAGCCTTAAATGCTTTGCTTCTTCCACCTGATTGAAACCAAATTTATGATACTAAAAACACTTAGCAACTGGCCCAGAGCAGCGTTTGCTTCCAAATGCTGCCTGGAATTTGGAGTGACATTTAGTGAAAGGGAAAGTTCAATTCCGACTATCAAAGGTAATGGCCAGTGAACCTACAAGCACATATGATGCAAATTCAACCTAAATCTGTATTTATTAACTTGACAAATTTTGGAGCAGTCATCTGCTCTATGAAATTGAGTAAGATCCTGCAAAATATCAGATCATCTGCTTAATGCATTTAAATCAGGACTTCTGAATGTTTGGCACCCATGCTGGTGCCGACGTTCAGAGGTTTAAGCTCAGCTGCAGCTGTACCCCCTTTGCAGGAGTGGACATCTATTTCCTGGTGAGCATCCACACTTATCTCACCCCTTTCCTTGCCTGTACTACTCCCATCCACCTGCGAGAGTCAGTGAACCAGCACTACTCTGTCTTGGGGACCCAGCCATCAATCCAGCACGTGTCCTGAATTTTATTTTTAAATATATATATATATGTATATATTTAATTGCAGTAAGTATATATAGCGTAAAATTGGCCACTTTAAACAATTTTAAGTGTACAATTCAGTGGTATTAAGTACATTCACAATATTATGCAACTATCACCACTGTCCATTTCCAGAGCTTTCTCATCTTCCCAAACAGAAACTCTGTACCTGTTAACCACTAACCCCCTGTTCCTCCCTCTCCCCAGGTCCTAGTAACCTCTACTCTACTTTCTACCTCTGTGAGTTTGCCTACTTTGGGTACTACTTATATCTGGAATCATACAGTATTTGTCCCTTTGTGTCTGACCCTTAATTTGATTTTTAGTACAGTGTTTCAGATATTCTTTTTGTGTGTATTTATTTTCAATACTATATTGTATCAATAATCATCAATAAGATATAATTATTCTAATTTCAGAAACTACATCCTATAAGAATATGGGTAAATAGAAAATATGGAAAAAATGTTTTTCTCATTAGTAACTGAAGAAAATAACATCTCTACGACAAAAATCAAACTCCTGTTAGTTTCACATTCCCTCTTTGGCACAGATTCTTCCTCACTTTGGTTTTAGACCCTCTTGGGCCCGAATCCTTTGCAGAATTTCTGCAAGCAGGCTTGCATTTCCGTAATGCCTACTAAGAAGAGTTCAGAATTTTTTAGATTCCATCTTTTGACCGACTTGCCTTTTCTTCTTCTTTTGGGCGATTTTTAAATTACTCATTCTGTCTACCTGCCTATGTCCAACAACAGGCAGAAACACGTGACGGCTGCTCTTGGAAAAACTGGTGAATCGTAGCCCTCCACTTGCGGTGATATCACGCAAAGCAGAAGTATTCCTTTCTGCATAGAAGCAGAACCAGTGTCATTTTACTGCAGCAATGAAATTGTAGTAGAGATGAACATAATTCATCTTCTATTTACATCTTTAATGAGCCACAATTAAAAGTAGTGAGTTGACGTGTCAGAGCGATTGGTTTATTTTCAGATTTCTATTCTAGCCGCGGCTGCTGATCTAAGCGGTACTCCACTGGCACCCTGGAGCTCGGAGAGCCTTAAGGAAGAAAGCCCGGAAGGGGCTAATCCACTTCCTGAAAGTTAATGAAACAATAATGACTTTCTGCTGGCCTAAGGTATACATTTGCTTCTAATCCCAGAGGCCTGTGATTCTCGAATCTTCTTTCAGGGTACATCTTTTTCTTCTGGTGCAGGGGCTCTGTGGATTGATTTCAAGTTGAGGTGCTCAGAGATTTTTCTCTCTTCTCATTTTCTCCGGCCGTAAGTAAGATACACTGGAGGGCTCTCCCTGTGCTGGGTTCCTGGCGCGGGGCAGAGCGTGTTGTAAGCGGCCCTTTCACCAGCCATGCCTGAGCCCAAACCTAAGCTCATTGATTTCAGGGGCACCGTTCCTCCCCGTGTCATCCACATTTCATTGTAACCACTGAGTTTAGTTACATGGTGACACTGATCTGAGATACCCTCTCAGGAACCTTTAGATGGGTTTCCAGAGAATAGGCATCACTGCATAATCAATTACTGTGGATGACAGGTTTTCCTGCCACGGTAGTAAAGCCACATACTGGAATGCTCATCTAAAACATACTGTTTAAACATTTCTGCTGTGGCCACCTGAACTCAGCAAAAATGTGTGCAGAAGTATTTATGATACACTTGATGTTGAAGAGGACTGTAATGAACTGTGTAGAGCTTGGCCATTTACAAGTGTCCCCACCCTTGTGATGGTCACATATACGCCAAGTGTATTACGGACCAGGCACAGTGGTCTCGAAGCTAATGCCACTTCAGCTTCAAAGCCTCTCACTTGTACAGGCCCCTTCTAAGGCCCGGTATCTAATTTTATGAACTGTTTTTTTAAAGACCCATTCCTCCCCCTATTCACCCCTCCATCCCTTGCCTAACTTTATAAGCTTCAGACCCCGCAAACTAGATCCACCTCTGATTAGGAATATATATAAATGTGCTTATGTGTATATTAAATATATTCATTTCTCCTTCATACTAATGTATGAAATTCCTCTGAATCTGTCAGTCCACAAAATAGGAAAATTAAGAGGCTGGGCATAGCCTTTCGTACCTTCACCACTAGTTTCCAAGGAAATTTATATCTTGGACACTTAGCGAATAATGATATGTTTAACTGATAGGAACTGTTGCCTAAATTCCCCAAACTGATGACTTATAATTATGATTCACATATTCCTGGGAATCTCTGTTCCCCCTGGCTTGCCGTTTGCCTGGAGCATGTACAATGTATCAGAGTTTCTTAGGAGTTTAGTAAAATTGAACTATATCGCTTTTTTCTTGTTCCCCATGCCACCTAAAGAAAAATTAACTTAATGGCTATTTTGTGAAACATTTTTTCCTAGCTTGACACGGTTACTTGAAGGTAAATTATTTTCCCTATTAAGCAGTTACTTGTTCCAGGTAACTTTGATTGGAGAAGCAGCTGTTGATTTCTAGTGTGCTAAATTAGTTTCTTCCTTTTCCAAAGAGTTCTTTTATTGTTCCCAGTCTGTTGTTAGGTGTAAAAGCTAATTTACTTTAGGTTATTTTTGTAATGCACCTGGCATTCAAGGTATGACATTCCCTGCTGAATAAGCACTGTTATGACCTGGGGAGGAAAAGACCCCAAGAAAATATACCCATTTTTAAAAAAAAGGATGAAGTATCTGTCTATAAAAAGGGTTTTATATTAATCGTGATATTATTTATTAGCCATTTAACTTTCTTATTAGTCAAGAATCTTAGGGAGATATGGTGTCATAGACTATTAAGGGTGACTGACTGTTGGTGTGGGCAGAAGGTCGCTATGTGTGATACAGAGCAAAGTGACCGCAGAGTAGAAAGAGCCAAGTATATTTTGTCCTCCCAAAGCAGGGAGGCCTGTTCCAATGGCCTGCTTGACAACAAAATTTACCTTGATGACTTAGCAGCCACAGTGAAGGGCTGGAAAGGGGGAGAAGCAAGCAGGCAGGATGCTGCAGAGTTGGAAACTAGATTGCTTTGGGAGGAGGGGACTGGTCACACAATCCAGGTCTCAGTTCCTGCAATGACACTACTTTTGTGACCTTTGGAAAATTACTTATCTCTCCGGAACAGTTTCCTCCTCTATAAGAGGAGGGCAGTAGTAGCCTGGATAATCCTTGGAAGTTCCCTTTGCCTGGGACATTCTGTATCTGAAGATTAAGAGACATCTGACTTACAGGGGAAATGAAAATGGTAAGAACGGAAGTGGAACAGGTGGAAGGAAGGCAGGAGTGTAGTGGTGGTCTAGAACACAGGTTGGAAATACCCCCGGTGTAAATTCAGGTGGATGTCTCTCTCCATGGGCAGGTGGCTTTTATTGGGTGAACTGAGCACTGCCCGAGGTTAGAGTTGAGACCTGGGGTAACTAGCACCTGAAAACACCTTTCAAGGAACCGGATTTCCCTTGCATGGCCTGAGCTCCTTGCCCTTCCCCCAGCACAGGAGGCTTAGGTTTGTCTTAGTGCTCAGTGCTGGGCTGGCTTCCTTGCTATCTTCTCACCTTTTCTTCAGTCATATCTTCAAGATGCTTCTGGAGATGTTCATAGGCCACAGTAGATTTTCTTTCTTGTTCTGAAGCCCTCTTACAATTCATTTCTCTGCAGGTTCAGACGTATTTATTTATCTTACCACTTTCCTGCTTAAAGAATCAGATACAATTGTATTTGCTTTTGCCTGAACTCACACATGAATGAGCTTTTGTAATCAGCAGTGTAGGTTGAGTCTGAAATACCTGAGTCCTTGCCAAGTTGCTACTTAGTTGTTTAGTTAACACTTACTGAACTTCTGTCACATCCTTAGTTTCAGGGCCCTGTGTAAGAATAGCTCCTTCTCTCAAGAGTTTAGTAATCAAGTGATGGAGACCAATACAAATGTAAGCACCAGTAACAGAGTAACAGTAATAATAGTCATGCTGTTGAAAGCAGTAGACATTTTCTGAGTACTTACCATGTACCAGAATACTGAATACTGTGCTAAGCTCTTTGTGTGCCCTAAGTGCGTGTGTCCATGTACACACACACACACACACACACACACACACACACACACATTAAAAATAAATGTTTAATTCTCACAGCATAGGGATTCTTGTTATCTGCCTTCTACAGATGAGGAAACTGAGGCCCAGAAAGGAGAAGTAACTTGCCCAAAGTTACACATTAGTCATGAGTTGGATTAACATTTTCACTATAGAGACATCTCTGTCAATGGGAAGTAAGAGCTAAGTCTACTGTTCGCGTGGATGCCAGAACTACACGGGGTTCGCTTGGATGGGATTGAGGGAAAAGATGGTTTAAACTGTGTTTTATAGGAAGAAAGAGTCATGGTGGTGTGAAGTGGAGGACAAAGGGGCATTTCAAGCTGGAGATGATTGCTCGTGAGGATTGGACCTACAGAAGCTGGGCAACAAATAGTTTTGTTTAGTTGGAGTGAAGAACATCCTTCCCTGTGATGGCAGCTGGGTGATCAGAATTCAGTGAGTGAAGAGTTATTTTGTGAGCTGTGGTGTAGGCACTGCCGGAATTAGTAGCAGGTCAACACCTTATAAAGTCTCTCCAGAGAGTAAAGACATGTTTCTAACCGAAATGTGTTAGTCTGCAAAGCAAAGTGCAAGCATTAATGTCCTACCCTTAGGAGATTTCTCCTGGGGTTCTCTGTACCAGATGACATGAGCTTCACACCCTGGCTTTGAGCCGTCACCATCTTTGCTTCAGTTTCCATTAATTAGCTCCGAGTCTTAGGTCTAATCGCTTGAAGCTGCTCAGGATACTTGCTCCAACCCCCCGGACAGCGTGGGATATTTGCCTTTTCCGACATGTCCGTCTCGCCCTGGCAGCCACGTTACACACTCTAGTGAGGCAGGTGCCTCTCGGAGAGGGGTGTGTCACAGCATCTGTTGGCAAACACAGAACACGGTGGCAGCCCCTTGAGGGCTCCGGATGGTAGGCATCGGGTAAGGGATTTAAACTTGGGTGACCTGGATTTGTGGGTGCTTGGGGAAAAAAATTAAAATGAGGAATTGTAGGTGTAGTAGGTCCTGTTTATTTCCAAGGTTTTTCCCTCCAAAACTGGAAAAAGAGAAAAAAAAAAAAAAACATTGGGAGGGATTTCCCCAGGCTTGTCAATGGCTGGTTTGTTTGTCTAATTAATTAATTAACTAATTACTTTGTTTATAATCTTCCTTGTTTGGAAAAGATTTATGGCAGTGCCTTAAATCTCTAAATCTATCAAACAAGAAAATCTTACGAAGTGGCCAAGTTAGCTATCCATGCCTCTTTTTAAATGTTTCTTTGTAACAAAATGACCGTCTATCAATGAGAGATTCTAAAAAAATGAGTACTTAATGTACTGACAATTCTCATCTATTTTCCACTTTTAAAAAAATATGCTTTTCCTTTAACCTTCAGATTGTCTAGCAATTTCACATCTTCTGGTTTCTCTAGAGGTTGGTGTTTGTGAAACTCTAGTGCTGACCTGGTAACTCTCGGTTTTTGTTTTTCTTAAAGCCCCTCCCGCCTTTCGGAGCGCTGTGAATGCAGCGCTGGTGGGAGACACCACCTCTGACTGTGGGACTCTTACTGCCTCCCCAGCCCCCCAGCCCCGGGCTTCATTATCTAGTCTTGGTCTGCTTCGTTGCTTGGTTCCCTGGAAGCTTAAGTGGTTCTGGGTCATTGACAAAAATCTTGCCCGTAGGAATTCAGTTCAGAAGAAATTCAGGAGAGCAAAGACTCAGTGTCTTCCTCCTGCCCACCAATCTCATGGAAATAATAGTGTAACCTAGCATTTACCTCCTGCCTTAACTTATCAGGAGTGTTGCCACGTGCATCCTCTTAACAGCTGTCTGTGTGCCTGTGGCAGTATTCACAGAGGAGCAAATTTTGCAGGCCACCCTTACGGGGGGTGACAGGACCGACTCAGTCCCTCCCCCACCGCCCCAGGAGGGATGGCTTCAGCCTGTGGGACACAGGCCAGGGGCCGGGGCTTATGTGAGGAGGCAGTGGGGGAAGAACAGTGATTACGGGAAGTACACTCTTGGGCGACCAGAGAAAGCAGAAAAGTAAGGAACTTTACCCTTTCCTGGGCACCCCACTAGGAGCATTACCTATAACCTCCTATTTAAACCTCAAAACCACCCCAGGAGATGAGTGTTACTGCTTTTGTTTTACAGATGTTTCAAGACAAAGGTTAAGTAATAAGATTAATAGCTACTGTGTGAGATACACAACAAGGATTTGAAACCAGCTCTGTCTGACGTTAAACTCACACTCTATTTTCAAGCATTAGAGGTTTTCATATCTTCCTCGTTCCTCCTGATGTCAATTTTTAGTTATTTGATGGAGAATTCCTCAAAGGATGTATAGGGGAAATGAGTAAAGGTAGCTGAAACAAAACTGTTATTGATTGACCATTCTAATGAAGGTGTATGGCTGAGATGGGAGTTTTACAATCAATCACCTTGGGATTTCGGAGCACTGATTTTAATAATTGAGAACTAAGGAAGGGAGATTCCTATAAAAATGTGGATCATGAAACCAAGAATCTGACTGAGGAGTGGTGAGGAGGGAATCCAGCTGACTTCAGAGATTGATAGAAGGTCCAGTGAGACCTCTGGGGTAGATGTAGGACAGATGATTTAGCTTTGGACTGATTTGGGATTTCGACTTGTGACACCGGTGTGATTTGAATACTTCGCACCATTTCAAGAGCTGGCCAGAGTGTGGAACCGATATCCAGGGGTCTCAGGTGGCAAATGTGGGTGCCACTGAGTGGGAGCAGATAGTGATATTTACACTCAGGGGTGGCCAGATGTACCCATGTTTCTAGACCCATCTCTACCTACACAGGCACTGTATACCTTCTGAAGCATTATGGTCATGATACCGCCAGAGTTTGGGCCATTTGATATTCAGGGCGGTGGAAAGAAGCATGGGCTTGGGGTCCATGCGGGGGATGAGAATTCAAATCCAGCCTCCATTTGTTAATAACCATGAGACCCCGGGGCAAGCGACTTCATTCTCTCAACAATGAACCTGGGATAATAATCATGCCTCATAGGACTTCTACATGTAAAGTAGTCAACACATAAATGTGCCTAATTATTATTATCATCTAAGAGTATATATTATTATTATCTAAGAGCAACTAAGGGCACAGGTGGTCTTTTTTATTGAGATCGTAAAAGCTATGGTATACCAATGAAAGGGTCCCTCATAATTCAGTGAGAGAAATCCTTGACATTTCTGCTACTGCAAAAATGCAAATGACTGCTTGGGGCATTTCAGGCGGACATATAAGTCATTGCCATTAATTGCCATTTACATAATGAAACCTCTCTAATGTTATTTCTATTAAAAGCCATACTTCTAAGTATCAGTCTGACCGTTTTGTATTTAGAATCATTCTATGAACAGATCCCTTTTATTGGCTTGTCTTCTTAATATCTTCTGACATGTATCATCTCCTTACTTCCTAT
Organism: Balaenoptera acutorostrata; assembly: GCF_949987535.1. Classification (NCBI taxonomy): domain Eukaryota; kingdom Metazoa; phylum Chordata; class Mammalia; order Artiodactyla; family Balaenopteridae; genus Balaenoptera; species Balaenoptera acutorostrata. Next base: position 94,459,211 of record NC_080073.1, read on the forward strand.
TCTAGTGTTTCTGATTTCATAAACTCTTAGAATGTTAGTTTTCTACCTAAGAAGCTCATTTTTAATAATGCATTATTTTAATGTCAGAACTTGGGAGGTATGATCATTGCTTATTTTCTCTGGTGCAGATTTACAGATGAGCATATAGTGCTCTGCCCAGCATGGTACTTGGAGATCTAGGCTCTCTATACCTTTCTGCATTGAAGTGATTGCTTCTATCAGCTTTTCTCTAACCAATCCCCTGTGAGTCAACCTATACAGTACTTCAGCATATGTTTGTGTGTACATTTGGCCCACGCTGTCCTGTACTCACTTAGGCCCTTGCATTTCTTTATCTGTATGTGAGATATATTGTTAAGTGATAAGACTGATTCTTTAAATCGGCCTCACAACTTCAGCTTAACGACAGAATGGCTTGTGTCCTCCTTTGGGAAGAACTCCTCTTGGGGGCATATGTGGTTTTCTCCTGTTTGCCTCTGACCCCCAGCAGGAGAGTCACAAAATACAGAGGGGCCCAAATGCTTACTGAAGGAATGAATGAGTGAGAGAGACCTGGTGTTTGCCCATAGTTGGAAGGAAGTTGCCCCAGTAAGAGGAGTTCTAAGACCCAGTCTAGGTCCGTGATTCTATCAGTATGGACACGTCTTATCGGACAGGAACATGGAAGACACCCTCCCAGGAAACATTCTCACCCTCACCTTGATAATATCTAATAAATGGTCAGGATTTTTTTAAAAATTGCTTTTTCCACTAGAGGTTATAGAGGCTCTAAGCAGGCAACATTGATAAACATTTTTTAAAAACTGGGTTTTTATTTTAAAGAAAATCTTCCTGCTTGTCTGTTTTTGAAATATGGCTTTACTAATTAGTACTCTTTTTATTGCCTCATCGGAGGCAGCTTCAGAGAAACAGGGATTTTGATAAGAACATGAGGGTGTCTCATGGACTCTAGCAAAGGGTGGGGCAGCTGGGCCTTAGGTACTGGAAGACAAAACAAAACAAAGAAGCCAAAACCCAAAATCAACAACCCATGGTGTATCTGGGGTTTGAATCATATAGTATGAACAGGACTGCTCCCACCTGGGTGTTTAGGCAATTTCCAGAAAAACAGATGCTGAACAGACAAGTCCAGTGTGTGTCTGTACTGAGGCTGTACCAAGGGTGTGTGGTTGTGTCTTTATCTTTACTTGTACTGCTGTTAAAGATTTTGTGATCATTAGTGCCAATGTTGCTGGAGGAGAAAAATCATTTAAGATGTCTGTCGTTCTGTTGTGGTAATTTCTGTTTGCAGGGCTCATTAACATCTTTGCTCAGAATGATCAGTTCTTTTCTGGTTAGAATATGCTAACATCACCCTATGTGTGGAGCCATTCGTCAGCCTTTTCTTGTTTCTTCTTCACCTCTCTTCAGCTTGCTTCCACGAGTTGATCTTCCCCAGATGCTGGGTGGTCCAGTGGAGCTGAGTGGCAGTGTCTGTCCCTTTTGTGATAGGAGATTTGCTGGGAGAGGATCTTGTACTTGGATGTTGGGTGATGTTGATGCAGTGGTTCAAGAAGCAGATGGAAAGTGATCGAAGAGCCTCCTGTACTGGCTGAATGTCGTGAAGGAAAAGTAGACACACCTCCCTGTGGTTTCTGTCATATCCTAGAAGGCTGCCTTGGGTTCATCACATGGCTTCATACAGTTCTAGGTCACCAAAACTTAGAGCTTGTGTGATCTCAACTGCTACCTTAAAAGGAGGAAACAGACCTGAAGAAGGAAAATGGCTTGACCAAGAGTTCAGACTGGAACCAGAAATGTGTAGATGGGCTCCTGGTTCCCGTCCTAGCACTCTCTTTCTGCTACTTCACATTGTCTTTCCAAAATGACTGTTTACAGGGCAATAGCTCTGTCCCTAGCAGGTACTCAGCATCTCTAATCGTCTGCCAGGGCTGCCATAACAAAGTACCACGGACTGGGTGGCTTAAACAACAGACATTTATTTTCTCACAGTTCTAGAGGCTGGAAGTTCGAGATCAAGGTTTCAGCAGGGTTGTTTTTCCTGAGGCCTCTCTCCTTGGCTTGTAGATGGCCATCTTCTCCCTGTGTCTTCCCATGGTTTTCCCTCCCTGTCTGTGTGTTCTAATCTCCTCTAATGACACCAATTATATTGGACTAGGACCCCACCCATGTGACCTCATTTTACCTTAATTATCTCTTTAAAGGCCCTCTCTCCAAATACAGTCCCATTCTGAGGAACTGGGAGTTAGGACTTCAACCTAGCAAATTGGCGGTGAGGGGTGGGAGGGTTGGGGGGCAGGGGGGTGCACGACACAGTTCAGCCTATAACAGTATCTGTAAATGGACTTGATTCATTCCTTGAGTTCATAATTGATTGATTATGGATTATATTCATCACCCAGTCTTTAAATGACCATCTCAACAGGCTTTTCAGAGGTCAATTTTACCATAATATGCAGGCAGCGAATTTAAAATGCTAATGTCATAAATGTTTTTAATTACTCACTCTGCACCAGGCATTGTGCACACAAGACTCGCTCCCTGCCTTTTTTGAGGTTAGGGTCTGTCAGGGAAGGCAGATTGCATTCAAATCTTCCCTGGGGGCGAGTTTGCGTTAGGGTCGGCTGGTCATTTGCCTTTCAGTGGGTATTGGAGAATTCGTGTGTCTGGGTCACTAGTTCTAAGAAGGAAAGCATCAGAAGGTATCACTGTGTTCATTCCAAATATGTTTTCGTGGCCAGAATGCTCACTCAGTAACTGGATTACTTCTGTGTGCTCAGTGCATTTTTTTTTTTTTTTGGAGAGGGAAAAGCTGCTATTTTTACCACCTAGTAGTGTTCTGAAGGCTCCATGATAAAACGGTTCTACACTGAACCCCATCTGTCTCTCTCCTGGGCCCACGTCTTAGTCATATTTTTGTCCTGAATGTCTGGTGGAATGCCTGGCATTTAGTAGGTCTTCAGTAACTATTTGCTGAATAAATGTGTATAAATTGAAAAATCGCCTACTATTACTAGCTTTCTGCACGTGACACATGCCTTGCCTCTCCAGAAAGATTGTGGGCTTCTGAGCAGGAACACCGTGAGTCACACACTGTTTGTCTGACTCAGTGCCTTGTAATTGACAGGTAGGCTATGGTAAATCCTCAAGCCCCTTGAGAGTGACTAGTCATCCCTGCGTCAGGGACCATGGAAGATTCTTAGAGCAAAGATGGAAAAAATGGATACAAGTTATTGCACAGACATACATTAAAAATGTAATCTGTGCAAGATAGACTGACAGACATAGAAAACAAACCTACGGTTACCAAAGGGGAAAGCGGGGTAAGGAATAAATTTGGAATTTGGGATTGACAGATACATACTACTATATATAAAAGAGATAAACAAGGACTTACTGTATAGCACAGGGAACTATAGTGAATATCTTGTAATAACCTATAATGGAAAAGAATCTGAAAAAGAATATATATAATATATATATAATATATATAACAGAATATATATATGTATAACTGAATCACTTTGCTATACACCTGAAACATTGTAAATCAACTATACTTCAATAAAAAAAATAAAAATTTAATTTAAAAAATCACCTCAAGGAAAAAAAATGTAATCTCTGCAATTTATGCTCTTTTAGATTTATGGACAGAAATTAACCCTCATTCCTTGCCCCCTGGGGGTAGACAGGATTCTCTTCTCCACTTCTGCTGTTATCACAGCTGTGTTCATTATAGAATCCCGGAGAAGTGAATTAAGGTGAACTTTGAAAGAAGGAAGAGATGTAGCTCCCTTGATGGACGTGGGAGTGGGAGTGGGAGTGGGAAGGTTGTTCTAGGCATAAAGATGGCATCAAAAAAGGCTGGGCTGTTTTTCCATTTCCAGTCATCGTTGACAGTTTTTATCGTTTAACATTTTTCAAAGTGTCCTCTGAACCTCAGTGCTGTTCAAAAACAAGTATTGCATGGTAGAGATTATGTCAGACAATAAGAGATGCATTATATGATCAGTGGCAGAAACAAAGGTTGAAGCTGCAGTGTGATGAGAATTTAAACATACAGAAAGTCAAAAAATTCAGGAGTTAAACTGCAGGCATGACTCAGTCCCCTCGGGCATATGGTAGCATTTTCTGAATTGTGGCATATTTTGTTAAATTTAAGCCCTTGTTTTTGCAAAGTTGTCGTGTCAAGGTTGTAATGTGAGCAGTAACTTTAGACTCGATTTTTTTAAACCTTCTTCTTACCCACAGTATATGCTGCTGTACATTTGTGCACTGGAATTTGGTATTGCATATGAAAATAAAAAAAGTGATGCAGTGCTCAATCTGTGGTGCACAATCTCTGTGACTTTATGCAAAAAGAACTCATATCTTTGCTTGAACATGACCTGATACTGAAACAAACACAGCCACCTCCACTTCTGAGATATATATATACATATATATATATATGGTAAAATACACACAACATAAAATTTACCATCTTAACCATTTTAGAGTGTAAAGTTCATTGGCATAAAGTACGTTCACAGTGTTGTGCAACCATCACCACCATCCATCTCCAGAACTCTTTCCGTTTTGCAAAACCGAAACTCTGTACCCTTTAAACAATAACTCCCTATTCCCTCCTCCCCCAGCCCCTGGCAACCACCATTCTACTTCCTGTCTCTATGAATTTGACTGCTCTAGGTACCTCATATAAGTGGAATCATACAGTATTTGTCCTTTTGTGACTGGCTTATTTCACTTAGCTGATACACTTTTAGCAACAGCTTTATTAAGATATAATTCACATGCCATAAATTCATCCCTTAATTCTATGGCTTTTAGTGTATTCATAACTGATATATTTTTGAAGAGAGTAAATTCAATACTTTTTTCCTTAAGGCACACATGTTTTTTGTCTGGCAAGTCCAGTTATAAAAATGCCATGAAATAAAGGCACCTTTCTTTAATAAAGGGTTAGCAACAAATATCTAGATTATGCTTAGTTTGGTTCAGATTAATTCAGATACCCAAAATATTTTTGTAAGCATGTTGGCGTTAATTGAAACATCTTCATTTTGCATCTTGGCACCAGCAATATGTGATTATTTATTATTGTTCTTGTGGGGATATTGTTTGCTTGCAAAGTTGATTGTGATGAGTTAGCCAGAAATTCAACAGAACTGAAATTTCTTTAAGTCTGGATTTGTTCAAAGACCAGTTTTGAATTGACTGAGTCTATAGATGGAACTGGCACTTGAGTTATTTGAGGTCTGGAATCCCCTGTGGCAAAGAGGATATTTTGGTCTAAGTTAGAAAAATGACATTTCATGCTTATCTACTTCTGGTGGGAGTGTTAATTGGTACAAACATTTAGGAAAACAGTTAAGCATTATCCAGTAAAGATGAGTATATATACCCGATGACTAGGCTGTTTTCAGTTTTAAATCTCTTCCCTAGGAAGTCTTGCTGTATACATGTACCAGAAAACACGTATGCTGTCCGTCACAGCTTTTCTGATATTAATAATGGTTTACAGAATAAACCCAAACCACCCAAATGTTCATCAAAGTAGAATCGATAAGTAGATTATAATATAATCAAATAATAGAATACCGTGCAGCAGGGAAAATGAAATGATCTAAAACTTGGTAGAGCAATACAAATAAATCTCGACCACCTGATATTAAGCAAAAAAAAAAAAAAAAAGTTAGGTTGCAGAAAAATTCTTACAATATGAGTGAATCTGTTTGTACAGTTTCAAAAATATCCATAACTAAATAAGTAAAGTAGAATTTCATCCTGAGACAGTTGAGAAAAAGCTAAAAGCCTAGAAAGACATGTATTAAAACTATTTCCCTCTGTCAGAGAGTATATGTGGAAATGAAAGCTAGCAGCATTTTCTGCCGTTTAAATGCTCCTACGAAATTTCTAAGTACCCTGCATGGTAACTATTTAAAATACCACATACACGCTACACTAGCAGACTAAAAACCCAACAGGAAGATGGCTGGGTAAAAAACAAATCATGCATAAAGAATATTTTTATTTAAAAATTTTTACATTCCTGAAATAGAATTTTCAGAGAGAAGCTTTTCTAGAATGAAGTCAGATTAAAGGATAGAAGTAAAAATAGAGCTGCAATTTTTAATAACTGAATATTAGTCTAGATTCTAATCAGTACTTCCCGTGTTCAAGACTAATTTTGTCACTCTATTCCTTTAGTTAACATGGGCTGTGCCTATTCTCACATCCCTTGTACTCTGTTGTTGGGTTATCGTTAAGATCGTCACCACCACCATCACCATCATCACCATCACCACCACCATCACCATCGTCACCATCATCGCTATCATCATCACCATCATCATCTGCAGCACATGCTTTTTTGAGCCCTGAGCTAAAAAGCTTCTTACAAATATCCCATTGAATGCAAGGTTCTTCCTGCCTCAGGGTCTTTGCCTTACTGGTCCCTCTACTTGATTTCTTCCCCCTCCTGATGACTCACTCTCTCTCTCTTGACTGAGGTGTCCGCTCAGGTGTCACTTTAACTGAAGTTACACCCCCATCACCTTCCATCCCTGTAGCTGCGTTAATTTTTCCTTATTGCACTTACATATATTTCTTTGATTGTCTTCTTCCACTAAAATCTAAGAAAGACTTAGAGTCTATATAAGTGGAGGCTATGGCTGTTTCTCGCACTCTTGTCGCTCCAGCATTTGGCACTGGGCCTGGCACGTCTAGAAGCTCAATAATTACGCACTGAGTGAGTGAATGACTGAATCATTTCAGTAATTCTTTGAGATAGATATTGCTACTACCATTCTCCAGATTTAAAAAAGTGGAGGTTCAGACAGCTTAAACTTCCTGCCCCTATTCATTCAGCTGGTGAGCGGTGAGGGCTGGAATTTAAAGCCAGAGTGTCTGACACCAGAGCCTGTTCTAACGGCTCCACTCTTCCGCCTTCTGTCATCTGTCACTGATTCTGATGTGACTTTTTTTTTTGCATAGAGCATCTTTCCTTCTTTTCAGATGAATGCCCCTGAATGCATCTTCACAACAAATAATTATGTCCCCTTTTAGGACTATTTTTGTTTTGCATGTGCAAAGATCCCCCCCCTCCCCATTTCAGATTCAGCCAATTTTGGTTTTTTTTTGGTCGTCTTGCCTTCTCCAGCTAACATCCTATGCCCCGTTCAGCACCATTGTCTAGGCTCAGTGACCACAGTGGTTGTGTGAGAGCAGTAGATGAGACTTCGAGTGGGAACGATTCATAGATAACCCACTGAGCTGTGTTATCTCCCAAATGCATGTGTCATTAGACCGTTTCTGATGGCATCTAATGACCTTGTCCTGAACATGTGCTGCCTTGTAATCTGCACTCATTTGTCACTTTTCTACCCCTGCTAGATTTACTGAAATAACACGGATGGAGAAAGCGAAATAAATATTATGGATGCCTGGAATGCTTTATTTATTCTTTTAATTTTCTTTGGCTTGTTTTGGGATACAGGAGCCGGCTTTGAAGTTACGAATAAAACAACTAATGTTCGAGGGTGTCACCCTTTTTAATAGAACCCCAGATCTTGATGGGGGCTCCGGAGAGTCCTCATTTGGTCACTGAGGAGAATGTGCGGTCCTAGAACCTAGGTTGGTGGGGGTCCTAGAACCTGGGTGTCCCGACTCCATGTCTGGGGCTCCTTCCCCAGTGCTTTACTCACCCAGCTGTAAAGCCATGTGTGCCACGGAACAATAAAAGCCTTTTCTTGGATCACATGTTGGCCAGTTGGCTATCAGCAGCTTCTGTTCTCCTAGGGTATCTGGCTTCTTTATCAAAGCCATCTCTTTCTGACCTTGGTTGACCATAGTGGCCTGTTGGCAGAGCTCAAATGATCTCCATTAAGGCTGCATATTAGTTGTTGCCCAAAACTTCTCAGGATTCTAGGACATGAGGACCTTAATCTTGGGGTGTGTGTGTGTGTGTGTGTGTGTGTGTGTGTGTGTGTGTTTGAGAGAGAGAGAGAGAGAGGGAGAGAGAGAAAAGGGGGAAGGGAGTAAATATGAATATTTAACAATTTGGAGACTATACAACCTTTGAAGACTTCTAGTTTTCCCCTGGCATAGGAATAAATTCAAAGTTTCTTCTATTGTAAAAGTGTTTTTGAAGGGGGGAGTGTGTAATTGTTGTTCTAAAACCAAAATAATATTGGGTTGGCCAAAAAGCGCCTTCGGTTTTTAAGTAAAAATAAAAGACACATTTTTCATTTTCACCGAGAACTTTATTGAACAACGTATTCACCCTTTTGTTCCACTACCTTCTGCCATTTTTCAGGCAACCTCATAATTCCATCTTCCCAAAACTTTTAATATTTCTGAGCAAGGGACTGTTCCAGGTGCCTTTTACAGTCTTCCAGGGAATTGAAATTTTTTCCATTAAGAGAATTTTGTAAAGACCGAAATAAATGGAAATTCGAAGGTGCAGTGTCTGGTGAATACGGCGGATGAATCAGAACTTCCCAGCCAAGCCCTAACAGTTTTTGCCTGGTCTTCAAAGAAACGTGCAGTCTTGTGTTATCCTGATGGAAGATTATGCATTTTCTGTTTTCTAATTCTGGATGCTTTTCTTCAAGTGCTGCTTTCAGTTGGTCTAATTGGGAGCAGTACTTGTTGGAATTAATCGTTTGGTTTTCCAGAAGGAGCTCATAATAGAGGACTCCCTTCCAATCCCACCAGGTACACAACATCACCTTCTTTGGATGAAGACTGGCCTTTGGTGTGGTTGGTGGTGGTTCATTTTGCCTGCCCCACAGTCTCTTCCGTTCCACCTTGTTGTACAGTATCCACTTTTCATCACCCGTCATAATTGTTTTAAAAACTGAACGTTTTCATTACGTTTAAGTAGAGAATCGCATGCGGAAATACAGTCAAGAAGGCTTTTTTGGCTTAGCTTATGTGGAACCCAAACATCAAAGCGATGAAAATAACCAAGCTGGTGCAAATGATTTTCAGCACTTGATTTGGATATTCTGAGTATGTCGGCTATCTCCTGCATGGTATAACATTGATTGTTCTCAGTTAATGTCTCGATTTGATCGCTATTGACTTACTTGTCTACCTGACCGTGGAGCATCGTCCAGTGAGAAATATCCAGCACGAAACTTCGAAAACCACTTTTGACACGTTCTATCAGTCACAGCACCTTCTCCATACACTGCACAAAGCTTTTTTTTGCATTTCGGTTGCATTTTTACCTTTCTTGAAATAATAAAGCGTAATATGCCAAAAATGTTGCTTTTTTTCCTGCCATCTTCAATATTAAAATGGCTACACAAAAATTCGAAATTTTGATATATCTTTTTTTAAATGCACGCTGATATGACAGCTGTCAGATACAATCTAACAAAATGGTTTTGAATGAAGTTAAAGACAACTAAGTGCTACTAGAGCCATCTTATGGAAGAAAACGAATGAACCTTTTGGCCAACCCAATACTAATATTCATTGAGCATTTATTATGTTCCAGATACTGTACTAAGTGCGCTATGGACACTGCTCCATCTCTTGTTCCCCTGATCACAGAAGTGAAGTATATTCATTTAGAAAGAAAAAAGACTGGAAATACAGAAGAGAATGAAGGGCAAATCACCCACAAGATAACCATGGACATTTTTAGTGTTTCTAGACATTATACATTTTTCAACAAAGGGATCACACTGATTGGACTGTTTGTGAGCCATCTTTATCACTGGTCCATATATTATGAACGTGTTGCATTGACATTTCAATCCCACATAGCATGATTTTATTGTCTGTATCATTTCATATTTCTAATAGATACTATAATTTACATAAGTAACCTAATGTACTGAACATTTAATTCTCTAGATTTTTTGCTATTGGTAGTAAGGCTGTGCTGGATTTTCTTCAACGTCTATCTTTTTTGGGCATTTCTGATTGTTTCCTTAGGATTCCTTTCTAGAACTAGGACTGTTGGCCCAAACAGTAAGAGCCTTTATACAATTTTTGATATATATTATTCAAGTACTGTACTTTAGCATTCAACAAAAAAAAGAGTGTCCATGTGTCTGCACTCTTGGACGACACTAAGTACTATCATTAAAAAACAGAAACAAAGAAAAACCTTGCCGGGCGCTCTTATCTTCTGAGATGGCCCACACTCTGTCTGTGGAGTGTGTTTCTCTCTAAATAAATCCACTTCTTACCTAAAAAAAAAAAAAAAAAGAAAAACCTTGCCAATTTGATAAGTTAAAAATTACATCTTGTTTTTTTTACTATTTGATATCACTTCTTTTAAAAAATCGGGGTATAGTTGCTTTACAGTGTTGTGTTAGTTTCTGCTGTACAACAAAGTGAATCAGCTATATGTATACATATATCCCCTCCCTCTTGGACCTCCCTCCCTGCCCCCATCCCACCCACCTAGGTCACCACTGAGCACCGAGCTGAGCTCCCTGCTCTATATAGCAGGTTCCCACTAGCTATCTATTTTACACCTGGTAGTGTATATATGTCAATCCCAATCTCCCAATTCATCCCCCCCTTCCTGCGCCCCATGTCCACACATCCGTTCTCTACGTCTGTGCCTCTATTCCTGCCCTGCAAATAGGTTCATCTGTACCATTTTTCTAGATTCCACATATATGCATTAATATATGATATTTGTTTTTCTCTTTTTGACTTACTTCACTCTCTATGACAGACTCTAGGTCCATCCACGTCTCTACAAATGAGCCAATTTCGTTCCTTTCTATGGCTGAGTAATACTCCATTGTATATATGTACCACATCTTCTTTATCCATTCGTCTGTCGATCGATGGACATTTAGGTTGCTTCCATGTCCTGGCTATTGTAAATAGTGCTTCAGTGAACATTGGGGTGCATGTGTCTTTTTGAATTATGGTTTTCTCAGGGTACATGCCCAGTAGTGGGATTGCTGGATCATATGGTAGTTCTATTTTTAGTTTTTTAAGGAACCTTCATACTGGTCTCCATAGTGGTTGTATCAATTTACATTCCCACCCACAGTGGAGGAGGGGTCCCTTTTCTCCACACCCTCTCCAGTATTTACTGTTTGTAGAGTTTTTGATGATGGCCATTCTGACCTGTGTGAGGTGACACCTCATTGTAGTTTTGATCTGCATTTCTCTAATAATTAGTGATGTTGAGCAGCTTTTCATGTGCCTCTTGTTTTAATTTGCTTTTCTTTTTTTTTGGTGTGGTTTTCAATGAGGTTGGACATTTATTCTTATGTTTTCTGTTTTTTATATTACTTTTTAAACTATGTTCTTTGCTTATTTTTGTGTTAGGACATATATCTTGAACTCATTATATGTATACTCATTTTATATATATATAAAATGTGTATATGTATATATATACATTTTGTATTAAGGCTATTAACTCTTCCTCAATGATGTTACAAGTATTTTCTCACTTTGATATTTTCCTTTGAATTTTATTTATGGTGATTTTGATGTACAAATATTCAAAATGTTTGTGTAGTGAAATGTGTTAATGATTTTTTTTTGGCTTTTATACCTTAGAAAAGCATTCCATTCACTAGGATCAGATAAATAATCACCTATAATTTCTTCTAGTCTTTTATTTCCCCATAGTTTATATTTAGAGCTTACTTTGATGTGTGATCTCAGACATGAGAATCAAATGAACTTGTGCCAAATAGTTTATCAGTTCTTCTCATGCCATTTATTTCATACTCTTTTCCCCACTGATAGGAAACGCCACCTTTATCATGTACTAAATACTTTTATAAACTTGAGTATATTTTTGAGCTTTATATTCTGTTCTCTTGATCTTTGTGATTTTGCACATTAGGTATGGTTCTATAGTTTTAATGGTTTTTAACATAAGCAATCTTAGATTCTTCCATATAATTTTTTTGCCCAAAATAAATCTCTCAGCTATTTTTAGACTATTCATTTATTCTTCCATGTGAACATAAGACTAATTTGGTCAGATTTTAAAACATTTTTTCAAAATAAATTTTAGTTGTCATAGATTACATGTTAAACTGGAGAGAATTCAAGTCTTTACACCCCTACTACTTTTGATCCATGTATTTACATAGTCTTATTCAAGACTCTCATTGTCCCTTCGTTTACATTCCTGTTTTCATAGGATATGAGTTCTTAAGTTTTCCTTAGAGATTTTACAGTGTTGGTTATAATTGTGCATTTGATCTTTTATTTCCCTTATATTTTTAGCTTATTGCTGGTTTATAGAAAAACTGTGTGTGTGTGTGTGTGTGTGTGTGTGTGTGTGTGTGTATGTCTGCATTCATGCACACATGTGAATCTTCTAATAACTGGCCATCTTATTGACCTCACTAAGTTCTAGAAGTCTTGCGGCTAACTCCCTTAGATGTTCTGATTAGGCAATAATAGCATTTCTAATAATGAAAATATTGTCTCCTACATTTTAATGCTTTTAGCTTTCATTTCTTCTGAAACATTCCAATGCCATGTCAAAGATTTTAATTTTTCTAGAAAATCTGCCATTTCTATATTTAAAATTGTATTAACAGAGAGTCAGATATTACACATTCTTAAAATTGAAAATATCCTCAATATTTTTAGTTTTATCCTACTTCTCATTTTTTAATTTGATTTCATTGTTCTTTCTTTGGAGCAGTCGTTTAGTTAACAGTAAATCTGTTTTACTTAGGGATATTTTTAAGGACCGTCTTTTGAAATCTGTTCTGTTTAAAATTTTGAACTTGTTTCTGTCATTATTTTTGTGTTTTTTACCTTCATTTTGCTTTCCCTAGGTTCATTTCCCTTTTCTAATTTCTTGAGTTGATTGTTCTTTTATTTTGAGCTTTTTTTCTTTTTTTAAAATTTTTAAAGTCTTTGTTGAACTTGTTACAATATTGCTTCTGCTTTGGCTTTTGGCCACGAGGCATGTGGGATCTTAGCTCCCAGGATGGAACCCGCACCCCCTGCATTGGAAGGTGAAATCTCAACCACTGGACCACCAAGGAAGTCCCAAGTTTTTCTTCATGATGAAAATACTTCAAGTCTTTGCCTCTGAGCATTGGTTGCCTACACTTTGATACATCATGTTCTCTTTATCTTTATTGTCTCAATCTGCAATTGCATAATTTAGTGTTTCTCAGACTCTAAACCTCTTTAGAAGAATATTTTTTAAATGTATATGTTTATTTGAATTGTTTATGCTTTTGTTTATTACTGTGGAGTTTTTTACTGCATTGTGGTCACAGAATATCAAGACGTTGTAAAGTTTCTTTGACGTCCTGACACATGCTTAGTTTTTGTTAATGTTCCATGAGTCCCAGTACAGAAGGTGCATGCTCTAATTACCAGGTTTATCTAGTCATCAGATGAGCCTTATTTATTATTTTACCCTACTTCTCTGTATCTTTATTAAATTTTCATCTGCTTACTTTTCCAAGGACTAAAAGCAGTGGGGTAGTTCAACAGCTCTACTGCGTGTCTTTCACTCTCTGCTTATTTTCCTTTATATAGTTCCAAGCTATGTTATCTTGGCACATACAATTTTAACTTTTCTTTAGAATGTACCCCTTGTCAGGAAAAATGACATTCCTGTTTAACACTTTCAATGTTTATTCTGATTTTATATTAACATTGTAACTCTTGCTATTTTTATTTTTATTTTTTTTAATAAATTTTATTTATTTATTTATTTATTTTTGGCTCTGTTGGGTCTTCGTTGCTGCGTGTGGGCTTTCTCTAGTTGGGGCAAGCAGGGGCTACTCTTCGTTGCGGTGCACGGGCTTCTCATTGTGGTGGATTCTCTTGTTGTGGAGCACAGGCCCTAGGCGCGCAGGCTTCAGTAGTTGTGGCTCGTGGGCTCAGTAGCTGTGGCTCACAGGCTCTAGGGCACAGGCTCAGTAGTTGTGGCACACGGGCTTAGTTGCTCTGCGGCATGTGGGATCTTCCCGGACCAGGGCTCGAACCCATGTTCCCTGCATTGGCAGGCGGATTCTTAACCACTGTGCCACCAAGGAAGCCCAGTAACTCTCTCTTTTAAATGTTCAAGTTTCCTGGTATTCCTTTGCCCCAGTCCTTTTTCTTTTAACTTTTTTTTTTTTTTTTTTTGGCCATGCCACCCAGCATGTGGGATCTTATTTCCCCGACCAGGGATCAAACCCATGCCCCCTGCAATGGAAGCATGGAGTCTTAACCACTGGACCGCCAGGGAAGTCCCTTGGTGCTTTCTGTTGTTTTTTTTTTAGAAATATTTATTTATTATTTATTTATTATTTATTTTATTCATTTATTTTGGCTGCACTGGGTTTTAGTTGCAGCACACGGACTTCTTAGTTGCAGCATATGGGCTTCTTAGATGCGGCATGTGGACTTCTTAGTTGTGGCATGCATGTGGGATCTAGTTCTCTGACCAGGGATTGAACCTGGGCCCCCTGCATTGGGAGTGTGGAGTCTTACCCACTGGACCACTGGGGAAGTCCCTCTTTTAACTTTCATAGGTTTCTTGCAGACAGCATAGAGGTCATACTTAATTTATGACTCTACCTGAGATTTTTAAAAAGAATTAAAACCTATCTTCCATGTTGATATACTTGTTCGAATTTTTGTCATCTTTTTATTCTTTTTGCTTTTATGATTCCTTGATGTGTCCATCATTTTCCACTTTGTGTGATATGGTTTATTCTCTAACAATTTTCAAGTTATACACTATTTAGCTTACTAGATATTTTCTTAAATTTGAGAAAAATAACCTATATTTCTGAATGAACAATGTCAAGAAGTTTGCTGACTGTACCTCCTCCTTGTGTAAGATGAGATTAACACATAACACATTTTCATTCGCCTTTGTGATTCTCCTTTCCTTTTCCATGATAGATATATAGATATTTGATGCATTTTATTATTATTTTGAAATATTATACAGATTTTCTTATAAGAATTATCTAGATCACCTACGATCTGTTTTCTAGCTGTATTTAGTGTTTGTAGTTTATATGGTTTGGTTACATATCATAAACTATTTTAAAGCACCTTTTGCTTTATTTTTTTTAATTAAATTTCTTGGTTAACTAGAAACTTCTTCAAATAATGTTTTTATGAAGTACATTTTCTTATTAATCCTTTACATCCCAGAATGCCTTGTTCATGTTTTAACTCTCACACCTCAACAGAAAACTTTAGTTTAGAATTCTTGTATCAAATCCCTTTTCCATCAGAACTGTACAGTTGTTGTTTTATTTCTTCCATTGTCAAACAGAAGTCTGAAGTGAGCCTGATTTTTCTCAGTGACCTGGGTACTTCTATTTTTTCCCTTCCTCATTTGATACGATCTTACTTTGACCTCAAAATTCAAAAGTTTCACCAGAAGGTAAACAGAGGACAGTTTTCATTAATTTATGTATGTATATATATGTGTGTAAATGTCAGTTTCATTAATTTTTTTTCTTGTACAGAGTGAGGTTTTTTTTTTTTTTGGTCTGTGAATTTCTTTAGGTCAGTTCAGAAAAGTTTTCTTACATCTTTAATGATTGCTTCTGTGGTGTTTGCTCTGGTTCCTTCAGGAACCACAGATACCTGTAGCCTGGCTTCCTACTCTGTCTTCAGTATCCGTTACCATTTATCTTATTTTGTTATCCTTTTTGTCTTTTTGCTGTCCATTTTGGTATAGTTTTTTTAAGTTTGTTCTTCACTGATATGATTTTCCAGAGCGTTGTCTTTCCTTTCCATTGGTCCTAATGTACTTTTAAATTATACTTTTGAAAAATGAGCATTGAAGAAATTCCTAATTTTTTTGTAATTCACTTTCTTTTTGGTTTCGTCCACTTGTCTTATCCTTCACGTCTTGTTACAGAGTCTGTATTTTCTTCTTCTTCCCCTTCTTCCTCCTCTTCTTCTTCTTTTTGCCAGCACAAATCAGATCTTCTCTGAAACTTATTTTCTATTTCCAGTAGTAAATCTTTTTCAAAATTATCTTTTTCCTTCATTTCTTGGATTTTTAAATTTCTTGGATGTTTTGTCACCAAGTTTCCTTTTTTTTGGTGGGGGGGCAGGCGTGCCTTGTGGCTTGCAGGATCTTAGTTTCCCAACCAGGGATTGAACCTGGGCCCCCTGCAGGGAAGCATGGAGTCCTAACCACGGGACGGCCAGGGAGTTTCCGCCAAGTCTTTATAGGCCTGAGGTTGCCTGTTCCTGGTATACTCATCATTGAATTGTGAAAGGTCTAGCCCAGCCTGGAATTTGTTCTTAGATGATCTCCGTACCTTCTGGAAGAGAATAGATCCCTTCTCTCCATCTGAAGCTGGAGGCTTGGTTCTTTTCCGTTTGCCAGGCCTGGTGTGCGTTCCAGCAGCGGTACAGATGGGCAGGGAGCTGGAGCTGTGGCAGTGTCTCTTGGGGTTCCTCTTTGCATGGTTTGTGCTTTGTGTTGGGTGAAACCACTGTACATGAGACAGTTTTCTAATCCTAGATTTCTCCCTGACCCTGACTTCACTCCAAGCCCCCTGTGTAATGGTGAATGATTCCTTCTCATGTCAGAGCCCTGCTGTCTAGGGAGACATCTCACCATACACTGGGTAACCACGGGCATGGCGGTGCTTATGCCTGGTTCTCCTATACCCTTGTGCCTTCTGAGTGCCAGTGACCTGGAGCCCAGAGAGTATCTTTATTTCCTAGCCAGCCCTCACCTCCTGCTTTCCCTCGTCCAGTTTAGGACTAGTACTCACTATTTTTCCATCAGGATCTCTTGTTTTCTTCTCATGACACTACACCACTGTTTCAAGAAGGAGAATCACAAGTCACACCTCTGGATCAGCCTTTTATGTTACGCGTTCTGTGGTCTATCTAGCAAAAATGTCTGAATGGTGATGGCTTATGTCTGATGCCCTTCTCTGTTTTCCGTCACTGGGCATATTTCCCCCTATATTTGCATTCTTTTGTTACTAATATTGAGATTGATGATGTGCTCTAAAGGCAGAGAGAGTGGGGTGGACAGGGGGAGATTTCTTGAAGAAAATCTGATATTCAGAGGTCTAAATTTCCAAAGCACAAATGGAGATGACTGAATTTTACCAAACATTGATGGGGTTCTTTGAAATAATGAACTCCCTCAGGACACTCAGCGCATACAGTAATGTCTAAAAGTTAGGCTTACACGTAAGTACATCGTCAGACATGCAGTCTTTGTGTATACTAAGCTACACCTGTATCCTTTATCCTGTAATGGTCCTCACGAGGCTCAGGCCGCGTGGTCCAATTAGATGCAGAACACCTGAGTAGCAACCGTCACTTCACCTTCAGTGATGCTGATGATTCCAAGAGATGCCCGTTTCACCCTGTGCACTTTTCCTGGCAGGGAGTGGCAGCTGGGTTCTGTTTTTTCAGCCGAGCAGATGATTGCTTCACCCCAGAAGCTTCAGTGATCCTTGAAGTCCCTCTCCTAGAAGGAAGAGCAAGAATGCCAACGTGTTATAAAGAAACAACAATAGTGTCACGTCTTTGAATAAGAGTGAAAAAAATAGTTTTCTCCACATCTGAACCACAATATAGTCAGAAGCAACAAAAGTGAAGTGAAGTGCACACGGGCAGAGGATGGGCCGGGACTTAATGGATCCAGAGGAGCCTTATTTATTGGCTTGTGTTTTCTCCCCTTTCGCTGGTCCAGCTTCAGTTATTGGCAACAGAGGTGACTCAGGAAAGAAAAACCCTGGAGAGAGAGAGAGTGTGTGAGAGAGAGAAGACAGAGGTAGAGCTGGTTTGCTTGCTTGCTTGCCAGAACATCTAGGTCACAGACAGTTCTAGAACAGAGGGAAGGCAGTATTGCTGGGAGTGTGGGAACAGACCTGGACTAATGTTCAGGCAGCAGACAGAATCAGAGGCTTCTACTGAAATGTCACTGTGCATGTAGCAGTGTCAGCTGGGGATTTGTTGATAGCGTAAGACACAGACTCCTGACTTTTTTCCCTGAGACTTTAATCTCTCATTTACTGATAGAATTTTATGTGGGGAGGAGACGTGATAAGAAGACAGACGTAGAATCTTGTGGGCTCACCATGGGTTGAGGGGCCTTTCTCTGTAGACGGGGCAGTGCCTTACTCTTCTGCAGCCTTGGACGTTTCAGACCACTTCATGGATCCCCAGAAGGACATGTTGTGAGCTGCCTTCCTGTAGTTAACCACGTTAAGATGTGTGATCGATTTTTTTAGAGGACTTTGAATGTGAAAATGAGCAAGGATTCCCATCAGGGATCAAGAAGGCATAATTTGGGGATACCCTTAAACTGTGGTATCTTTGTTTTCTGCAAGGACATTTTAATGGAAAGCAAGAGGAGGTTCCTGATGATTGATCAAGGTTGCCTGTGTTTTGACATTTCACATGCCAGATGGGAACAGACTTGGCTTTTGCAACTCTCCTTCGAGTTTCCATGCTGACATTCTAGTTTGAAGTTATCCACGAATATAACACTGACACTTCGGAACAAGCTTTACAAGGTTATCTGTGAAATAACATACCCCTGGCCTTGGTCATCCAGTTACCCACCCAGTATGTTCACAGGTGAGACCAGGCAAGGAGACTGTAGTAAAGAACTACTGATAGAATGTTGAATATTGATTGAGCCCGTGTGCTGTGCTAGATGTTCTTAATATATAATTTCATCTAATCTCACAACTCTTTGAATAAGGACCATTATTGCCCATTTTATGGCTGGGGGAATATAGGCTTGGAAAGTTTCTATAACTTGTCCTAGACCACACAGCTAGTAAGCTTTGCGGCTCATCCTGGGGTCTTTGACTGGATAACCTACGTTTTTCCTACTGTCCCACGCTGACGCTCCTCTTGATTTTCTTAACAGAGAGAGACTGTAAATTCTTCTAACGATCACATCATCCAGAAGTGTCTTAACTGAAAGCTCCAACATCTCTATTCTGAGCTTATCCCATTCCCCCAAGCATCCTACCTCTTTTCCAAGCTCCTTGAATAATTCTGAACTGTGAGCAAATGGTGTTGCAGAATGTGGGGAAAGGGATTGTGTCCCTGCCGTGTTGTCCAGGCGCACAGCATTTTAAGGATAGCCCTGGAGCGGGGCAGGGATCACGAGAAGCTCTTGTATCCCCTGCTCTAAGCAAGTCCTCTTGTGGCCTTGGGAAAGCCATACCCTCTCTAAGCCCCGGCTGCTTCATCTCCGTTTCATCCTAAATGAAAGGGTTAGAGTCAGGGATGTCCCTAAGGTCCATTCCAGCTCCCAGACGCTGCAGTTACATGCATCAAAAAATCCGAAGCCTGAGCATATAAAACAATTTAGTATTGTCATAAAATGTAACTTACACAAGTGAGTTGATCGAGTACACAGTTCATGATACATTTCATTGATATTGTGCTGCATGGTCACTGGGCATTAGTGGAAGCAGTTCACGTACATGACTCTAATCTGTATTACTTTTACACAATTAAAATAATTTTGATCATTTTTCACTCCTTGATTTGCTTTCTGATGTCTATAATTAGTGCAGTTTTCTTTCTCCAGATACAGTATATAATACAATATGTACACGTGCATGGATGTAATCCACCTGGTATCACATATACCCATCCTGGGTCCCACCTATAACAGCTGGGCCTCCCCGTATCCACCTCTTCCCAAACCCAAGGGTGCAGCATTTTCTCAACCCTGCTCTTCTTTCTCTCTTTATTGAGGGGTTCTTGGGAAGCGCTTGCAACTGCTCCCCATTGTCTTCTTGCCATGTTCAGACCTGGTCAAAGGGCCTTGACCAGTCTCCCTTCTGCAAGGTCTTATCCCAGCAGAGGACCAGACAAGGAGACCCCTGGTTTGTGGATTCGGCTTCCGTAGCCCTTCCCACCAGGTCCTGCTGCTCCTAAAGGAGACGGTGCTTCCAGACGCTGAGCTGGAAAACCCTTGCAGAGATGCATCCCTCATGCCGCCGACGTCGTGACTGAGAGCTCCCGGGGTGCTTCCTCCAAGCATCTGCTGCATTGCCTTCCGTGAATCTCGCCTTGGGGTGCCCTCCCTGCCCCGACCTCTGCCCCCGTCCGGTTATTTCTCTCCCTTCACTGCAGCTTCCAGGCCAGTCTCTGCCCGGCGGCCTGTTTGCCCTACTCAGCGTCCATGCCTCCCCTGTTTCTGGTCGAAGCCTCCCGGTTCTTTTGTGGTTTCGTCCTCTCCTGCCTCTCCAAACCTCGCCAAAATGGTGATATTTGATTTGTAAAATTTAGCTCAGACCTCCTCAAGAAGCCTGAGCCAAAACCAGTGCTTTGCAAGCCCCCCCCCCACCCCCGACTCCCATTCACGGTGCTGGGGCCTCTCTCTCGGCTGGGTCGTCTCCTCATCTCGAAACGTGCCTTTCCTCGTGGGAAATTTGTTTTAAATCAGGCTCTGGCTGCCAGGGGCTCAAGGCTGTGTAAACTCAGCTGTGGGGGGGGGGCTCTTGGAGGTCTCCCCATGAAAAATCCATTACAGGCAGACCTCAGAGATTCTGCGGGTTCGGTCCCAGACTTCCCCAATAAAGCGAGTATTGCAGTAAAGCCAGTCGCACGAATTTTGGGGTTTCCCAGTGCGTGTTGAATTTATGTCTACACTGCTGCAGGGTAGAGGGTGGGGACTGGGAAGCGGGTGGCACAGTGAGGAATGGCACGGTATCTCGAGGCTTCCGGGACCAGGGGGATGGGGAGGAGAGGAGTGGGAAAGGGCTGAGATGCTCTCAGGCAGGAAAAGAGCCCGATAAAAGAACAGTAGCAGAGAAGGACTAACCCCAGGCCTGCCTTTAGGGGGCGCCTGGCTCCATGGCCTGAGGCCAGAAGCTTTGAGAAACCGGTAAGAATCAGGCTCTTGAGTTCCCAGGGATTCTGGCCCTTAGCAGATGTGGCTGGATCAACCCGGGGCTGCATTTAGCTGCACTTGGGAACCACTGTGTCCTTTCCGAGGATAGTTTAGCCTTTAGGATAGCAATGTGCCAGCTACTTTATATTCATTGACTCATAATTGTTATTATATTCTGTGATAATAATTCCTATTTTATACATGAGTAACTGAGGCTGAGTTACAGAGTTTTTGCCCACGGTCAGAGTGGCGTATGAACCCCGCCTGCGATTTCAATGGATTTCCATCTTTACGGCAGGCCTGCACATGAAACAAAATAAGCTTTTAAAAATAGGGGAGTTACCTTATCCTGTCTCCCAATTCAGAAGGTTGGCTGCTAGCTGATGCTGGAATTTAAAGGCAAGTAAAGTTTTTGAGTCCTCAATTTAAAAATGAAAAGGTTTAAACGAATATTTTTTAGGAGGCAAAACAATGAATGACGTATATTCGTATTGAAACAATACGAAGTCTCACTGGTGTTACCGTCCACAGCGTCGGGGTGGAAAAGGGGTGGAAAAGGCCACGGACAGAGCAGAAACCCCTGGGGCCTAAGGGGAGGCACCTTAGGGGAAGAGAGGGGATGGATCCTGTGACAGACTTTACCTACTTTACGATATGAGTCTGTTTCACCTTCCTCTGGGATCAGAAAAATAGATACTGGGGCACGTGCTTTGCTGCTTATGCTTAGCTCACCAAGGATAGCTTAGCATGGGGGTAATATTCATTCCCTTGGCATGAATTTTGAAAACTTCAAGATTTACGATTTGAGAACCCTCCCTCTGAAATGCATGAGAATTTTCTCATAGAAACAGATTCCGCTTGCCAAATAGATTCCACTTGCAAAAAATCTTCTTGTTACATTTCTCCTCTGAGTTATTGAAACAAATAGATTTTAAGTGTCTAGCTGGCTCACGGATTGCATCCTGTTACCAGGTCAGAATGGAAAAAAGATGGGTGTTACCAATGTTCCTGGAAGAATAAACTTGAAGCCCCCTGGGGAAACTCCAGGTTCCACCTCTCCAGTATCCTGCAGGCTCATTTTTTTCTCACTCTTGGTATAGTATCATTTCTAGCACTGAGTAATTTACTCTAGGTGTCTCATTAGAGTGAAGACATTAATATTAAGAATTTCCTCTTTAATTTTAGTGTTTTGATGGGGCTTTTCCTTTTTGTGTGTGTGTGACTACCTGTAATAATTTCAGGAACAAGCCCGGCTTTGTTATGCTTCCTTCACGTTACCTCACCTGGCCTAGATAACATGCATTCCCAATTGTATTAAGAGTTTGCAGTGAGGCAGCTAAGCAACAGGCCCTAACAGCTGGGTCATTTTCTAAGAATCAAAGGACATGAGTTCGGTTTCCAGGTCTGGCTTTGGCCTGGTTGGTGAGAGCCAACATTTAACCTGTCTCAGCCTGTGCGCTTGGGGATGATTAAAATTGCTTTGCCTGATTCATAACTTAGAGGCGATTAAACTTGTATTTTGAGGCCTTTTCTCTTTCACTCATTTATTCAAACAAGCATTTATCATTGGATGAATGGTGACTTTGACTTAAAAACACTATACAGACATAAAACACTGGCAGCTTGTAGATAGGTTTTTTTATTTGCTCTCCTAAAGGAATTTCATTACCAAATCCTCGTGCATCTTGAACCTCAAGAAGAATAATCCTTGCCTTTGTTGGAGTTTTAAATTTAGACTAATCAGACAATCGTGAAGCATTCTGTTCAAAGCATTCCTTTTAGTCTACCCACTTATTATACTCTGCTCTTAAGAAGAGACGAATGTGATTAGCGTCGAACATTCAGTTGGTGTTTTTGCATATCTAATACCAGGGAGAAATTTTCAAAAAGTTGTGCCTGCTGTTTAATATTATTCTATAGTCAACTTTTAATTATCTCTGCTGATGGAATGTAATCAGTGATGTGTATACTCCAAAATCATTTCCTTTGGCTTTGGGAAGCACTGTATGTATGAAGCTTTTATTTACCTTCCATAATGGTTTTGCTCAACTAGTATTAAAATGATGCCAGATTCTTTGCGCACACAACTCATCAAAGGAAGGAGGGAGGGAATGGTCTAAAAGTATATTGGGGGTTAGGGAAAGGTTAACTGGAATTTTCACATTTGTAATAGATAATACACAGAATGAATCAACCCAGAGTTATTCATCTTGATTATTAGATAGAAAATAATGGCCAATCATTCACTACCGTTGCATAAAGAAAAACACAATAAACCACTTAACAAGATTTCCATGCACGTATATTGTTGTTTCCCACTTCTATATTTTGAAATTTTCTAAAAGTGAATCTGCTGAAGTCACACTCCAGTAACCACTACAGCAGTAAACACTGTCAGTTTAGTGACCTCTAAAATGTGGACTGCAGATTACCAATGCTCCAAGGAGGCCTTTTGGGGAAACAGAAGGGCTGGTATCCTGACCTATTAATGTTTCTAAATAATGTCCCTGTTACTTGTATTAGCTGTTACTGTTTATTGTTAAAAATCCCTCTCTCCTTCTTATTTGTTCAGGTTAAGCTTATTTTTATGGGCAGCAATTATAGAAGGAAATTTGGGGAAGGTTTATCTTCTGCGTAGCAGCGTTTTAGATTTCGAAACTCTTCTCAGCCTAAAAATATACTTCTGCCTCAGCCTGCTCTAGAGCCCCTCCCCTCCTACCATTTTTAGCCCTCTCTGTTTGGTCCATTCACCTGAGAGACTGGTGAGATTGCTTGGCTCATGCCTTGGAAGTCAAGGATGGCTGGTTCTCCAGGGTGAGCCAAGGGGTGATCCCTAAGTGTGGAGATACTGATGCCTAGGAAAAGAAAACCATCTCTGGCTACACACTTTGGTTTGGGGCCTGTCCTCGGTAAGTTGGTAGGAGAGTCTCCAGCCCCATTGACCTGGCCTGTGGGTCAGTGAGGTCTGATTGACATCATTGGGCTTCAGCAAGTTGGAAGCTACATTTAATCTCTGCTGCTGGCTTGCCTGCCTGCCACCCGCTCATAGCTTCACCTAACCCACGCCCTTGCAGGTGACCCTGTAGGACAGCTGTTCAGATGTTCCCCAATGCTTCCTTTCCCCAGCTGGACACCAAGCATGGGAGAGCCTTGGGAGGGGCTAGGCATGGCTCTTTGGCGAAGGCCAGTTGCTAAGTTCACAGCTTGCCAGCCCGTCTACATTGCAGATAAATGTCAGCCTGCAGCCGCCATGTGCCCTTGAGCAGAAGCTGACCTCAGCACGTTTGTGAAGCAGATTCTGTCACTGGGTCCCAGGTGGCCCTTTTCTCCTGCCACCCCCATCTCCATCTCTGCTGACCTCCTCATCATTTCCACATCAGGAAGCCGTTGTCCTCACTTGTTCCCCTATTATGACCTCTTCTGTAAAAAAGCAGAGGAAAACTAGTGTCTGAATGTCTACTATGAGTGGGCCACATACTTTTATGTACATAATTGAACTTCAACTTTGCACCAACCTTCTGAGGCAGGTGTTTGTCTCATTTCACAGCTGATGAACTTGAGAGTCAAGCCAATAAATAACTTCCCCAAAGTTACAGAGCTGGAAAGTGGTAAAGCTCAGCTTTAATTCAAAACCTGTTCTCCTTCCATATATGTTTGTGTGTGTGTGTTTCTTTTTTTGGATGTCTGGATATTCCACTTCCAAGATAGCATATTATTCTGAAATTTAAAGAGAGAGAGAGAGGGAATCTTTAAACCAAAGGAAAGACTCTAATTATGGAATGTCAGGTATCCATGACTTTTTGGAGGGCTGTGATTTTAAAGCCACACCCCTCTGGCAACCAGCCCCTGCAAGGTGTGACAAGCTCTGTAACATGCATCAAAGCATCGTTCTTAATTGACTGCTGCTTTTAGTTAATCCTAGACTGCTCCCTTGCTTCTATTTCCAGCACAGTTTAGAACTCAACTGTTTCTCTTTGCTGTCCCTTGGCCAGGGATGTGTGCTTTCCTGGTTTTCTAATAAAACTTTAACCCATGTTGGGAGCAAAATAGTTTACTTCCAGCCGCCTCTCTCAAAATGAATTTGGCAACACTGCATTTAGGAATATGCTTTGCCTACATTGAAAATAGCTTTATGTTTCTTATCTGGGGGCCCACAGTGACCTTGAACATGAGAGACATTCTTCCCCAAGGAATGTTTTCCCGCCCTGCTGCCTTGATTGTAACTAACAGAAGGGGTGGTCCACAATGCCAGCAGGGTTAAGGGGCTTGGGTGAGCACGTCTGTCTTCTACCGTGGAGACACTCACCGCTGACGAAGTTCCCTTACAAAGCCCAAAGGAATTTTCCTCCTTCCACCGGAGGTGTTCATAACCTCTAATTTGCTCTCCATGGCTCTTGTAGAAAGGAGTAGGAGCTCAAACCGCTGCCACGGAGCCGCCATGGGCTGGTGTCCCAGGGCGATGGCACTCCCCTGTGGGTGCTGGGATGCGGATGGGGAGGAGGAAGGATTGGGGTTGGAGCAGCAGCCCCTGGGTCCCGCCCTCCGCCCTGCTCCCTGGAGGTGTGTGCCTGGGCCAAGGGGACAGCCAATCAGGGAGCGGGAAGGGGCCGCGTGGCAGTAAGTGGAGGAGAGGAGATGAACTCGTGGGCGGGTGGTCCAGCGTCAGAACAGGTCCTTTGCAAGATCTTGTACTAAAAGCTTAGCTTTTTTGTTCTCCGTGCCTGCCAGTGAAGAACATAGCCCTGGCGGAAGATTTGTCCTCATACCTGTTTTGCCTTGGGAAAGTGCTGCCCTTTGTGCTGCTGTAGTGTTTGATGCGACCTCCACCTGGTGCTTTGAGCATGACCTCATTCCCCATAGGAATTTAAAGGGCCGCGGGGGGGGGTGGGGTGGGGGACGACGACGAAGGACTGGACTAATTAGTCCCTCCTTAAGCACTTACAACGAAGTACAGTAATTCTCCTGAAAAGATCATCTAGTCGCTGAATAGAAAGCCAGACACACTTTTAAGGTAACATCGGAATACAAAGTCATTTTAAATAAAAGCTTTTTGTAGTTGTGGCAGAGGACTATGTTTTAATAGGATCTTTACCTATCAGTGTTACAAAGGGATTCTGTAAAATGTGATGATTTTAGTACCTTTTTTTTTTAGACTTTTTTTTTTTTTTGATGTGGACCATTTCGAAATTCTCTATTCAGTGTGTTAACAATATTGCTTGTGTTTTATGTTTTGGTTTTTTGGCCACGAGGCATGTAGGATCTTAGCTCCCCCACCAGGGATGGAGTCCACACCCCCTGCATTGGAAGGTGAAGTCTTAACCACTGGACCGCCAGGGAAGTCCCTGATTTTAGTATTTTTGCCGCTCTTGAAAGCTGCTCATAATCTGGAATTGCACCTGAGGTTACAGACACGTTTTTTTTTTTTCCTCATCCTATTTGCGGGCATCCAGCACCAGATACTAAATATCAAAATTTTGTTTACCACGCTCTTAGTAGAAAGTCAATGGGAGAGGAAGGAAGGAAAGGCTGATCAAGAAGGAAAGGCTGTTCTCTGAACACTACCTGGCTAGGTTCCAGATCTCTGGCCTAAACAGAGAGGCTATGACTGGTATGATTAAAATAAGGCCCCTTGGCCCTGCTTAATTAAAACAGTGTGGGAGTCTAATGAGAAGCATAATACCTCACTGATAGACAACAAAAAATCTCAAATAGGTGACTTAAGGCATTAATACCATTTGCTTGTTTGTTTGACTTTTTATCACATCTAGATGTTCAGAGACACCCATTGTATAGGTGAAGGTGCCCAATGCCACCTTCTCCCCTCACTGTCTGCTTTTCACAGGTCTGTCTGCTTGTCGGGGTTAACCAGTAAGAAAGAGACCAGAATGGAGAAGGGATGCGAAAACATGGTCAAGATAATTTAAAATTCAGAGAGTGGTTACTACCAATAATAAATGGCCGTGGGGAAGAAAGTGGAAACTGTTGACAACAGTATTGGGTGAAGCTGACCGGGTTTCACAGACTGTTGCCCTGTTCTGTTAACAGGAACAGAACACAGACTCTGTTCCTGTCAGTCAAGAAGGCAGACTAGTTACTGTTACTCTCCTGATTAACTTCAGGGTCTGCTCTGGTGCCGTCCTGCCCTTGTTACCATTGTACCACGAAGAGGTTCTGTTCATTGTATTCTTTGCCCCTCCTCATGCCCTTTGTTTGCTAACTCTACACTCAGATCCAGCCAGCTCTGTAGATTCCTGGGGGAAAGATGTAGAACTGGATGATTTGGACCTCACACTTGCAGAACAGTAGCCTCCAGCTTTGACCTTGATCTTTTGGGAGGGAAGAAGCCTTTTTCCTCTAAACCTAAGCCTGGCAAAACCTAATTACAAAGGTTGTAAAAAATTTTTTGCTGTTTTAAAATAAAAGCTCATAAAGCTTTTCTTCATCTACTTCAGTTATTTATCCCTCTGTTTCTCTCTTTTTTTTTCTTCCACGTCTTTATTGGAGTCTAAATGCTTTACAATGTTGTGTTAGTTTCTGGTGTACAATAAAGTGAATCAGCTCTATGTATACATATATCCCCATATCCCCTCCCTCTTGTGTCTCCCTCCCACCCTCCCTATCCCACCCCTCTAGGTGGTCACAAAGCACCGAGCTGATCTCCCTGTGCTATGCAGCTGCTTCCCACTAGCCATCCATTTTACACTTGGTAGTGTATATACGTCAATTCTACTCTCTCACTTCATCCCAGCTTCCCCTTCCCCCTTCCCGTGCCCTCAAGTCTGTTCTCCATGTCTACGTCTTTATTCCTGTCCTGCCACTAGGTTCATCAGTACCACTTTTTAAAATTCCATATATATGCATTAGCATACGGTATTCGTTTTTCTCTTTCTGACTTACTTCACTCTGTGTGACAGATTCTAGGTCCATCCACCTCACTACAAATAACCCAATTTCGTTCCTTCTTATGGCTGAGTAATATTCCATTGTATATATGTGCCACATCTTCTTTATCCATTCATCTGTCAGTGGACACTTAGGTTGCTTTGATGTCCTGGCTACTGTAAATAGTGCTGCAGTGAACATTGTGGTACATGGCTCTTTTTGAATTATGGTTTTCTCAGGGTATATGCCCAGTAGTGGGATTGTTGGGTCATATGGTAATTCTATTTTTAATTTTTTAAGGAACCTCCGTACTGTTCTCCATAGTGGATGTATCAATTTACATTACCACCAACAGTGTAGGAGGGTTCCCTTTTCTCCACACCCTCTCTGGCATTTATTGTTTGTAGATTTTTTTGATGATGGCCCTTCTGACCGGTGTGAGGTGATACCTCATTGTGGTTTTGATTTGCATTTCTCTAATGATTAGTGATGTTGAGCATCTTTTCATTCATTTGTTGGCCATCTGTATATCTTCTTTGGAGAAATGTCTATTTAGGTCTTCTGCCCATTTTTGGATTGGGTTGTTTGTTTTTGTGATATTGAGCTGCATGAGCTGCAGTATTTTGAGATTAATCCTTTGTCAGTTGCATCATTTGCAAATATTTTCTCCCATTCTGAGGGTTGTCTTTTCGTCTTATTTATGGTTTCCTTTGCTGTGTAAAAGCTTTGAAGTTTCATTAGGTCCCATTTGTTTATTTTTGTTTTTATTTCCCTTACTCTAGGAGGTGGGTCAAAAAGGATCTTGCTGTGATTTATGCCATAGAGTATTCTGCCTATGTTTTCCTCTGAGGGTTTTATAGTGTCTGGCCTTACATTTAGGTCTTTAATCCGTTTTGAGTTTATTTTTGTGTATGATGTTAGGGTGTGTTCTAATTTCATTCTTTTGCATGTAGCTGTCCATTTTTCCCAGCACCACTTATTGAAGAGGACTTCTCTTCTCCAGTGTATATTCTTGCGTCCTTTGTCAAAGATAAGGTGACCATATGTGCGTGGGTTTATCTCTGGGTTTTCTATCTTGTTCCATTGATCTGTATTTCTGTTTTTGTGCCAGTACCATACTGTCTTGATTACTGTAGCTTTGTAGTGTAGTCTGAAGTCATGGAGCCTGATTCCTCCAGCTCTGTTTTTCTTTCCCAAGATTGCTTTTGCTACTCGGGATCTTTTGTATTTCTATACAAATTGTAAAATTTCTTGTTCTAGTTCTGTGAAAAATGCCATTGGTTATTTGATACGGATGCATTGAACCTGTAGATTGCTTTGGGTAGTATAGTAATTTTCGCAATATTGATTCTTCCAATCCGGGAGCATGGTATATCTCTTTATCTGTTTATACTATCTCTGTTTTCTTTCATCAGTGTTTTATAGTTTTCTGAGTATAGATCCTCTGTTTCTCTCTTAATATTGAAGGAAATTAAAGAATTCTCTCAATTTGCCATACTTTTGTGTAGCTTAAGTTTGTACATGACTTCCTGTTCCAAGTGGGCAATTTTGGTCCCTGGGACCCTTAGTATTCTAGATCATTCTTTGACACCTTTGGTAGCCACCTTGCTTAAGAATTGAATGATTGGGGGCTCCCCTGGTGGCGCAGTGATTGAGAATCCACCTGCCATTGCAGGGGACACGGGTTCGAGCCCTGGTCTGGGAAGATCCCACATGCCACGGAGCAACTGGGCCCGTGAGCCACAACTACTGAGCCTGCGCATCCGGAGCCTGTGCTTGGCAACAAGATAGGCCACGACAGTGAGAGGCCCGCACACCGCGATGAAGAGTGGCCCGCGCTCGCCGCAACTAGAGAAAGCCCTTGCACAGAAACGAAGACCCAACACAGCCAAAAATAAATAAATAAATTAATTAATTAAAAAAAAAAGAATTGAATGATTGGGAAATAAAGCCATGTGGAGCCTTCAAATCATTCATCCTCAGTCTAGTCTAAGTGACTAGTTAATGCCCCATTTGAAGGTGGAAAAGTAAACATATCTTAGGAAGTAGTTCTCATTTGCTTTGTTTAGTGAGGAACAAAATATAAACTCACCAGTTTGAGAGAGAGGTATACGATGTTTATTTCTTTATGAATATTCATAACTTGGGCCAATAAAATAAGAACACCAGCTTTAGATCACTATAGCTCTCCTTGATTTTAAAATGTTTTCACAGTTTAAAAAATGATGGGGTGTACTGCTGGTAGGAGTGTAGATTGGCATAGCCATTTTGGAAAACAATATGGCAGCATTGTGTAAGAGTGAATATTCATATACCATGACCCAGTCAATCCATTCCTAGGCAGTACCCCAGAGAAACTTTGCTTATGTGTATTGTTTCTACTGGAAACAGCATTGTTTCTAGTAAAATAATTAAATAAAATGAACACTAGAAACTAAAAATTTTAAAAATCCATTAGCAGAACACTGAAAAATTCACACATAAAAATTTTAAAAATCCATTAGCAGAACACTGAAAATTTCACACATAAAAATTTTAAAAATCCATTAGCAGAACACTGAAAAATTCACACAAGGGATATTATACAGCAGTGAAAATGAACAACCCACAGCTGCTACCAACAGCATAGTTAAATCTTAGAAGCACCATTGTGTGCAAAAAACTAGCCACAGAAGTCTACATATAATAAGATAGAATTATTTATAAAGTTCAGAATCAAGCAAAATTATATGATATATTTTAGGGAATGATACAAAGTTCAGGATTGTGGTTACTGCTGGAGAAGAGGTGGCGGAGAGCTTAGGGAAGTAGCAGACAGGTATATGCATCGTTACTGGTAATGTCTTAAATGAGATGGTACGTTTATGGGTGTTCATTTTATTGCTATGTTTCATAGATTATATACATGTTGTGTGCATCCTTTTGTAGATTTCAAATTTTGCATAATACAAAAAATATTTTTGGGTTAAAAATTTTTTTCCAGCTTTATTGAGGTACATTCAGCTCTACGGAAGTTTAGGGTGTACAGCATAATGATTTGACTTTACATGTATTGTGAAATGATTACCACAATGTTTAGTTAACATTCATCATCTCGTATACATACAAAAAAGAAAAAGAAAGAATTATTTTTTCCTTGTGATGAAAACTCTTAGGATTTACTCTCTTAAAAACTTTCATCTATATCATACAGTTGTGTTAAGTATAGTCATCACATTGTACATTATTACATTTGTAAAATACAAATATTTTAAGATGATAGTATAAACCAGAATTTCCCCTTGTTGCTCCCATATTCTACCTATTTCCTATCATAGTCCCTCTTTTTTTAAAGTAATTTTATTTAATTAATTAATTTTTTGGCTGCGTTGGGTCTTCATTGCTGTGCACGGGCTTTCTCTAGTTGTGGCGAGGAGATGCTACTCTTTGTTGTGGTGCACGGGCTTCTCATTGCGGTGGCTTCTCTTGTTCCGGAGCCTGGGCTTTTCACGCGCGGGCTTCAGTAGTTGTGGAGTGCGGGCTCAGTAGTTGTGGCTCGCGGTCTCTAAAGCGCAGGCTCAGTAGTTGTGGTGCACGGGTTTAGTTGCTCTGCGGCATGTGGGATCTTCCTGGACCAGGGCTCGAACCTGTGTCCTCTGCATTGGCAGGTGGATTCTTAGCCAGTGTACCACCAGGGAAGTCCCTATAGTCCCTTTTCATAGTCCCCAGTGTCTTGACATTACACGAGTAATGACATTAAACACGAGTGTTTAAAAGATGTGGTACGACAGGGAAATCCTTGGGGTCCTTTGGGTGGCTGAGGATATAGGGTGAAGCTGACAGTAACCCCGAAGTGGGATGAGATAGGAGACACAGAAGCCCTCTACTCCTCTTCCTACGTAATGCCTAGAGAATCTTGGGTCATGGAGAAAAGAGAGCCCATTAAGTAAGGTTTGGCGTGATCTTCTGGAAACTCCATATTTATTGTCCCAGTGGTGATGAATAGTTCCGAATGTGGACGATCAGCTTGGATAGCTTATTAGGAGAAACTTGTTCTTTTGCTGCCCACTGTTCTTTTCTGAGCAGAACGTGGCCTTGAGTGAGAAGGGATTTGGCATGTGTATAATGATGTCATAGGTGACACAGCCAGGCAAATTATCACAGAGGCTCAGTCTTGAAAAATTAAAAGGCGATATGTGAGAGATTGGTCCATGCGGGAATAAGAATGACAATGAAAGTGGAAAACGTGTGCCAGGACTGGTGTGGTGCTCGTCTGGGTACCAAAGTTCTCTCCTGCTCAGATGCATCATCACTAAAGTGCTGGCCGGTCTTGGAAGGGGAGGGCAGACGTCTCCAGGGGGTCCTCGGCTTCCTCTTGAGCAACTGCATAGAGTAATGTGTGGCGTGTGGTGGAGGTTGAGTCTTCCTCTGGATTTCCATTGAAGGAGTGTGTGGAATCAATACCCAACTGCACGTTTGTCCTGAGAACACCCAGAGGCCACTGTGTGGCTTGGTATTTTTCAGACTAATTCTCCAAGAGGAAAATGTGCAGAATGTCTGTTTTCTAAAATAGTTTCAACATCTTTTATGCAATGCTGATGCATCTGGAAGTGAAAATGCTAAGAGTTTCATTTCACTAAAACTGGATTTTTTTTCTTTAACCTTTAACTTTAGATCACAAGTAGCGACATTTTCACCATAGTCTTAAGGGTATCAAAATGTGTGTGTTCGTTGACACATCGAACCAGTCTTTACTGAGAATATTCATGTGCAAAGGAATGTGCAGTTTGTTATGAAAAATGCAGAGACCTGATAATGACTCTTAGGATCTCACAGTGTAGAGAGGGAAATGGGTCATTCATTACATGACAGGACAAATAACAGTATATGTGGAAGCATGTCACAGAGGAGGTGACATCTGAGCTGAATCTTAAAGGAAGAGTAACATTTGAATTAGTAAGAAGGGCATTCCCAGTTGAGGGACCAGCATAAATAAAGAGGAATTTTGCCTTGTAAATTTCTAAGATTTCACCAGATTTTATGACACAAACACAAGAATCATGATAATGAAATTAATAGGAAATTCAGAGAAATATTATCTAAGTAAATTAAAACTTTTTTTTTTTTTTTTGCTAAATTTGTTTGTCCTACGTTTTCATCTTAATTATGTTGCAAAGCACAATAGATTTGCATTATGTTAAACTGGTTAATAGTTGTGCCCAATGAATAGAATTATAATTCAGTTTAAAAGTAGTTTAATATCCTACTGGTAAAACAGTTAAGAATTTAGCATTTAAGTAAATTTAGATAATTTAGAGTTTAGATAAATTTAGATAAATTAGAAGTTTGAGGTTAACAGATACACACTACTATATATAAAATAGATAAACAACAAGGACCTACTGTATAGCCCAGGGAACTATATTTAATATCTTGTAATAACCTGTAATGGAAAAGAATCTGAAAAAGAGTATATATATACACACACACACATATGTATACGTATAGATGAATCACTTTTCTGTATACCTGAAACTAACGCAACACTGTAAATCCATTATGCTTCAATAAAAAAAAGAAAAAAAGAAGTTAGCATTTTTATATTTCCCCTTTGTAACTCTATTACTTCTCAGAAAATGGTTAAGCCCCAATTAGAAATCTAACTTGCTTTGGGTTTTATCATTTATCACAGAGATAAAGATGAATTGAGAATAGAAATCTCAAAATGCAATAATGATAGTACCTTATATTTCAGTAGCACACAGTATATATAAAATAGTTCAGTATTTGTTATTTGAATTCAGCAAGTGTGCAACAGAAAGAGCAATATAAGACTAAATTATAAGTTTGCTTTGCAGAATAAACTATTGCCAGTATATTCTGCTCAACTGTATATTGGTGGCATTTGTAAACAGTTCATTCTTACATTATTTTTCCTAAAAAACCTGTTGCAGAATTATCTTGCTTCTTTCCCCCTCTTTGCAGAGTCTGTTAAATTTTAGCAATTCTAAATCAGAATAGCATCTAATAGACAACACGTGGAATGTGTTGGCTGATAATTCAAACGTTTTTATGGCATATTCATTAGACAAATACATAATATTTATATTTATAAAGTCTGTCCAGTAATTAAAAGAAATGGATGAATATGTATCACTATCTTGTTTTTTTATCAAAAGAAATAATTCACAATAAGTGTTTCTAATTATTTCAGCTAAACGTTTATGGCGCTTGAATGATAATATTTGTTGTTTCTATCGTTTAGATTTTATAGATAATTTTTGGACAGAAATGCTTCTTTCCTGTTGAAGTGTCTGTGCCTTTACACATACATTGCAGATTACTGAAACAATAATTTGCCCTTCAGCTGTAGTGAATAAACTCTCCTTTATCCTTAGTTTGCTGAGGAGCTCTCTGATCACCTTTCTATGGCCTTACAGAGATGCTAATGCTAATTAATGTTTTAATAGGAAAAAATGTTGGCAAATAAAACTGTTAAATTTGAAGCATGAATTATAAGTTCACCTTGGTTGCCCTAATGATAATGTTTATAGAGTGCTTCCAGTATGCTGAACTCTGTACTAAATATTTTACTTATGGAGACTTCCCTGGCGGTCCAGTGGTTAAGACTCTGCACTTCCACTGCAAGGGGCACGGGTTTGATCCCTGGTTGGGGAACTAAGATCTCGCATGCCGTGCAGCCAAAAAAAAAAAAAAAAATTTTTTTTAACTTATATATACTTTTATATATATATAATATATATACTTATATATATTATGTGTATGATAATATATACACTTATATATTATTTGAATATAAATATTTTACATATATATGCTTATATATTATTATATGCATATGGTAATATGTATACATATATATTATTTAATTTTCCCAATTACTGTGTGAGGTGGGTGTTATTATGCCCATTTTACAGATGAATTTGTAACCATTATGCCTCACAACATTTAATAATAATTTAAATATACTATATTAATAATATATTGATATTTTAAATATGCAACTCTGGAGCTTTACACATATTTCATATATCTGTAAACTTTCTTTCGTTCATTCAACAAATATTTATTTACTGACTATTTATGTGCCAGGCTGCTATGCTAAACTCTGGGGAGAGTGGGATGAGGCAGTACCCACCCCCTCTTGCCTTTAAGGGACTTAACAATGTACCGGGAGAGATGAACTTGCCTAAGACACAAGTAGAAGAAAATATGATAATTGCTTTAATAGGAGTAGGTACAGGGTATTGTAGAAAAATGGGAGAAGGGGACCTCAGCTCCCTAGAAAGTTTAAGAGAGGTCTTCACAGACAATCAGCCCTAGCTCTGAAACTTGAAGAGTGAGTCTGAGTTTGAAAAGATGATCAGAGGGAAAAGTGCAGAGGGAAAAGAATAGACCAGGGTGTGGGCAGGAGCCGGAGCCGGGCAGGCTTGGTTAGGGAGCTACAGGGATTCAGAGGGGCTGAGTGTCAAGTGCAGCTGGAGGAGGGCCATCGTGGCTGAGGTCAGATCACAGGAGGCTGGCCTGCTGTTCTCAGGAGGGCGGACCTTGTGCTCTGTGTGTTGAAAAGCCATCAGAAGATTGATGCAACAAACACTCATTAAATTATGAGAAGGGATGTCCTTCCCCCGCCCTCCCTCCTCTTCTCATTTATTCATTCAACAGATTTTTAGTGAGTGCCTATAACATGCCCAGCATTGTGTTGAACAATGAGGATAAAAGCATGAGCAAGAACTTGACACAGTTCTGCCTTCCTGGAACTTACTAATTAGTGGGGGAAACAAGCATTCATCGTGAATTTAGCAAAAAAAAAAAAAGTAAAATTACAAAGGTGACCAGTGTAACAAGGGAGAGAGTGATTCTGTAAAAGCATGTAGTAGGGGGTAGTGATCTGGCTGAGGAGGTCAGGAGAGGCTCCCTTGAGGAGAAGACGACTGAGCTGAAGGAGGAAAGAGTACAAGGTCATTTGATGAAGAAGGTGGGTGATTCGGGGAGAAGTCTCAGCAAGGAGGAGATCATGTGCAAAGGGTCTGAGGCCTAGAAGAGCTAGGTACTTTTCAGGAATGAAAAGTAAGGCAGAGGAGCTGCATGGAGGCTGGAAAAGAATGCAAGGGCTGCATCCCACTGGGCCCTGGGAGCCATGGTCAGAATCCAAGCTCTGTAGAAAGCCACTGCAGTGCTTTGGGCAGGTGCTGAGGATGGGCTGTAGGAGAAGGGGCTGTAGGGTGGCAGGGGAGGAAGCAGGGAGACTAAATGGGAGGCCAGCAGAATAGTCCAGATGAGTCGGGATGGTGGGCAGCCTGGAGCGGAGGTGGTGGTCGGGAGAGAAGGGGAAGGGTGTGTGCTGCTGGCAGACTCAATGTCTGGTTGGTTGGGAATGGGGCATAGTTTGGAAAGGACGATGTCAGGGTGATGTCGGTGCCATCGCTGAGCTAGGGAAACATAGGAGGGGGCAGAACCCCCTCTGCTTGGATTTCCAGAAAACGTCAGGAGAGGTGGAGAAAGACATCAAAAGGAATTGAGATTGGAGGTTGGCCTTGAAGAATGAGTAGGCATTTTCTAGTTGGCAAGGAGGGGAAAGGCTTGCTAATCAGAGGGCATGGCAGGTTCAGAGGCACAGAGGCATAACCAGAATAGTGCAAACAAATAATGGCATACGTAGCAGGTACAAAAGGGACATTAATGTGTGACCCATATAAATAACTGTTGATTTCTTGATACGCCCATGTCTATTTTGTATGCAGTCATCCTAAGACCTATAGTAGGTAGAGTTTGTAAATAGGTTAAAATGTTTAAGTGTTTTTTTCATTCCATGGACATAATATATAGAAATTCCTCTCTTTACTTCCATATTTTAAAGTAAGGATTCACATATGGCTCTTGATTTTATTATCTGCCTTCTTTCTAATGAAATTTAGCCATTTGGGTAGGACTTCGACTTCAGGTTTTTCCTTAGTGTTTTGGCATCTGGATTTGGGATTAATCGACATTTTAAATTTACTGAAATAACTATAAATTTACTCCTGATGGAAATATGATCATGTTGATTTCAATTTAGCTTGGAAACTAAAATCAAAGGACAATCAAATCCAAAAAGAGTTAGTAATGCTAAGACGTAGGTGACATATTGACTCCGGGGAAAAATAAGGTGACATTGAATTAATATTTAACTTTTTTATAATAAGTACAAGAGTGTTGATAATCAGATCAATTTTGGAGACGTGATATAGCACTGGAATTATGAGCATAGCTTGCGTGAAAGATAGTGGCTTAAATACTGCCTTTAACATCTGCTAGCCCTACAAATGCCCAGTTTTCTTGTCAATAACAGAGATAATAATGATTACTAGCTACCTCACAGGGTGCGGTGGAGTGGAGTATTGTATGGAAAGCATTTGCACAGTGCCAGGGACATAGTCAGTGTTCAATAAATGTCCGTGATGACTTTGGGTATCAGTGATACTGTGCTTCACCTGGGTCATCAACAGAGGGGCACGTACAGTTTCTAAAGTGAAAGTCAGGCTGTTATGGTAAATACGTGTACCAAACTTGCTTACATTTGTGGCTAGAAAGAATCTTAGAAAGCGTCAGATTCAGTAATGTTTCCAACATTTTCTGTGGAAGAACTAACTGTTCTTCATTTCTCAGAAGTTTTGGGATCAATAGGCAGAGAAGGAGGGGAAGGAATAGGGTTATTTTGAGGGTGTTATTCCTAAGGTCAGGAGATGGGCTGGGAAGCAACCCCCCTTGGCAGGCAGAGCCCTCTCATCCTCAGAGATGAGGACCTGCTATGTGTCTGCTTGCTGAGTTTTTGGTATTCTGAATTGTCGCGTGTGTGTTGTCTCTGTGTGTGTGTGTGTGTGTGTACATGTGTGTGTGAGAGAGAGAGAGAGATAGGGAGGGAGAGAGATTATGCAAATATGTTTTTCTTTTCTGAGAATTCAGCTAATGTGAATGAAGACCACAGAAAACTGCCTAACTCAGTGGGAATATTGTTTTTGTAATTACAGGTCTAGGCTTTTTATATTGAGTTTCTCTACTGTCTCCCCTTCTGCTCAAGCAAAATCTGTGTGAAAAGATCTGCTGGGAAGGAGCTGACTGCTTATGATTCTCCACTGTGATGAAAGCACGTGGTACAGGTAAATATCTCCGAAATCTTTAACCGAAAATAACTATCATTTGATTGTAAAATCTCCAAGATAGTGGTGGGGATGTTTACATGTCTGTTCACACACACACACGCACACACAGAAAAAACATAAACATACATCTGTAGATTCACGTGTCCTTCATCTGTTTATTCTCTCCATCTCTTTATAAAAATGGAACCTTTGCTTTTTTGTGGGAAAGAAATTAGCTTCTATTCATTTTGAGCTCACTGACTTGGATGGTGACAAGGCATTAATAAGAAAGGGATAACTCTGATCGTTGTGTTTATAAATTCAGCTAGAGAGACGACCATCAGATGGTAGTGGTGAACAATGCAACATGTGCTATCACCTAACCTTTTTATTCCCCTTAACAATGCAATAATGAACATCTTTTCATTACAAGTTATTTACCTACAAATATATAGCATACCACTGAATACATATCCTAAAATACATTTAATTGATCTTCTCTAGTTGGACATTTAAGTTGTTTCTAATTTTTTTTTTTTTTTTTTTGCTTTTATGCTACCAAGAATGTTCTTATGGCTTCATGTTAGTTGCCATTATCAATGGTTTCCTTGGGATAGTTCCTTAGCAGTAAATTGCTGAATTTAAGAGTTTTCAAGTTTTAAGACTCTTGATACTTGTTGCCAAATTACTTTCCAATAAAGTCAGACCAGTTTATATTTCCAGAGGCGCAGTATATGACAGACTTACTTCCATACAGTTTTGCCAGCGCTGAGAATTTTGAAAACAAAAAGAGTCTTTGCCAGTTGATTCTGAGAAATGGTGCCTCTGTGTGCCCCTTTTTTGGGGGTGGTGGTTGTGAGGGAGGGGGCATTTATTTGTAACTAATACTATTTTGAAGAACCTTTCTTCTGTAGACAGTAGCATGCTTGAAACTTACCAATAGTAAACATTTGAGAAATAATACTAAATCAAGAAGCATGGAAGGGTCCTAGACAACCATGAGATCACATACTTTTTCAATGGAAAACATAATTTTTTATTTTTTAATAAGAATAAAAAGGTATTTAATAAAAAGCAGCCATCATTAAACATGGATCTGAAGTTAATATACATGTATGTGTGAGTGTATATATATATATATATATGTACATTTGCAGGTGTGTATATATATGTGTGTGTGTATATGTATGTATGCATACACATACATATGTGTGTATGTATAACACTACATACATATATGTGTGTCTGTATACATACACATATACCCATCCAACATTGGGAGTAGGATGAAATATAATTATGGTAACCGTATGATTCAGGGGCTGTAGATCACAGTCGATAAGACGGCAGGCTCCAGACTGCCTCGGCTCAAACTCCAGCTCTGCTATTTTCTTGAAGTATGACCTTGGGCAAGTTACTATACAGCTCAAAGTCTAAGTTTATAAAATTTAGATAATACTAGTAACCATCTCATAGGGTGTTTTTACAAGGAGCTATATGTGAGATCATTT
Organism: Balaenoptera acutorostrata; assembly: GCF_949987535.1. NCBI lineage: Eukaryota > Metazoa > Chordata > Mammalia > Artiodactyla > Balaenopteridae > Balaenoptera > Balaenoptera acutorostrata. The sequence goes on from NC_080073.1 coordinate 94,498,552, forward strand.
AAAAGTCCCATTCCAAAAGAGTATTTAATGCTATGAGAAGATGGTCACGATCAAAGTGAAAAAAGCAAAGTACGACACTAACCATGGTACAATCCCATTCTTGTAAAACTGTTTTTTCCCTTCTTCCTCCTTTGTTTCATCCTCCTCTGGGATCCAAAAAAGGTATAGTATATTTCTGAATGGCTTTTATTAGAATTAATGGAGTAATCCCAGTTCTGGAGAAACTGGCTGACTGAAGTCTGCAAGTCAGAGACCCATTTGCCACAGAGCTATGAAGTCAAAACTGTCTATGACACTGGCCAGTGGGTCCCTTGGAGCAGCCGTTATGTGAGAACAGAGCCTCATCCCCACCCCCGGCTGCCTGACTCCTGAGATACAGCGAGGACCTTGGATAAGGCCAGCTTCCTGGCCCCCTGGAGCTGCACTGAATCTCTAACGGTCCAGCTCCACATAGGAGCTGCCCTGCTAGGCTCATCTTGTCCTCCCATTACTAAATAAGCTTCCTTTCACAAGGGTGAGTCCCTCAACCCTTGAACCACATCATAAGGTTGCAATGTAGAAGGAAAAAGAGTCAGAGCGTGATTTGGCATCAAGGAGACAAACCCACGGCGACTTGTCTGGCTTCAGCTAATGCTTTTCACCCGAGACTCTGCAAGTCTTGTGTAGGTACATTTGTTTTGGCCCAAATTTCCAGTCTAATTTGAACAGCTCTGTACTTTTCAGTAAAAGAGGAACATCTGAATTCCCAATTAAGACAGTTTAGCTTAAGAATTCCTCTTTAGTGGACCATAAATTATTCTCCTCGTAATGATTACGAAGATGCATAAGAAAATGAAACTTGTGTTTATGCACGTACATATGTTATTTCAACAAAATTAATAAGTTCACAAAGGGAGAGAGGACAATGAATGTGTCAGCACAGATAGGTCAGCAAAAGAGTGCGTCGTGTTCTGCCAGACTCCAGCGAGCGGAGGTAGAAAGGCCGAGCATCTCCGTAGTAAGGGCGGTGATAACACCGCCATATGGGATGTTTGGTATTTGGAGAGCACTTTGATTCTTCCCCGACTACAGAATCAATAGGGACTCAAACAGAGAGGAAGAAAGGATTCTCTAGCTGTGCATGCTGGCTGGTGTGCAGAAATGCAGACACGGTGATTACTAGGGGCTTACCAGGGTGAAATTTCTCTAGGGAGGCAGAAGAGTGGGGAACATTTAACCACATTTCACAGCAGTTTTGCGTCGTCTCCATAACCAGACCATTGCTGCAATCACGTGGGAAACTTCTCTGCAAGACCAGGCCAAATCATTCTTGAGAACTCAATTCAGAGAGTCCCATAGGGCCTTTGGGGGTGCCTTCTGGCTTTGCCAGTACAGAGTGAGAGCACAGATTTTGAATTGGAAGAAACTGAGAGGATGTCTTTAAATTCTGATCTCATTTAGTTATTCATCTCTCATTTATTCATTCAGCAAATACCTCTTTGGGGGCTACTATGTACTTACACAGTCCTAAGCACTGGAGATATGGAATGGGACAAGGTAGACAAGGGGCCTACCCGGATGGAACTTTCATTTCTAAGGCAGATACCGTCGGCAGCATCAGAACCTGGTTTGGGTCAACAGGGGAGATGATCTGGACCATTGTAAAAGGAGGTTTAGAGTGCATCTGAAATGAGAGAGTGGAGAAACCAGTGGAGAAAAAGACTTGTTGATCCAGAAGGCTTAGGCAGAAGGAACCAGAGGAGAGGGACTAGCGGTGAGGTTGTGGTTACTGAAAGCAGGACCAGATTGGGACGTGAAGAAGATACCGAGAGAAGACAATTGTGAAACTTGGCTTGGATGCACAGTTGTCAGAGCCCATAAAAATCATGCAGCCATTGATCTCTCAATTTAGGTAATAGAAATAAAGCTTGCGGGCTTCCCTGGTGGCGCAGTGGTTGAGAATCTGCCTGCTAATGCAGGGGACACGGGTTCGAGCCCTGGTCTGGGAAGATCCCACATGCCACGGAGCAGCTGGGCCCGTGAGCCACAGCTACTGAGCCTGCGCGTCTGGAGCCTGTGCCCCGCAACGGGAGGGGCCGCGATAGTGAAAGGCCCGCGCACCGCGATGAAGAGCGGTCCCCGCACCGCGATGAAGAGTGGCCCCCACTTGCCGTAACCAGAGAAAGCCCTCGCACGAACTGAAGACCCAACACAGCCAAAAATAAATAAATAAATAAATAAAGTAGCTATAAAATTAAAAAAAAAAAAAAAAAAAAAGAAATAAAGCTTGCTATCGATAATCTGTCTTTTAACAAATTGTGAAATGGGTGTTTTATTCTGTGACTGTATAAACATGTCAGACAGGAGAGTGGATGGCTCATGGTATAGGGTGGTACTTTCTTTTTTCAACCGCACCCAAAAGAAGAACTGAGGTGGTGGCTTCACCAGAACACATTGACCTTACTCTAACTTTGACTAGTGACATCCCTATTCGTACCTTATCCACCATCCTTCACGTTAGAGAGCGAGATTAGTTCTATGATCAATGTTCCCTTCTGTGGGCAACCACAGTTAACTTTATTTAGTTAACTTTAAACAGATTTAACTTCTGGATCGAAATAGTCTCTCCAGTTGTCACCTCTTGGCCTCTTTAGTATTTTGGTACCCTTCCACTCAGCTTGTTTGTGGGATTGTGGTTCTTCTTACCTTCCTCCCTCCATTCTTGGTTGCTTTTAGTGGTCTCTTAAATAATAAAATCCACTTAGAGATTTATTTTATCTCCTTTGACCTTCAACATGGGTTTGGTAAAGGCTACATTTTTGGCTTTGGCTTTACTATCATTGAGGGACCCTTTTCTTCTGCTTTATTGCTCCCTAGTCAACTGCTTTATTCTGGGGCTCAAACTTCTACCATATATTTTACTCACATACTTTTCCTTTCTTTGACAAGCCCAGTTCGTTTAGTTTAGTTGTCCATCCCACTCCCAACCCATTCCACCCAAGCCCCCAACACACACACTGGGATTTGCAATGTACATTTCCAAGGTTAAGAAAACCCTATTGATATTCATTAAATCTTTAAAATAGAGATCTTCTCCAAAATCATCTTTTAGCATAAATATGTTCTTCTCTTTTCCACTCTAGTTCCTTCAGTCTGAAGGTAGTCTGCATAACTCATAGCTAGTTTGGGAGAAGGTATTATTTTGAGACACTTTAATGATGTTTTTCATGGCAAAATGAAAAACGTAGAGACAAAGGCTCCAGGGTACATAGTGTTTTATATGTAGGCATAGCTTTTCAAAACTATTTTGGAGTGTATTCGAGTATCTAAAATAATTTACCAGACTTCTGTATAAAGCATTTTATTCTTTGAAAAATCTTATAAATATAATTTACTGTGTCAGTGTGCAAACATTCACATAGTTCTCTTACCTTTCATGAAATGAGGTAGAATATTTTGTCATCTGACAGTAAAACACATGAGAAAATCGTTGATACCAAAGCCTACTGTTTTATTTTATTTTTTTTCTTTTCCACGTTGGGATGCTGAAGCATAATGCTGCAGAGATTTCCTCCCTCCTGATACACTAATGCTGCTCTCAGTGTTGGCAAACTGTACTATTCAAAGTGTGAGTGATGACTAGGTGTAGAAATATCAAAGTGTCAGAATTCTGTGGTACTTTTTAAATTACTCTCTTTTTTTCTCTTAAATTTTATCAGATGTATTTGAATATGTTTTCTAAATTCTAGAATATTACCTATTATAGCCATTGGTGGTATAGTATTTAGAGGTTGAAGGGAACGTGAAGATCATTTAGTCCCCTTTTCCCCCAATTCAAGACCCCCTCAAATATCATTAGTGCCTTTCATTTCACCAGGGTTCAGATAGCGAGTCATTGATTGTTCATTGATTATTGGAAAGAACCATTATCACTGTAAGATTTAGAAATAGTATATAGAAATTCATGGGAGTAATATACTCTTCTGTTTGAGTTAGCAAGAAACAAAAGATGCATGCCTCTAGATGCCAAGTGGTATCAAGGATTATGTCTTTAGATTAAATGAGAAGTATATCATTGATATTTATTTAGATTTTCACTAAGTGTTTTGAGTAAAATTTGGGAAGGTTGTTTCTATGACTTGGCAATTTACTCTGCCTCCTGTTTTCTCTTTGGAAGTATTCTTTCTTCTCTATCTTTCATTTTTCTTTAAAGTGAGGACAACAGGTCACTGTGAAGATTACATACATAATCAACTTTTAGAACATTTCCTGGCCTGGCACATGGTTAAAGCATCTGCTGCTACTAATTCTACTCTGTTGTTTCTCCCTGCTACTTCACACTCTGTTTTTTCTGGTAGAGATTTTTCTTGAGTATCAAAAATAAATCAATATAACCAAACAACACAAGAAATTAAGTACTGATATCATATGCTTTAGAAGCTGGGGTTGTGGTTGGTTCCACTGGTGGAGATGTGATCCTCTGAGTGCATCCATGGCTGAACCCAAGTTCAAGTGGAACACCCTGGGTCTGGGGATCAGGAGAGCTTTGAACAAGGTACTCACTTTGTGCCTGCAAGTTTTATATCTGTAACATGAGCGGACTACTCTCTGAGGCTTCTTCTGCTTCTAAAAGAGATCATCATCTTACATCCTTGATGTTTTAAGGCTTTGAAGTCCCCATAGAAAAGAACCCATGAAAAGTCCCAATCACCCTTTCTATTCTCTCCATGCATTTGTGTATATGTGTGGAGTGTTTTTTGGTTTGTTTCCTCCTTCATGTTCAGGTGGAGCTAATGACCTGCCCCTCAAGTGATGATGATAAAACAAAACAAAACACTTCCTTCCTGCACCAAGGCAACCCCCTCCAGATGCTGAACCTCTTAAGCTAGTATTCAGATGGCACAGAGAGAGCATCACTTCACTTGCCACTGAAATACAGCCATCTCTGGAGGGAAATTTGGCAGCTGTGTAATAGTCAAGCTGCAGTACTTATATGACAGTTTGGGGAAAGGAGTGAGACAGAAATAGCAGATTCCAAAATAATCCAATTAAAAGAGCTGGGAAAGCAGAGTTGGGCAACAGGAAGGGAGGATGGGATGCCCTGAAGTTGGATTATCTCTACGGGTTAGACGATGTGGACTTCGGCTCCTGAAGCTCGATGGTGACCACAGTCAGCAATCTCCTACGCACACCAGTGAGGGGGCTTGTCTGATAGCCCATTTGGCTATAATCTTGTGAGTTTTCTCTCTCTTTTCCCAGTCATCTAAGTATCAGGCTGTGTTGGCACATGAATAGATCTGTCTTTCAGAGCCATCTCCTCGTTTTGCCCCCTGCATAGGATAATGTCATGGTGTAGTATTTATGACATCAGAATATACTACGCTGATAAGTTGTTATGTTAAAGCACCTTTTAAATGGCTCAGGCAGGATGAACTTGCAGATAAGAAAGGACAACCCCTCCCCCCCAAAAAAGAAAGGACAGCCCTACTGTTTAATTCAAAGATCTTGGCAATAACAGTGACTGGGGAGGAAGATTCAAGAAATGCACCTGGTAGACGAATGCAGTTGAATAAAAATGGAGAATTATTTAAGTTTTCTAGAGTGGAAGTTACCATTGTGATTCATATTAGAGCAAGATCATGGAAGTTGTAGTGGATAAAATTGAAAAATACTAAGCAATGTGCACAACAACAATTTTTTAAAAAGCACAGACGGAAGAGTTGTCAACACAGAAATAATCAGATCATCAGATAATAGGACATCAGATCTCTCAAAAGGGAGATTCCAGGGAATAAAGGAAGCAGATACTAAAGGAACCAGGGCATTTCAATTTAACCAGAAAAGAGAGAACTTTAAAAATATATATAGGGAAAATTTAAAAATCTATAGTTTCATTTAGAAGCATATAAAATCTTTAGGTAAGGAGCAGAGTTCCTATAGTCTACTATTATAAAATAGAACCAAAATGAATTCAAGGAAAATTAAATTCGTGTTGTGGAAAAAAAAAAAAAAGGAGATTTGCTAACAGAGATTCTGGTTTTGACTTTCAGTTGTACAATTTATTTGCTTTGTAACCTTGGGGAAATCACTTAAAATCTGAGGTTTTTTTATTTTTCTAAATCTGTAAAATAGAGATAATTATATCTCACAGGGGTGCTGTGAGGATCACGTGTAGGAATGCATAAAAAATGTATGGTGAATTGTAAGGCCCCCCACATATGTTATTTCTGTAAATATGCACCATTTTTATGGAGAAGCTCTTAGGGGCAGTGATCACCTGTGTGTGTGAGGATAACTTAGAGGACCAATCACACAGAGGAAAAATCTATTGTGAATAATTTTAAAATACACGTGAATTTTTTTTTTCAGCTCCTCGTTTTTCTGGCCCGGAAGTTCTTCTATGTTTATGGGATTTTTCTAAAAATTTTCCAGCCAGCTCTGTTAACAGACTCGTCCACTATCTGTTGAGCTAGAAACCCCATGATTTTATAGTAAATATTGCTTCTGAGTAAACCTTGAATAACAGATTGAAAAAAAGAATGTTGTGTTGTTTTATTTAATCATCCTCATTTCAGGAGGTTTAGGCAGAAATAGGAGGGGGTCTGTGCGAGAGACAAGAGTCCAATAAGTAGGATGCTAAATGATGAAGACTTTGCAACGGAAAAGGTGAAGCACAGTAAATCTCTACAGAGTGTGGGCTGGCGTGCTGAAGTTCCCTTTATGCAGCAGCCCATCTGTCTCATTAGCTTCTGTGTTTCTTTTTTTTTTTTCCATTTTTTTTTTTTAAGTATTTGTTTATTTATTTATTTATGGCTGTGTTGGGTCTTCGTTTCTGAGCGAGGGCTTTCTCTAGTTGCGGCGAGCGGGGGCCACTCTTCATCGCGGTGCGCGGGCCTCTCACTATCGCGGCCTCTCTTGTTGCAGAGCACAGGCTCCAGACGCGCAGGCTCAGTAGTTGTGGCTCACGGGCCTAGTTGCTCCGCGGCATGCGGGATCCTCCCAGACCAGGGCTTGAGCCCGTGTCCCCTGCATTGGCAGGCAGACTCTCAACCACTGCGCCACCAGGGAAGCCCAGCTTCTGTGTTTCTTAATCACAGACTCCATGAAGTGTCTACTTGGCTTTTTTTGTTTTTTGTTTTTTGTTTTAGTATTTTATCTTAATCTCCTACAAAAGTTAATGAAAGGAAATCAGCTGGATTAGGTGCTGTTTGTGTGTATTCCCATGCAAGTCGGGGACTGCAACAAGCTCTATTTATAAGTGGATACTAACGTGGGGGCCAGTCTGTATGCGTATGAGTGTATTTGCATGTTGCACTCATGAATATGTATACATTTGTGCGGATATCCACAGATATAGCACATAGGTGCATCTGTTGTATGTACCCTCCCATGGAAAAGACACATTGACATTAATTAGAAAGGGTGATATAAAATAGTGAAAGTAGAATTCCTTTTGGCAGCATTTACAATTAGAATTAAAGTGCTTGGTGTAACATTGTGTGTGCAGGAGAGTTTGCTTATTCCTCCTTTAGAACAGTAGTAGGAGTTAAATATTAACAGATTTAAGTGTCAATAAGGGTCTAAAAATACACATTCTCTATTGTGTGCAGGTCTTGCGATACAGACGTGTCTCTGCTTGCTTGGAATTCAAAATGATTCGGATAAAGAATATTGCAGAGTGAAATTTGTGGCAGAAAATGTGCCCGATTGTTTGTTTATTACTCCTGAGGGTGTTTGCAGGGCTGAACTATCACATGTAGAAAAGAACAGCTGTGTTTGGAAAATACAGGAGGAGCAGTACAAGAAAATTGAATTAAGTGAAGAAACTTAGGGAGTCCATCTTTGATTGATGATGCTTCTTATTTGCTCTTCATTATTCCCTGTGAAGGAATAAAAGCTATGAAATTGGATTTGAAAACTGGATTAAGACAAATGGCTTCTCCGATTTTTTTTTACCTAAACCGTTTGCAAATTTTCTAGTAAAGCACATAGTCACTATATAAAGAGTCTATGTTTACTACATTAAATCTTCCTAGAAAGTGTGCCCTTGAGGTGTTTGATTTTAGGAATTAGTTTAGAAGATGCAGAGGCAGAGTGTACCCGCTAACTGTATGATAGTATTTGTCTCTAGATTTTTTATATGCCCACTATTTTTATAGAGTGAGCAGTGGAGTAAAAAGGGGAACAAAATGCTGTTTTTCTTAAGAAAGTCTTTCCTGCCTGCCTGTCACCCTACGTTTTCTTCTCCAGGTAAAATTTACAATCTTGCCATTTGACCCATCACTGTACAGGTTTCCCTGCTCTCCGAAAGTAGAGTGTTCCTGTGAAACCTTTCGTAAGCCGAAATGGCTTAAAGCGAAGAAGCAATTACCTTAGGACACATCTTGCTAACGGCTGCACAAAACAAATGGGGAGATAAAGCACAGATGCTCACAGACACAGTTCAAACCTGTGGTGTCTTGATGCTGAGATGCTTACTGTAGTTCCAGGAAGGAGCTTGGTGGTGCCACTCTTCTGCTGGGGGTGTGCGCTGCCGCTGTAACGGCTGCTGCAAAACCAGGGCTAAAACCATTTCCCCTTTTCACCTGTTTTCATAAAAGCCAAAATCCTCCTCGGATTTCTTTCCATTAGCAAAAATAGGTGCTGATATAGGTCTTTTGTAAAAGCAAAGTGCCATGAAGCGAACTTTTGAAAACTGGAGTAAACTTGTACTCGCCAAATACTTTTATCAAGGACTTCTAGACAGTCACATGAATTTCTATTAACTAGGCTGTTAACATCTTGAAAAAAGGAACTGTTTTATTTGTTGTCACTCTAGCACCTAAGACAAGGCCCTAAACATCATTTGTTTAATGAATGAATCAATGACTCAATCCAATGAATCAGACACCGACTTTTCAAAAGTGTCAAGGTTCTTTAAAGATCAGGAAGGATTGAGGAATGGCCACAGATTGGAAGAGATGAAAGAGACATGGCAGCTAAATGCAAGGTGAAATCCGAGATTGGATCCTGAAACAGAGGAAGACATTAGTGGAAAAACTGGTGACATCCTAGTACATTCTATAGTTTAGTTAGCAGTACTGACCAAGGTTAATTTTCTAGTTTGATCATTGTTCTTTGGTTATGTAAGATGTTGACTTAAGGGGAAGTTGGATGAAGGGTACAAAGGAACACTCCTGCTTTTGCAACTCTCTGTAAATCTAAAATTATCTTTATGAAAATCTTGTTGAAGGGTGCAATACCAATCCACGAGAAGCAAGTCAGAGCCATACATGGCAGTATACAGCTAAGAACTTGTGATGGAGGGGCCAGCTCTAGGCTGAGTGGGTATTGAGGGGAAGGAGAGACGGCTGGGGATTGAAGTGGCCAGGAAGAGTTTCATTCGAGAAGGAAAACCTGATTTGTACCTTGAAAGGAGGGCTAGATATGATGGATGGGGCACACTGAGAAGTTGTTCTAGTTGCAGGGACAGCAGGGACAAAGGCACGAGGGAGGGATGCAGGTGACCTTTGTGGCTGAGTGATGTATGTATTTTTGCCAGAGATCAGTGTGAAAGAAAGTTGGGCAGCTTTGGGGAAGACAGAGGAGAGGATCATTAAGACCTGGCAGAGGAGTTTGAAGTTAATAGGGCAGGTGATGCAGAGTTGCAAGTTCTTGTTCAAGGAAGTGACTCAGTGACACTATATATATATATCGTGCAACAAATGCATATATATATATATATATATATATATATATATATATATATATATATATATATGCAGTTGGGGACAGGGTATCCAGGGTGGCTGGAGTTGGGAAAGATGGAGGTCGGAGGGTTAAGAGTTAGAAGTAGGTAATGAGAGCCTATTCATTTGAGGCCTGGGTTGGGAAGGATGGGGGGTCAGAAAAGGAAGAGGAAGCAACATATCCAAAAGCGTTTGAGGAGGTAGAATCATAGAATGTAGTGATTGATGAATATGGGAATGGAGGAGGAGGAGTCGATGAAAATCCCTGGGTCAAGCTTACAGACAGGTGGTGCTGATGTCAGTAATTGAAATCCTTCATTCTGCAGATATTTGAGTGCCTACATTGGAGAATTATGTATTGTAGGTGAAGAAGGAGGATTAAATAGAATATAAACACGATGTCTGCCTACAGTGAGACTTGGAGCAGGAAAGTCCATGGCTTGAGCTGGACTGAATGAATTTATACGTGACCAGGTCAGACCCACCGAAGCGGTCCCTGTCTTCCAAATAAAAAGAAGGGAGAGGATTACTCTAGTTTTTAATAGCAGCCATGAACAGTGGTAGAGTATTTTTCAAGTTGGCATTTCTCTCTGCTTGATAAAGATGTCAAGCCTACTGTTCAGACTCAATTCACAGAAAACCTCTCTATCAAATCACCATTTTATTGAGGAAAAACCCACACATACTCCTTTAACTCTGCCAAGGTAGAGGTCCCTGGGTCCCAGGGGTCCCAAACATGAAAGCTAAAATACCATAAAAGCACAATGAACTTTATGGAAGAAGAAATAGAAAAGGTAAGCTTGCGTGCTTAATTGAAACTGCTAATCTTCAGGCTCTGTGTCTTTTTCTTTTTTTTTTTTTGTTTTTTTTTCTTCCTGGTTCAGTCTTGGAAGGTTATGCCTTTCTAAAAATGTGTCCATTTCTTCCAGGTTGTCCATTTTATTGGCATAAAGTTGCTTGTAGTAGTCTCTTAGGATGCTTTGTATTTCTGCGGTGTCTGTTGTAACTTCTCCTTTTTCATTTCGGATTTTATTGATTTGAGTCCTCTCCCTCTTTTTCTTGATGAGTCTGGCTAATGGCTTATCAATTTTGTTTCTCTCCTCAAAGAAGCAACTTTTCGTTTTATTGATCTTTGCTATTGTTTTCTTTGTCTCTATTTCATTTATTTCTGCTCTGATCTTTATGATTTCTTTCCTTCTGCTAACTTTGGGTTTTGTTTGTTCTTCTTTCTCTAGTTTCTTTAGGTGTAAGGTTAGATTGTTTACTTGAGATTTTTCTTGTTTCTTGAGATAGGCTTGTATAGCGATAAACTTCCCTCTTAGAACTGCTCTTGCTGCATCCCATAGGTTTTGGGTCGTCGTGTTTTCATTGTCATTTGTCTCTAGGTATTTTTTGATTGCCTCTCTGATTTCTTCAGTGATCTCTTGGTTATTTAGTAACGTATTGTTTAGCCTCCATGTGTTTGTCTGTTTTACGTTTTTTTCCCTGTAATTCATTTCTAATCTCATAGCGTTGTGGTCCGAAAAGATGCTTGATATGATTTCAGTTTTCTTAAATTTACTGAGGCTTGATTTGTGACCCAAGATGTGATCTATCCTGGAGAATGTTCCGTGCGCACTTGAGAAGAACGTGTAATCTGCTGTTTTTGGATGGAATGTCGTACATATATCATTTAAATCTAACTGGTCTATTGTGTCATTTAAAGCTTCTGTTTCCTTATTCATTTTCATTTTGGATGATCTGTCCTTTGGTGTAAGTGAGGTGTTAAAGTCCCCCACTATTATTGTGTTACTGTCGATCTCCTCTTTTATAGCTGTTAGCAGTTGCCTTATGTATTGAGGTGCTCCTATGTTGGGTGCATATATATTTATAATCGTTATATCTTCTTCTTGGATTGATCCCTTGATCATTATGTAGTGTCCTTCCTTGTCTCTTGTAACATTCTTTATTTTCAAGACTATTTTATCTGATACGAGTATAGCTACTCCAGCTTTCTTTTGATTTCCATTTGCATGGAATATCTTTTTCCATCCCCTCACTTTCAGTCTGTATGTGTCCCTAGGTCTAAAGTGGGTCTCTTGTAGACAGCATATATATGGGTCTTGTTGTTGTATCCATTCAGCCAGTCTATGTCTTTTGGTTGGGGCATTTAATCCATTCACGTTTAAGGTAATTATCGATAGGTATGTTCCTGTGACCATTTTCTTAATTGTTTTGGGTTTGTTTTTGTAGGTCCTTTTCTTCTCTTGTGTTTCCCACTTAGAGAAGTTCCTTTAGCATTTGTTGTAGAGCTGGTTTGGTGGTGCTGAATTCTCGTAGCTTTTGCTTGTCTGTAAAGCTTTTGATTTCTCCATCAAATCTAAATGAGATCCTTGCCGGGTAGAGTAATCTTGGTTGTAGGTTCTTCCCTTTCATCACTTGAAGTATATCATGCCACTCCCTTCTGGCTTGTAGAGTTTCTGCTGAGAAATCAGCTGTTAACCTTATGGGAGTTCCCTTGTATGTTACTTGTCGTTTTTCCCTTGCTGCTTTCAATAATTTTTCTTTGTCTTTAATTTTTGCCACTTTGATTACTATGTGTCTCGGTGTGTTTCTCCTTGGGTTGATCCTGTATGGGACTCTCTGCGCTTCCTGGACTTGGGTGACTATTTCCTTTCCCATGTTAGGGAAGTTTTCGACTATAATCTCTTCAGATATTTTCTCTGGTCCTTTCTCTCTCTCTTCTCCTTCTGGGACCCCTATAATGCGAATGTTGTTGCGTTTAATGTTGTCCCAGAGGTCTCTCAGGCTGTCTTCATTTCTTTTCATTCTTTTTTCTTTATTCTGTTCCGCAGCAGTGAATTCCACCATTCTGCCTTCCAGGTCACTTATCCGTTCTTCTGCCTCAGTTATTCTGCTATTGATTCCTTCTAGTGTAGTTTTCATTTCAGTTATTGTATTGGTCATCTCTGTTTGTTTGTTCTTTAATTCTTCTAGGTCTTTGTTAATCATTTCTTGCATCTTCTCAATCTTTGCCTCCATTCTTATTCCGAGGTCCTGGATCATCTTCACTATCATTATTCTGAATTCTTTTTCTGGAAGGTTGCCTATCTCCACTTCATTTAGTTGTTTTTCTGGGGTTTTCTCTTGTTCCTTCATCTGGTACATAGCCCTCTGCCTTTTCATCTTGCCTATCTTTCTGTAACTGTGGTTTTTGGTCCACAGGCTGCAGGATTGTAGTTTTTCTTGCTTCTGCTGTCTGCCCTCTGGTCCAGGCTCTGTGTCTTTTTCACTTGTTGCTATAATGAGTGGGCTCATAATGAATGCTCTTCCGGTTGGGTTTAGTCATGGCATTCTTCTCTTCTCTTGGGCTTGTCCCTCAATCTGTGTAATTTAGGAAAGGGTTTCGGTAGCGTTCATTTACTTGTTTTTCTCGGTTATTACACACATGTCCACAGATAGTTCAAAGATGACACTATTTTTGTACCTCTGCAGTAAGCTGGTAGCCTCCAAATCAGCAGTTGTGACCTGTTACCCCTACAGTCGGGAGTTAGTCTTGGGGCTTGGGTAACATCAGGGTAGGGGCATAATCGTCGGTGTCTTTCCCTTGTGCATACTTGGACTTACACATTTGATCATGGCTGGCAGTCATCAGATTTGTGTCTTAAAGGAAGGTCTCTGAAGGTTTCCATTCCTCTCTTAGTCAACATTTCAAGTTATGTTTCTAACATAGCCCTTCTTTGATAGCAATCAGGGATTAGGCTAAATACACATTTTATTGACAATAGGCAACTGAAGAGAAGGTTAACCCCTTTTATGATTAACTATAAATGGAAGTTGCTTGATATTCTTGAAAAAACATAAAATTGTGGTTCTGATTAGAGCCCAGAATTGAGTATCACTTTTACAGCACGTAAACTTAATTTTCAAATATCTTTTTAACGATGAGAACTCTCCATGGAATGTGAGTTTGCCTACGGTGGGTTTAAAACATGGTTTAAATGGCAGTGTGTTTCATAATATGAATAGATGTTTTGTGGAGAATGTAAAAAGAAATGACATCTTTTGTAAAGTGGAGTTTGGCAATGGCAGAATACTCTGGAAAGTGACTGTGGGGCCCCCTTTGTGGGCCTGCTGTGGAGGCATATATGTTCAAACTGGCAGGATAAAGAAGCTTTTTATGTCCTTTTTAACTAATGTATTGACTTCAGGATTTTTTCGTAGGGAACTTATTTCAAAATTCTAATTGTAGAGACTTCCCTGGCGGTCCAGTGGTTAAGACTTCCCCTTCCAATGCAGGGGTTGCGGATACGATCCCTGGTCGGGGAGCTAGGATCCCACATGCCTCACAGCCAAAAAAAAAAAAAAAAGAAGAAGAAGAAAAAAAGGAGAAAAAAACCAAAACATAAAACAGAAGCAATACTGTAACAAATTCAATAAAGACTTTAAAGATGGTCCACATCAAAAAAATCTTTAAAAACATTGTAATCATAGTCAATGGTTCTATGTAAAGATTCCATAGAAAAATACTTACTTTGTCCAGTGGGTCTTTCCACAGTCCCATAGAGGCCAGTCACTTTTCTTCCCTTCTCAGAGCGCCTGAAGCTTTTGAGTGCATTTACCACAGTGGGTGACTCGTTTTCTTTTGGCAGCAGAAGTGGAAGTCACATGCTGACCTTGGAGCACCATTTTGAACTTATTCTCAAAAAAGTTGCAAGGTAAAGGCAGATGGAATCTCTGCTCTGTAACCCTCAGGCGAGTTCCATAAGGATTGGGAAATGCATCAGGTCATCCTTTGTCAAAGAGGTGGTGCACACACATCAAACAGGTTAATTCATTATTTCTTAAGACGCCACGTGGGAAGTGCATGACCATTCAACCTCGTGGGCCTTTCAGAGATGCAACAAAGAGATGAGGGTGGAAAGTGCCAGAAAATTGCTGCTGGAAGGAGTAAGGATAGAAAGCCAAGTTTTAGGATTAGACAAAATCTGTTTAAATTTATATTAGAGTTTTACTGTACCTTATAACAACTCAATAATGAAATACAGGGGAGATTCACAGAGCAAGAGGGTGGGGGATGTTTATAGATTCTTTCTCTTCTCCACTCTCATCTTTCCTTCTTTAGTCTTTTTTCTCCCCTTTCCCATTAAAAGTAAACTGAATGAATGAATATATAAGAGGACGAAGTGAGCAAGCTGCTTTTAACAAAATTCAAGTGATGTCACTTCTGTGAATTTTGTCATAAAAATGATACAATCCTAGTTTTCTTATCCAGCAGACATACTTCCGCGACCCTGATCTACTTATGAAATCAGGAAATAATAGGAAAAAACCTTCTCAGCAAAGAGAAAAATGAAAGACCCAAAATCCTGTACTTGACCCTGTAGGTGAGGTCCTGAGATACTCAGAGCCCTGTTGGCTTAGAAGGACACTCAGATGAAGGTTAATGATTTAACAAGTTTACTTATCCAGTTCCCCAAGCAGACTGAAAGGAGTAAGAAGGCTCTCTAGTATTAAATATACAGACCACAGTGAAGGAAGAAGGAAAACTAGAAAAACTAGAAGCATAATAAAATCTCAGCGGGGTGAGGCCATTTAGTTTGGAGACAGACCAGCTTAATGGATTATTCAGGATAGGCGAACATAAAGGACTTTTCCTGAGATGCAACAAAAAGGTGATGGTGCAGAGGGCAAGGATGTTGCAGTAAAAAAACAACCCAACCCTCAGGGAGGAACACAATAGAAGTTTCTTTTTCAATCATGTTATAGTTAACTTGGGTTCCACAGTTGGGGGTGGAGGTGTCCACATGGTGGTGATTCCCAGACCCAGAGTCCTTCCATCTCTCGGCTCAGCTGTTCCCTAGGGTCAGTGGGAGAACTTCACGATCTTTTGCGGCAATGTGGCCAGCAGTTGGGGGAGAGAGAGAGAGTGAATGTTTTCATTGGAGGTTTGTTAGTGGACGTGGCGCACATCGTTCTCTTTCACGTTCCCTGGACCAGAATTTAGTCCCATGGGCATACCTAACTGCAGGTAGAGCTGGGAAATGTCAACCTGTATGTCAGGGAAGCTGGTTTGTTGAAACACAAACCAGCCTCTGCTTCAACTGGATACCTTCCCCAGCCGGGTGTCATCCTCTGCCTCCATCCCAGCTACACCCTGGGTGTGTACGTGGGTGAGTACCCAGTTATTTGCAGGATATCACAATACATCCGTCTTCGGAAAATCAGGATCCCACTGAGTCGATGTATCAGGACTCTGCATCCTTCAAACCCTCTTGATCTGAACGTGCATTCCCTGATGTTATCTTCAATGGGGAGAAGAGCAAGCAGTTGTGTGGCTTCACAAGGAAAGGCAAGGACCTTTGTACATGCTGCTCCTAGGAGAGGGCACCTCCACCACCACCCCAGGCTTTTATTTGTGCCTATTGGTCAGGAAACTACTTCTACTTGAGTTTTTTCACCTGTACGTCCCAGGAGCTGGGTCCTCTTCCTGTTAACATTACTAAATAGCAAAGGAATTCCTGCAATTACCCCAGTCCTTCCAGATGGCTCACTGTCTGTGTTCTATTCTCAGAGTGTGGTGGTTTTCCCCACTCCACTCTTCCAAGATTATATCTCCCTTGAAAACTCTGAAAACAAGTGTTGATTGAACTGAACTATTTATTGGCCTTTGATTGTCAGATGGCTGGACACAAGAAGAAGAGTTTGGGTAGAGGGGTTGAGGGTTACCTATATAAAATCATTTTCATGCTCTATTACATGGGCTCGGGTGAAGCATTTAGACAGAAGGCGGTTGTGTGTGTGGGGAGCACATAAAGAAAGGCAGGCAGATGCCAGAAAGAACTTAAAAGTTCCAGGTAAGGAAGAAGAAACCCTCTTCTCCCCCACCTCCTGATTCTGGTACCTGTTGTTCCCTGCTTAGCATAGAGGCAGCTTGCTTGAGAGCTGTCAGTACTAGAATTTGTCTACATTATGGGCTTAATAGCTCTTGTTTGCCTTCCTATAAGATCAAGCCTTATTTATAACATCGTTTCTCTGAGAAAATGAGTTTGGAGTTCCAAACAACTGACTTAGAAACGAACTTTCTGTACACAACTCATTTATAAGTTGAGGACTGCCTGTACTAGGCATGTAACCCAGAGATAACATTTATCTGCGCTTTATCAGTATGGGCTTGTCAAGTTAACTTGTGTTTACTTTTCTGTGCCTTCATTTTGATAATAGCCTCGCTCTTAAAATTTAATACTGTCTTTATGTGTTGAGAAACATTTCCTTTGGAGGAGCCTCAAATATTCTGTGAATTGGAATAGTGATTTTATTTTATCTCCCAATTTATCTTTAGTAGGATTCATAGCTATGAAAATCTTTTGCTCAGGCAGTCTTTAAATTGTAGAAAAATTGAGAGCTATTTAAAGGAAGTGGGGAAAAAAGGAATTCTCTTCTCATATTACCCTGGGCTGTCAGATATCTTGCAATATAATTACTGTGTTGGTTTGTAAAGGTTAGAGAACTCTGAAGTTTGTAATTCTCTTCTGTGTGTGTTTCATACATAAAGGGAAAAATCCAACTGATCACAGCAGAATGCCTTGTTAATGTAAAAGTTCTAAGCAGTTTATAGTTTGTCAGTACAGAGACATAATTCATGGATTTTATATTTGCTTTTACAAATATGTGATGAATCAGTTATTTGCTCCACGGAGCCCATTTGCCGATTACGAACCTTGTTTATTTCTAATCCGTATGTACGTGTATTGTGTGCACAGAAATATTCTTGCTAGCATTGTATTGTGAAGCAAAAAGATGGAACCCTGATCTTAGAAATGCCCCTTCTTGGGGAACTTACTATCCATATACAAGTAAAAATTTCTGTTGCTAGCAGAGCAGCTGACAGAATATGATCATGAATGTTACTGATGCTGTTCAGTTCAGAGGTAGAGAATGCTGAGGACTGTGTAAGCTTGTCATAGTTAGATTGTCAGGGTGAAGTGCTTCCATATTAAAAAGAATACATTGTTCCCCGCCTTGAACATGCATGCACCCCTGCAATGTTAAGAAACTGTTTCAGCTGTTATTCTGACTTGTACTTGCAGGCTCAGATTTTGATTCTAGTGTAGTTAATATTTAGTGAATAGCAGTCATGTGTAATGATCTTTCCCTTCTGTTTAAAACCATACTGCAGCCCATGTAAGAAACATTTCCTTTTGGTTTTAAGTTTGTCGTGTCTCTTGATGGTTTTTCTTTACTGTCAAAACTATGAGAATAATTTTGATGTCATGATCTTTCTGCTGTCTCCAGGCTGCAATCCCTTTCCCCCGAGCTGTCCTCATAGATTCCAGATCACCTTTATGGTAAATGTTCATTCATTGACTAATACTTTTGAAAGCATTTTATAGAAATTGAACGGCAAAGCTGTGGTTTAGTACAAAGAAGCCCTTTGTGAACGGTAGAGTACTATATAAAAGTGAGGCATTACAATCAAATACTGTCAGGTTTTTACTGAGCATTAGCTGTGAAAACATATAAAAGACATATATATTTTCCCATAAGTACACTGCTGTTAATGTTACAAGAGTAGCTAGAAGTTATTCCAATATTGCAAGAGGATGTTTAGGGGAATTCAAGAGTTCTAAAATGCCAACAGAAATCATTAATTAAGGGGGAACTCTTGAAGCCGCCTTTTTAAGACCCCACGAGAAACATGGTACCATCTGAATTTTTCAACCTTACCCAAGCAAAAGCAGAACAGGGTGCTGTACTTCTTAACATTTAGATGCAAAAACATGAAATGCCAAGTGTAGACTATAAATCATCGTTGAATGGATTTATGTTTTCTGCCCAGCTCCAGTTTACAGATTGCTAGATACCTAGAGATACATGACAGATTTATTCTTGTTATTCGACTTAAATCTTATATAAACTTCTCTTAATTTGCAACGTCATGAAAAATCCTTTTACTTGCTTCCTAGACATTCCCTCCCGTCCCGCTACCCCCGCGCTCCCCACCATCTAGAGTCATGCATGCAGTTACCAGCTCCCATAGCGCTTGGATTCATTTGTAGGTTGTGTACAGCTAATGGGGTTGGCACCTCTTCGTGGAAATTGGGCCCAATGGGCTACTTTACAGTTTCCTAAAGTGCTTGTCTCAGTAGAAGTTTTATGTCTTATAGCTGGCACACTGCTGACCAGAGTAACTTGTTATAAAACATGATGCCTTATCATTTGTTTCGTATATTCAGCCTTGAACATTGAAGCTGAAACATGAAGAGACTAACATTTAACAAGACTTCATTATGTTTTAAAATGGTTTACATGGAAATTCCTTGAGCAATGCTTCCATATTTGATTCCTGGACTGTTCAAATAATAAAGGCATTTTGTGTGTGTGGACAAAAGCCAGCATTACCCAGAGACCCTCAGAGTCATGTGGAAATATATAATAATCATTATTATTGTTGTGATGGTTATTGTTGCAAAGGAATAAATTGGCCTTCTGATTTTTTAACATCAGTATTCCCTTAAAAACACTTGTGGACGTTTATGAAAAAGCTTGGTTTCCTGGAACCAGTAGTATTATGAGGTTACTTTTTAGGTAATTATTGGCATGTTTATCAGATAAGTCAAACAGCAAATGCACTGTGGGGAATGGTTTTTCAGTACTTTCTCCTTGAAGTTTGTTCCCCAAAGAAAACGATGTTGGCTGTTCAGTGGAGTAGTTTGGAGGAAACACTGTTTTTAGGAACTCTGTCCTCGTGGTGTGGAGAAGCCAAAAACCAATGCTTCCGAGCGCCCCCTCGGTATTTTTCAGGAGCTTTAAACTGTGTATAAAAGGCCCGTCCACCTTAAAGCTTTTGCCTGTGAATGATCAAGAAGATATTGATTTTTACCCACTGTACGCCTGGGGAAACAGAATGCAGTAGCCAAGATTGGAGGAAGCAGAGAGAAAGGAGAAGAGAAATAACCTCCCTGACACCTACCTGAGAATGTCTCCAGGAGGAGGATCAGTATCTTCTGATATTTATAAGGAAAGGAACTGCTGGAATGGTGCATTTCATATGCTCTGCCCATCAGGACCTCTCACCCAGGGAAGACGAAGAGTCTTTACTCAGGAGATGGGAAGCAGGAAGCATTCAGAACCGTGTAGCTAACATTTTTCTTTTTAAACTGTACACAGTGCTTTTTACTGTATTCAGAGAATTGTGCAACTCTCTAACCACAGTAAATTTTAGAACATTTTCATCACCCCCCAAAAGGAACCCTGTATCCATTAGCAGTGAATTCCATTTTCCTCTGACCTTTCACCCCCAGCTCCTGGCAACCACAAATCTGTTTTCTTTACATATAGATATGTCTGTTCTAGACATTTTATATAAATGGAATCATACAGTATGTGGACTTTTGTGCCTGGCTCCTTTCACTTAGCATATTGTTTTCGAGGTCTGTCCGCACTGTAGCTTGTTATCTGTACTCAGCGCTTGTTATGATAATGATATTCCATTGTATGGAGAGGGCACATTTTGTTTATCCATTCGCGAGTTGATGGTCACTTGAGTTGTTTCTGCTTTTTGGCTGTGACGAATAATGCCGCTATGAACATTCCTGAACAAGCTTTTGTGGGGACGTGTTTTCATTTCTCTGGGTAGCTTACTTTTAAGCAGTTAGGAATTAAGATAATGATTTTTTTTCCTTTTCATACATTTGTTTGCTTCACTACTGTTTCTTCTCTTTTCTTACCTATCTCACTCTCTTAAAAATAATTTTCCTTGAGTACGTAGTTGTGTAAGAGTAAGAACATCAATTAACTTCTACTAATCACAAACCACTAGCCTCTCTTCTTTTTTGAACCTACTTTTTATTTATTTATTTATATTTTATTTTCTTTTTTTTCTTTTTTCTCTTTTTTTAAAATTTATTTATTTTATTTTTGGCTGTGTTGGGTCTTCGTTGCTGTGCGCAGGCTTTCTCTAGTTGCGGTGAGCGGGCTTCTCATTGTGGTGGCTTCTCTTGTTGCGGAGCACAGGCTCTAGGCACGCGGGCTTCAGTAGTTGTGGCACGTGGGCTCAGTAGTTGTGGCTCGCAGGCTCTAGAGCACAGGCTCAGTAGTTGTGGCACACGGGCTTAGTTGCCCCACGGCACGTGGGATCTTCCCGGACCAGGGCTCGAACCCATGTCCCCTGCATTGGCAGGCGGATTCTTAACCACTGCGCCACCAGGGAAACCCTTCTCTCTTTTTTTGAATTTTATTTTGTTATTTTTTTTATACAGCAGGTTCTTATTAGTTATCTATTTTATACATATTAGTGTGTATATGTCAATCCCAATCTCCCAATTCATCCCACCATCACCCCCCCACCCCGCTTTTCCCCCTGGGTGTCCATACGTTTGTTCTCTCTATCTGTGTCTCTATTTCTGCCTTGCAAACCATTGAACCTACTTTTTAAAATTGAAGTGTAGTTGATGTACAATGTTGTGTTAGTTTCTAGTGTACGGCAAAGTAATTCAGTTATACATTCATATATATGTACATATATATTATTTTTCAGATTCTTTTCCATTATAGTTTATTACAAGATACTGAATGTAGTTCCCTGTCACCAGCCTCTCTTCTAAGCATCATGCATGTGTTGCAGCGTTTCTGCTTTACACATGTGATGGCAAAGGTTTAAAGAGGCTCTGTAAAGCCTGAAGTGTTCAGCTTGGCAGCTGGAGGAGCTGGGATTTGGATCCACACCTATATACTCTTAATCGCACTGCTCTCTGTTGCCTCCCTCATGATAATGTTAACCCAGGTCATGTACCTGTTCATCTCTCAGAGAATTCTCTTCTGTTTATGAGCCTTTCTCTGATTTGATTGTGGAAAGTCAGGGACATGGTTCCAAGACTCTTCATCGTGTGCCCTTGGACCTGGAGTAGCATTTGCGTTCCCCCTGACAAAATGATGATGAAATATTCCCGTTTGTTTGAGTGAGGGTGCATCATCGAAGCCTGGTGCTGGCTGATGTCAGGTCAGCCTGACTCTTAACTCTCTGCCCTCCCGTTGGTCAGTCTCTCCATCTTGAGATTTGGTCTCTCCTTCACTTCAGCCACCCGCAAACACTGCCACGCCTACTACCTGTGTCTCAACTTGAACCAGTATCCTTTGGACCTTTCTAAACCTTGAAACCTCCAACTCTGCAATTCCCCTCTCTGGTCACAGCCTCCGGGCCCCCTGCTTCCCCTCCCTTCCGCTGAATCCCGCCGTCGCCCTCATTGTTTCAGCTGCCTTCAGGCTCACTGCCTCCATCCCCAGCCCAGGTCTCATGGTTTGTAAGTTTTACTGTGCTTTCCCAATAGTTGTGTCACACAGTCCTTTCCAGACACCACCCCTGGGTGATCCCCACCACTTACACAGCTTCTCAGAGGTCCCCAAACCCAGTGTGTTGGTCCTGATGTCAATCCTCGCTCTTCAATTTGGGACGGGTCCCCATGGCTTCTTCTCTAGCAGATGCACTGTCGCACTTCCCATGGAACCCGTTCCAAACTTTTCCTGTCTCTTCAAAACTTACCATGACTCTCGCTTTCTGTGGAGGAACATTTATTCCTCTTGCTTTTTGAAAATCTCGAGGGACCCCGACATGACTCCTCCACCTCTGTCCTTTTCCCTTGAATTTTGTGCATTGCCCCCGCCGACCCGCAGTCTTAGACCTACAAGTGAATCTGGTCTGTAGTATCTGATGTACTGCTAGATGTGCTAGATAACCAATGTGCTAGATAACCAAGGCATCAAGGATTCAGAGGAATTTTCCCTGAAGCCCAGCTGGCTGGAAAGCCTGAGTTTTGTAGAACGTTTCTCAAAATTCTTTCAATTTCATTTCTTCAGCAGTTTCTCTAAGCTGTGTACAAGCCTCACTAACCACTCACCCCATTCTCTCCTCTGTGAACCCAAGAGAAGAGAACATGAAAGGTGTTAATTTTCTAATCTACAAAAGAGGATGTTGGCACTTTTGACTAAACTAAAGTTGGGGTTTACCTGTGAATTTCAGCCACCCCTGCCCTCCATCCTATCCCATGGACAATGGAAAATCAGCTGTAATGGTTTAGGAAGGTCATAAAAGGGGGGAAAGTAAGCCTTGCCAGCTCTTTTGCCATGATAGATGTGCGTCTTCAAGGGAATCCAAAAAGTTCTGCTTGATAGGTGAGGTTAAAAATACACGGGTATGCTGTAATCTCTGTGAGAGGGTTAATATGAAAAGTTTTGAATCCAGGATCCTGTATTTTTGATGACCCATTATTACCACGGACCAGTCTATTCTGCCTGAGCACCCAGGACTCCTTCCAAGGAGAGTCAGAGAGTAGCCGGGCGGAGCAGCGGGGTCTCCACCCTTTCATCTTTACACCTCCTCCCCTCCACCCCCTTAGAATAAGCACTTAAGGGAATATCTGATGAGTTCACTGTAGCGTTTGTCAGGATGTTTTTACAGCCATTTTGTTCTAAATTCAACTGATGGCCAATGGGAGACCTAACAATTCAGTGAGCAGAAATAGGCAAAATTGGTCTTTTTCTTTGTGTCCTGAGGATAAACCTAAACGAACCTGTCTAGTTGGCACACCTCCAGCTGCAGCAGAGGCCAAGTTTAAGTGAATTATGAAGAATGAATTAGACACGTGGTCTTGGAGGCAGCCCTGCCCACTCTGGAGGGGTGTGTGTTGGTGGAGGTGGGAGTCTTACCTAAGGCCTGTATATAGGAAGCCTAGCTGAATGCATCTGTTTTGCGAAAGTTGAATCAGTCTCCTGGGTTGAATCCCTTGTAAGGGATTTTAAAAAGTTACTAATTTCTTTCTTGACTATACCTATGTTAAAAATAACCAAAAGAACTGTGCAGAATTAGACCACATATTTTGTTCATTTCATTATTTCAGTATCCCTGTCATATTTGTTTCTCTTTTCTTTCTTTTAACTAAACGAATTAACTAATTTGTTTTAAATCACTGAAAGTACAAAAGGGGTACAATAAGCGGTACAAAGAGAAATTAGTCTCTTATTTCTGTTCCCAAGTCACCCAAATTCACTCCTAGTGGCAAGCTTCATTACCATTTTCTTGTGGATCTGTTTAGGGATATTTTATAACTATAAAATATAAACTATAACTATAAAATAGAAATAAAATATAAAACATAAATATATATATAAATAAAATATAAATATAGGGATATTTTGTAACTATAAAAACTATAGGAGCAAAAATACGGGGTTTTTTAAACACAATGTTTACACCATACACACTGTTCTGTTTTTTACCTTTTTTTCACCTAACCATGTATCCTTGAAAACTTTTCTTATCAGAACATAGGGAACAGCCTTATTCTTTTTAGTACCTAAATAGTATTCCATTGTAGGGTTTTGCCGTAATTTATTCAGCCCGCCATTGGTGGACTTTTGCTTGTTTCCAATCGTTTTATACTATGCACAATGCTCCAGTGAATTACTTTCTATAAATAACATTTTCTATATCAGTGAGGCTCTCTGGAGGAGAAATTGCTACAGTAGAATTGTTGGATCAGAAGGAATGTGCCGTTTTAATTTTGGTGAGCCTTGCCAAATTGCCCTCCGTTTTGGCATTTGTACTAATGTGTGCTCCCACTAGCGCTGTGGGCTTGTGCCTTTTCTCCACAGACAGTGTTACTAAACTTCATGATCTTTGCCAATCTAAGAGGTGCAAACTACTATCTTTTAGTAGCTTTAATATGAGTTTTGCTTGTTAGAGTGATGATCGAACATCTTTTCATATGTTTAAGAGCCATTCTTATTTTCTTTTCTGAGAAATGTGTATTGACTTTCACTGCCCATTTTTTACTGAGTTTTTGGGCCTTTTCCAGCTAATTCATTTTTAGGAGCTCAAAGTAGCTCAAAAAAACTAGTCCTTTTGTCTTGAATTTTTTTATTTTTCCATTTCTTTTTTGACTTCTTATGCTTCTTTCTTGCAGGATTTGTTTTTTAAATTATATAGTCATACTCATCAAACCTTTTTTTTTTTTTTTTGCTTTTAACTTTTTGACATACTTATGCCTTCTCCACTCAAACATTATGTTTTTAAAATTGTCTCATATTTTTTCTTAGTACTTTTAAAATCATAGCGTTATTGAGATGTAATTTACATACCATAATTCATCCTTTTCATGTGTACAATTTAGTGGTTTTAGTATAGTTCCAGAATTGCACAATCATCACCACAATCTAATTTCAGAACATTTTCATCACCCCAAAAAGAAACCCCATACCCGTTAAGCAGTCACTCTCCATTCCCTTTACCCCAAAGCCCCTGGTAACCACTAATCTGCTTTCTCTATGGATTCGCCTATTCTGGACATTTCATGTAAATGGAATCATACAATGTGTAGTCCCATGTGACTGGCTTCTTGCACTTAGTGTCAGGTTTTCAAGGTTTATCCTAATACTTTTACATTTTCATTTTTCACGTTTAAATCTTTGGTCGCTCTGGAATTTTAGTGTAGGATGTGAACTAGGGATCTGACTTTATTTCTTCCAGGGGGCCATTCAGTTATTTAAAGTCCTTCTTTCTTCCACTAAAATGCACTGCCAACTTTGTCATGCACTGAATTCCAGTATGTATTTAGGTCTCTTCCTTTTCTATTGATCTTGCTTTCTACTTGTGTGCCAGTGCATACTGATTTAATTACTGGAACTTTAAAGTATTTTAAATATCTGGTATGCTAGTCTTTCCTTATTTCTCGTTGCATCATTTTTTATGGCTATTCCTTCCTGTTTATTTTTCCATATGAACTTCAGAGTTAGCTTTCTCATGGTATTTTTGGACATCGTATCCAGTTTATTGATTACTTTGGGAAGAATTAGTGATTTCTTCTTCAAGGACAAGCAGGGTAGAGCTTTCCAGTTGACATACGTTCTCTGTCCTTCAGCAGTGTGAAACTTTTTTCTTTATCTAGATCTTGCATGTTTCTCATCAAATTTATCTCTAGCCATTTTACATTTTTATCGCTATTGTAAAAAGTAGGATGTCTTCTTACTGGTCGTCACTTAGGAAGGCTATTGACTTTTGCATATTACTTTTGTTAGTTACCTTACAGAATTCTCTAATTGTCTGTAACAGTTGTTTAGCCGACTCGTTCAGATTTGCAGTCACAGCCTATGCAAATAATGATCATTTTACTGCCTCTTTCCCAATTTTTAGACCTCTTATTTCTTTCTCTTATTCAGTTAAATTGGCTACTTCCACCAGAATGCTTTTAATAGCAATGATGGCGGACAGCCTTGCGTGGGTCCTCAGTTTAACGGAACACTTCTTATGTTTCCCCGTGTACAAGGAGGCCGTCTTTGGGGTTTGGCATGTTTTATGTTCATTGGGCATTTACAGGGCTTTATCATGAGCAGAAAGCCTTTTGGAAATGCTGGATGTGACTGAATGGTTTGCAGAGACAGAAGGCCTGCTCTGCCAGTTCTCCTGCCGTGATAAAATAGTAGACTGATTTTCCTCACTAGAACTGACAGGAGTTTGAGTGGGAAGTCCATGCTTAGAGGAAGAAGGCAGCAATTATACTCGAATCTCATGCTATTTTTCTTTGCCAATCAAGTGAAAAGACTAAGAAGCCATACAAGGAGGTAGCACCAAGAGGAGTAAGTAAAGGCTAAAGGGGAAAAGAAAGAAAGGAAGGGAGAACGGATGGAAAGAGAGAAGAGGTAAAAATATATACCACTTTCCTCACTCCCAAAGCAAGCCATGTGATAAACCAAAATACTTCTAGGGTAGTTTTTCCCCCCAAAGTATTATTACCGAAAGAAAGGCACCAAACACTAATTGTCAGCAAACATAATAGTCTCAGAAAAGGCTTAGAAGAAATAGGGAAGTATTTTACCATTTGTAAACAAAACAGACTAAAAAAGTGTTCCAAATATTGAGAAATCACTGAAGGGAGAAAGAATGACTGTTGAAACATGTTTACATGTTGATTCTTTTTGATGTTGCCATAAAAAAAGTGTTTTGATCTTTTGCAGAGAAACTGGAGAGGTATTTTATGTGCTAACCCTGAACATGACATTACTCTAGTAGTAATAAATACGAGGACAGGCCGTCCCTTACATTAGCAGAACTAGAAACCAAAACAAAAGATGGTAACAATTGAGGATTTGATGCTTGTTGGAAACATCTACCCTGCAGAATTGGTGCAGTTGTGGTTAAAAACCAAAGAAATTTAGACCGACTCCATAAAGTAGAGAGCTGATAGATGCTGTTTGGGATTCACTACAAAATCGTCTCTGTGACATGCAGGAAAGAGAAAGTCCTGGGAAGCGCACAGACTGCCTGGGTTGTGCCCATCCGGTTGATTTTGGACATGCATACCTTCAACTTGCACCTGCTGGTCACATGTCAAAACCATGTGTGTGATTTTCAGATTGCAAGAAACATGGGGGTCTGGGCGGGAATCTTGGGCGAGTCTTCTCACCTTCTTGTGAGTTGGTGTGTTGAGAAGTCAAGAGCAAGGGCTTGGAGCAGAAGCATCTGACTCTGCCACTTGCTGGCTGTGTGAACTTGACCGAGCTACTGAACCTTTCTGAGCTTAGTTTCTCATCTGCAAGTCACGTCTACAATTCAAGAGTCTCGTGTGGATTTATTAAGAGATGTTGTACCCAAAGCACCTAGCATAGCTCAGGGCCTGGTAGAGAGCAATTGCTAAGTAAGTGTTCATAGGTGGGCCAGAGGAAGCAAGGGCGGAGGGAAGGAGGGGGGAATTGCATGCGTCAAGTGCCACGACCCTGATATACAGAGGGTTCTGGGGAAACTCGTAAAGACTATCACATCAGGACCAGGGATGAAGGGGTATTTATAGGAAAGACTTCTCAGAGGGATGAGTTATGAAGACTAGGCAGGCAAGATGTTCTTGGGAAGTGCTTCTAGGTAGAAAAGGACAGCATTTTCAAAGGCATAGGCTTGAAGGAGTCAAGGAGTCTTAAACCCAGGGAAGTGTGGGTAAGAGAGTATGGCTGAGTCCCAGGTTATGGGTGGGGAGTTGTGAGTGAAAGACAGGAGAGGTTTTCAGCCCTGGGATTGAGTAGGGTCCTGTTTGTCATGTTGGATTATGGTTATGATGGTGGTAGATGTAAACCTGAAGGGCCCTATTGCATTTGCATTTTGGAAACATGGCAGCAGCGTCAATGGGGTGGGTTTAGAGACCAGCGAGAGGGAATGAGCTCCGGGCCATGGAAGTGATTCCTTCCACATTCTCTGCAAATCCTGCACATTGCTGAGTACATAGTAGGTTTTCAGGAAAAACTACTTGAGGGACTTGAACAAAAGCGGTTCTTTTGCCAAGATCATCTTTTCCGTGATTCATTTGTTTTATCATTCATAGATTATTCTCCTGTGGATTTGATCATTCCCCTCCCCAATTATTTTTGACCCTCGATTAAATTATCTTAAATGACTGTGTGTTGTGGCATAAACTTACCCTAATCTATTTATAATTTATTGTGCAAGCATCTGTCTCATAAAAGATGTCTTCTTATTTAAAGGGTGCTAGCCTAGAACCGCATGAAAATTGCCACTCACGGTGGTACCCCCTCCTCCCCAGAAATGGTTTCTGTGTTCCCAGCCCCAAGCGCTTTTGGCTTTGCCCATACTCTCTTTTAAAGCTTTCCCTGTTTTAAGATTCTTTCAGGCCTCTAGGCGCTTTAGAAGGAGAAAGCTCTAACAGCTTTGGGCTCCTGATTGACTTCAAGCAGAGCAAGCTCAGTGCCTTACTTTGGAGTAAGGACACTCTCCTAATTAAGGTGGCGAAAGCAGTAACTGTGATGGTGGGCCACGGGCCATGGTTAGTGCTGAATGGAGAAAGAGGTAATTGTACCTATCGTGTACTAGCTGAATAAATAGCAGTTATTCAGAGCATGGATTGTGTTTTCAGTCAGTCATTCAACTAACATTCTTTGAGATTCCACTAAGCGCCAAGTAGGGTGCTAAGTACTGAAATACTAAAGTAGGACAAAAGGAAAAGGGTCCCTACCCCATGGTGCTAGGTTATAGTTATTTTAGTACAGTAGATTAAAAAGGAACTAGTCAATTACAATCCATTGTGATAAGCAGCATGAGAGGGAAATACAGAAAGTGGTGGAAGCATCTAGGAGGGGCACCTGACCCCCACTTGGGAGGCCAGGGAAGACTGCCGTGAAGATCCAGAGTTTCCTGAACAGGAAGAGGAGTAAGATAGACCTTAGAGAGTTTGGGGTGACAGTTTTTATCTATAAGGAAAAAAAACGGGAGTATCATGGATTTTATTATGGATTTATTACAAATATTTAATAAATCCATCAAAATAGCCTTTGAGCTGTACCATATTTGGAATGTATACTTGGCCGTTGTAATGTAGGTCTGTAGGGTCAGGTCTCTTATCAGACCCATAGTTTTCTTTACTGGGTGTCTCAGCACTGCCAACTGACCAAGAAGCACAGATCCTAGAGGTCAGTGGCCTGAAAGAAAGTAGAATCTGAATACTATCTCTGAAGAGTCTACAAGTCAGGATATACGTGCAGCTGCCCACAGCAGCTTCTGCAGTTGAAGCCATTTTGCTGTCTGTGGTTTTAGTGATTTAGTATTACATCCTCTGGGATACACAGAGCAGCCCCACCCTTAGACAGAAGGGCCCAGGTCAAGTTACTCTCAGTGAGAATTCAGTGTACGATCAAGGTGCTCTGCTGAGTTGAATAGCTCGGGTGTGGACCAGCAGGTACAGAGGCATCGAGGTGACAGCACCCCAGGAGACCATGTTCTGTCCGGATCCTCTGGTCAAGACTGGACAGTAATGATGGTTTCTGTCACAGCCAAGCTGAATATTGGATGTGGGCCCATGGAGGTAGGCTTGTGAAAAGTGTACCTTTTATAAATTCAGAGTATGGCGTGGCAGTCCACCTACACTCTTAATTTTTGCTTTTGGACGCTATGTCCAGAAAAGAGAAGCGAAATTTCTCTGCCTTATAAACTGCACCTTATTCAAAACACACTGTGTGAGTTAATGTGCCACTTCTGCTCTCTGCTAAAGGGAGGGTTTTCACAATATTGTTTCTTTGGCAGCAACAGAGGGAAAGTTTAACAGGAAAACACATTTACTCCTTGTATAGGGACATCTTGAAGGCTCTTTACCCATCTTTGGGGGGAAACTCCCTACCACAGAGCCTCCCAGAAATTCAGGGGCTACTTGCTCCTTAGAAATGGCGTGAGTTGGCTAGAGATGAGCATGAGTTGTTTTGTGTCTAGAAGCATGGAATGCTTCAAATAGTTAGCAATGCAGGATTCATATTCTGTACTCAAATTGTTTCTAGAACCAGCCTCTCCAGGTGCAAGGGAGCAGCTTTGAATGGCAAGAAAGCCATCCTGGCTTGTCACTGAGAGCGTGTGTCCTTGGAGAATGGTTTAGTTCTGCCTCCTGGATACCCTCACCATGGATGCACATGGCGTGTTCTCACACACGCTCAGATGCATTACTTAGTTAAGAGCTTGGGGACAGAGAGAGATGACGAACAGATTTTTTTTTTTTTCAATTGAAGGACATTGCTCTTTTCCCCCTGCCTGTTGAATATGACTTCTCTGTTTTCTGTTTATTTTCAGTGTCCCCAAGGGAAAATGTCAATTTTAACTAGAATCATAGACTGTTAGGTCTGGAAGGAGCCGTAGAGTCCTAACATGCCCAGTTGGAAGTGCCAGCAGGACCCATCTAGAGATGCCCAGCAGGCGTTCTGAAAAACACATCTGGATCTTGGAAGAGAGGGCAGGGCTAGACTTGTGGGTTTGAGAGTCATTCACGTAAAGGCAGTAGACACAGTGCCTCTGGATGAGGTCATTCCCCTGCTCGAACCCTTCTTAAACTACTTCAGATTTTACGGAATCATCTCAATTACTCAGAAAGACCCTTGAGATCCTCCATAATGTGGCCGCCACTTTTCTTTCCCGCCTCTTCTCCCACTGCCATGTCTCTACACACGCCCCTCCAACTGCAGTGGTCCGTTGGCCGTATTGGGACACGTATGTCTGTTACCTCTCTTTTCTAAAACTGTTTGTTCTTCTAGAATTAGCTCAGATTCCCTTCCTTCTGGAAGCCTTCTGTCATGAATTCAGGTGGTGAAAAACCAAAAGGAATCCTGGGTCCTGTGATGAACTAGAAAAAATATTTTTCCTCCTTCACCAGTCACAAGTCTCGTGTGACATGCTTAGAATAGCCTTGTACTCGTTCTCAGGGGCAACAGTGGTCATCTGGAATGGCCTCTCTCATGGAACAGGGATCCATCCCGACATCCACGACATATACGTGTGCTGCTTCTGCCTGCAGGAAAATATATGGAAATGTATCTAATTTTCTGCTTTTTGTCCTTCATTTACATTATTTTCTTTCCAGATGTTTCCTTTCCAAGGAAGTTGTATTGAATTTTCCTCTTTGTAAAATCATGCCAATATTTGGGTTAGAACGTAGAGATTCTTACTGCAGCTCCATGGTCAGCTCATTGGTTCATTTAGGCAAATTACATAACCTCTGCCTTCATTTATCATCTGTAAAATGGGCCTAAGAATAACACACCTCGTTTTTATAAGGATACAAAAACGTAACATTGAAACATTTTGGAAAATGTTTTAAAACGTGGAATATACATAATGCTTTATTCTTGCTACCATACTGCTTAGAGTCAAAAAGAAAAGAAAACTTTTAGTCCTTCTTGATAATTTAATATAGACTATGTCATATTATGTATCCTATAACATTGAAGAACTTGACATCAGAAGAAATGAATCCATATTTTGGTTCTGATTTACGAGCGGTGAGTCCATTACTGAATTTCTTAACCTTTTTGAGCTTCCCTTTCCTCCTGTGTAAATTGGGAATAATGATGTTGTTGCTGTCTATTAGAGTTGTTGAATAATTATGTTCGGCAACTATCACGCTTGAAAAACACTTTTAAAACTGCCGAAGAGCATATTCAGCAATAACCTTCATGGTTTGTCTGGTCGCCTAATAATTGTGCTGGCTGTAGAAAGAGGTCAAAAATATGTCCTGATTCCCTTTTCGGAGATACCTGTTGGCTTGCCCCAAATGTGTAAGGGATAAAAGGAGAAGGAACAAAAGCATGCTGAATACGTAGAAGAGGATGCAAAGTTGGCAGAAGCCTCTGATTGACTTCTCTCCTATCCTGAAGTTGAAAGGGGTCAAACTGATACGCAGATTGCGTGGGAGCCACGTGGCCAAAGCTGAGAATGGGTGCAGGGGGGAAGGCAGTGGAAAGAAGCCAAGATAGCATGTTAAAGCCAAGTGATGGTTTGCTAGGGTGTGTCCATGGGCATTGCACGCATATTCCTGAGTGTTCCTTCTCAGCGGTGGTGGGCCTCGTAGGGCACTGGCGACATATTCAGTAGGACAACAGGAACCTCCATGGGAGGTGGCTCAGCTTCCCCGATTACCTCTCTTAAGTTGGGTGGGGATGAAGTGGTGTTATACGTTGAACTGTGTCCCTCCAAAAAGATACTGAAGTCCTCACCCACAGTATCTGTGAGTGTGGCCTTATTTGGAAGTAGGGTCTTTGCAGATGACCAAGTTAAGATGAGGTCATTGTGATGGGCTCCAATCCAATATAACCGGTGTCCTTATAAAAAGAGGAAATTTGGACACCAAGACAGAGATGCTGGGAGAATGCCATATTAAGACTGGAGTTAGTCTGTCACAAGCCAGTGAACGCCAAAGATGGCTTGTAAACCACAAGAAGCTAGGATAGAGAGAGGCACGGGACAGATCCTTCCCTCACAGCCCTCAGAAGGAACCAACCCTGCCTGATCTTGGACTTCTAGCCTTCAGAATGTGAGACCATAAATTTCTGTCGTTTGAGGGACCCAGTCTGTGGTACTTCGTTATGGCAGCCCCAGGAAACTAACACAGGTGGGTGGGCCGGTTCCCCAGACCCAACTGCTTCTGCGTGACACTTGGTCCACAGTTTGGATTTTATGGTGAGGCTACACACGGTATGCATTTGTTGCCAGCCTGTATTAAAAATGACAAGATTTCCTGTGGCTTGGCTTTTGACAGCAAGTGCATTTAAAGTCTAATCTCAAGGTTTGGAGTTGACTTAGAATGGGGTTTCTTAAAAGTTACAATTACCTCACTCCCATTATCTCCTCAAATACAGTACCTTTATGTGTACTGAGAAGGGAAAAGGGTGCTATCGAGTTGCATATTTCAGTCACTTACTCAAAACCCTGCATTCCGTTATTATTTTTCCAGCATTGGGCACTTTCTTGGGAATATTTTGTGTTCTATTGTAAGTCTGCTTTGGTTAGAGTTTTGGCAAGCCCATGACAAAGAAAGGGAATGTTTCTTTTTTCTTTTCAACTTTCCTTGGGCTTGCCTGTTCCTTCTCTAAAAGATGCTGGACCTTCCCTCCCCTCCTCTCCTGGGGCGGGAGTGGGGTAGGGGAAGGACTGCCTCTTTCCTCGCTGGGAAATGTTGATTCATATTATATGAAACATTTGTTTTTCCTAGAAACTTGCACTATGTTGAAATCGTTGGTTCTAATTTATATGTGAAAAATAAATAAACTTGTCATGGAAAGGCGCTGAGGGTACAGTTACATAATAATTATGTATGCCCGCCCCAACTCATTAACATAGGAGACCTCACCTCACAGTAGTTTTGTAAACTTCCATGGCTTCTAACAACTTTTCCCAAACTCCATGAAAACATATTAAAAATAACTTATAAGTTGAAAGTCCACGATTTTTGTAAGTATGTCATAAGTAATTGTATCTCTTAGTGGCAATTTCATATCCCTACTTAATAGCTGGGGCAATTAAGGTTCAGAAAAACGGCAAAGCTGAGATTAAAATTCAGGATTTCCTGATTTCCAAGCAGTGTACTGCTTGTTTTCTGTGCTAACATTATGGCAGGCCAGGGTTCAGTTAAAACAGGTGGTAGGTGTTATAAGGGCAAGAGAGACAGAGGGGCTTGGAGGAGAGACCACTCAGCCTCCAGTGAGAAGACCTGGGTTCCAGGCCGGCCTCTGTCACTGTCTGACAGCATGGCGCTGGGGCATTTGGCTTCTCAGGGACCTCAGGACAATGACGGAGCTGAAAAACTCTACACTTCATACTGAAATATTTAGGGATTAAGTGATTTGTCTGGGATTTCTTGAAGATGTAAGCGACCATGGGTTGATGATTCTTGATGCTGGGTAATGAATATCCAGTGTTCTATTGAAAGTCTTTTGTACTGTGACGTTTTCCATAAACAACTTCAGAAAAAATTTTATGCTTCTAAAATGTGTACCTTTGATTCTTCCCATCTCCTCTCCTACCCGACGCTATTGTTTAGTTCTCTGATTTCTCCTGAACACAAACTCCTCTGAAAGAAAGCACGCCCTTTCCTTTGGTCTGATCCTAGTATGTATATTAATAAAGACTTTCTGACGCCTTCCCTATTTTTTAATTTTTTAACAGATAATACGATGCCTGTGCTTTTGTAATACATTCCAAATCTGCTCTCTGTTCCTCACCAGTGTGAATTGTAGAAAAGAGTACAAAGGATTAGCGTACTTTAAAATAAATCTCGGCTAATTATACATACAACCGCATTCACTGAATGTGAATATTTTCAGGGCTCTCTTTGCTACCAAGTGCTGCTTGCTCATGATGTAAATGAGAACAAATTTAGTTCCATTAAACAAAACACAGCAACTCTTCTCCTATAGCAAAGACTTCTTCAGGTCCTATTTTGGAAGTGGGAACCTAATTCTAGTGTTCCCTTGTTAGCTCTGGGCCTGTGTAAGCTCTGGGCCACAAGGTTGATTACTTGAATATTCTGCAATCTTGCTTTCAGAATTTTAGCAGGCAGACAGGTTGTGATGAAGTGGTTTGTGTTTTACAAGGATCCTTATGAACTCAATGGCATTTGAACTTGTGGTGCCAGCAATTTACCAGGCGGCCTGAATTGAGGAGTACATGCCTTGGCTTTTGCAGTTCTTTGAGATATTTTACTATCTATTGCAAAGAAGAAAAAAAGAGAGACAGAGAGGAGAAGAAGAAGAAGAAGGAGAAGGAGAGGAAGAAGAGAAAGAGGAGGGAGAAGAAGAAAAAAGAAATCTCAAAATGGTATGTTCTTGGCCCATACCATGGTCTCCCCAGAAGCTGCTGGACTCCACCTTGCTATTTTTTAAAGTTACAAGGTCATTTAAGAGGAATTCATTCATGTCCTATTAATCTGGAACATTCAGGATCTCTGTAGGTCCAAAGAGAGTGTTTCTTTGGGGTCTATGAAAGTTAAAACAGCATTCAAATCCAACGTGAATTACCAAACTTTTTCCCAAGAAAGCTTCTATGAGTGGCCTCATCTGTTACGTTTAGAAAGTTAAAAATCCCAGGGCATGGAGGGCACATTTTCCACACTCAGAGAAAAATGGTTTCCTTCCAACGGCCTCTTTGTCTCCAGATATCTGGACCCAAGATCCTTGATGCTGTAGCCAGTATATTAAGAAAGGAGGAGGAAGCTGCTTATCTCTCCTGAAAGTCTTTATTTTTCCTAATCTTTTCTCCTCCCTCCACCCTTGCCCTAAATTCCTTTCCATTTTGCCCTTTCAAAAACTCCTCCCTCCTACAAAAGCTAAAAATAATGGTAATGCTTTCCAGTGATCCTCCCTTAATAGTAGCTCAGATGCAGGCTGCAGGCAAAAAGGAAACCTTTCATGGTTGGTCCTGCTCAGAAGTGCATGTTTACAGATCTTGGCTCACCCCGAGATTTTCAGATGAGAATGTCATCTGAGATTTTCACTCTCACTTGAATCCCAGGATCTTTGCCTTAGTGTCAGAATGTGCCAACATGCTTGGAAAATACCTACTAATGCTAGGTGACACCGACCCCATAGCACCCCAGAGAGAGGTGCATAGACCCAGGAAGGTAAAGATATACCTGAATCCTAAATGTGATTAGGGGAAGTCCCAAATGGTGGTGGCAACACTCCAGATTTTAAACCCTCAGATGTCATTTAATAAAGATCACAGACCTGTTCTTACGTTCCCAGGATTGTGCCGACCTGCAGACAAGGGCCCTGAGGAAGGTGGGGAATCTGGAGACCCAGTCCTCCCAGTGGAGTTCCCAGTTGTGTGCGATCTTGTGCCCTAACTTGGCCGGCCGGCCTGGACAGCTGGCTCTGGTTACTGTGGGAACAATGCAAGGAAGGCCGTTGTCACATTCCTCCGGGGCCAAAGGCACAACCTTCCTAACACGCTCAGCCCCTGCTGGCAAAGGGAAGGCCGAGGAGCATGGAAGCAGAGGCTGGGAGTCTGTGATGGATTTTAGGAGTCCGTTAACCCCATTGTTTTACTGATTGAGAAGCTGAGACCCAGAGAAGTTGTGTGACTTTCCATTGTCAAGTTGATGGCAGACCCAGGACTGGAGTTATCTAACTCAAGGTCCAGTGCCCTAATGTTTCTCTGGGCATCTTGTTTCAGACTCATAGTGGAAAGGAATTATTGGTAAAGACATTAAATTGCGTGGTGTTTTCACATCCCGTAACTGAGTCAGGTTCAGGAGTGACCGTCTCTGTTACTTTTGGCCCAAGATGTTAAAGCACCACCAGGACGAGTCTAAACAGCAAGCAGCATCTTCGGTGGCCCTAGGGGATGTCATTGGCTTCTAGCCCCAAGCCCAGAAGTTAGAGTTAATTTTTAAGAGTTCATCTTTAACTCAAGCATGAAGCTCTAAAAGCACTCAAGTAGTAATGCTTGAAAACAGCTCAATTCCTCTGAGCTCTGACCACACTTGAACTCTTTCTTTAGAAAATAGCTGAAATTGTAGTGGTTAGGACATAGGAAAACAGAATGACTGGATAAAATTTGTCACATATGCCCTGGTTGGAGGGACGTTGAGGAGTTGAATTTATAGGTAATTGAAGATTCTTTTTCTTTCAGCATGCTTTACTTTAAAGAGTCTCACGGGACCTTCCTTTAGCATAGGTGCAAGCCGATAAAAGATTTTCATTTAAGAAGATTTTTACTATTTTAAAAATACACACAGAGGAGGAAAAAAAAAATGTATCTGATCCCAAAGTGCGAAGAATTAGAAACAGCACTTTTACATATAAACTTCTAGATGATGGGATCAATTTTCCTTTCACAGGAAAAGGCACCATAAATCACTTTGCATCAGGAGAAGTGGTGCTCGGGTGACATGCTGCTTCCCCAACAGAACGAGGGGTGGCCATAGTGGGAAGGAGCGAGCAGAAACTGCTCTGGTCCCGCGTGCTTGGCGTGTCCCATGTGTTTGAATGTCATTCCCAAAAGATCATGTGTGGACATGCCGTATTTTTTTTTTTTTAATTTTTACTTATTTATTATTTATTTTTGGCTGTGTTGGGTCTTCGTTTCTGTGCGAGGGCTTTCTCTAGTTGCGGCAAGCGGGGGCCACTCTTCATCGCGGTGCGCGGGCCTCTCACTGTCGTGGCCTCTCTTGTTGCGGAGCACAGGCTCCAGACGCACAGGCTCAGTAGTTGTGGCTCACGGGCCCAATTGCTCCGCGGTATGTGGGATCCTCCCAGACCAGGGCTCGAACCCGTGTCCCCTGCATTGGCAGGCAGATTCTCAACCACTGCGCCACCAGGGAAGCCCGGACATGCCGTATTTTAATGCCTCTCTTTCTGTAAAGAATTTGTTTTTTATTTCCCAGCGACCTCTTCCAGGTTCTGACACATGACTGTAGCCTTTAAAAAAAAAAAAATTGTAAGCTTTTTCCTCCTTGTGAGTTACTGTATTTGGCTGCTGTGAAGGCGCCAGGGCTCACCTAGAATAGGACTTAGCAGAGGCTCCCGAGGTGTTTGGGACTGTGGAGGGCTACCATGTTTCCCTCCCACCGAGAGCCCTGACATGAAACAACCAAGAGTCCTGCAAGGAGCCAGGGCGGGTGTAGGGGCGGCGGAGAAGATGAAGCGGCAGCACATCCCTCGCCATGATATTTTCTTTCCGCTTACTGAGGCAGAGTGCTCTCTGCTATTTGAAGGGAGCAATTTAGATTTATATCAAGGAATGAATAAACACGATGCAGTGATGAAATCTCACCTGGAGCGAATGCAAATCGGGTATGCTAACGATGGCGTGGCCGTGTCACACATTCGAGCAGAAACAGGGAGCCCATCAGAAGCCTGGGTGCTTCTCCCGTCTCCCCCGTTCACCCACTAGATGTTCCAGAGTGATGGAGGCCGTAGGAAAAGGTTATTTTTTTTTGTTTTTAATGTGTCTCCACGTTGCACCTCACATTAGAGGGCCTTAAAGCACTTGACGAGGCTTCAAGTAATTCTGAGTGATGCAGTTTTTAGTTTTCCCAGAAGATCTTAAGAGATAGTTTCCACAGATGCATACGTGAATTCAGTCCGATCCTGAGTGTTTTACTGTCTCTCATTGTTTGACATGGCGAGGAAGTCCTCTTGGTTCCGTCTGCGAGTCACCTCCTACCGTCAGAAGTCCCTAGTGGGAGCCATGCCAGTGTCCGGCTTTGGCCAAGTCACCTTACATGAGTGAGAGGCAGTTTGCTTGTTTGTTAAGTGGGAGGCTGGACCCACGGCTTTCCGAGGTCCCCTCCAGCTCAGACATTCTGCCTGCTGAGATTCCGCATGACGGGATGCGACAAGATGCAGGTCCGCCTGCAGCACTGTCCTTGAAAACTTGCTCCCTTCTCCCTGACCAACTTTCCCTCCACTGTGGAGTGAAGTCTGCCATGGAAGAATTCCAGGTCTGCTCGAAGATGTTCAGTCCTCAGGAGCAGCTTGCAAAAGCCCTGAGCATGCTTTGCCTTCTCCTGCTCCGGTTGGTGATGAAAACCTAGGTCACAAGAGGTTGCCCCCTTTCCAGTTACCAGTAGGGGAAACCCCCAGGGCTGCAACAGGAACAGATACAGAACAGCTCCAAAGAAGGAAACAGAAAGAGATGCATGAGAGGCGAAGAATGGGTGACTCGCCCTGTTGAGGGGGAAAGGAAGCGAGCCCCGGTGCTTAGGAAGGAGAAGGAATGCCATCCTGGGCCTCCTTCCATGAGTCAGAAGATCTGTGGAACTTGAGGGAAAAGGCGGGTCGCGCTCTCTAGGAGTTTCGGGGCCTTTGGGCAGAGTCCCCTCTTCTCCCGTGCTTTGTTCTGGGTCGGATGTCCCGGCAGCACTGCACGATGCTGTACTGCTTCTCCAAGTGCATTCTGCAAAGCCCTGCAGGCTCCAGAGAGACCAGGCCCGTGTGCTGCACTTGGCCTCTCTCCTTCATCTCTGTTATATTTTGAGGTTATATAGATCTTGTTTTCTTAAAACTGTCGCATGGTTTTTAAAATTTAAAAACCACTGGTAAATTGTGGAAGAGTGCATATTCTAGGCAATCTGACCTTGGACAAGTCGCTTGATTTCCCTGAGCCTCGCTTTCCTTATCTGAAAACAAGGTTAATCGTAAGTTCTCCGTCTGTCTCACAGAATGAATGAAGGATTAATCAGAATCAGTGATTTGTCCCTTCATTCCACAAACGTACATTGAACACCTCCCCTGTGGAAGGCTCTGCTGGGAGAGAAATTCATAAGTAAATGTTTGGGACAGTTATTCCAAGAAGAGAGACAAAGCACGTGCAGAAAAAGCACAAAGATAACTTCTTGGTGCTGGTGCTGGTGGTGATGGTGTTAACTAGACAGTTTAATATAGTGACTCCAGAGCCTAACTGCTTGGGTTTGAATCCCAACTCCAACCACATACCAATGTGACTTCAGGCGCCTTATTTAACTTCCTTGTGCCTCAGTGTTCCCATCTGTACAATGGGGATGCTAATAGACCCTATGGCATTGGGTTGTGAGCGAGCTAAATTTAGAGCTAATATTTGTAAACTAACTAGAACAATGACTAATACATGGTGAGCAGTCTCCCACATTTATTACTGTTACTGTTACTGATGATTTCACCATGCCTTGTGAAATTGGTGCTGTAAGGCACGTTGTGAAGGGATGCACCGGGTGTGCTTTTCTTGGTCCTCAGCATCACTGTCCCGCGTAATCGTACTTCCATTCTTGTCTTCCCTCCTGCCTCGTGAGCCCCCAGAAGATGCATCCTGTGTTCGAGAGGAAAGGCAAGAGAAACATCATGTCAAAGATTGTCTTTTCCCTCTCTTCTTTCTCCCTTTTTTTGAGGTTGGACTGGCGCTCCTCTCGCACCGAACAAAGGCTTTGCCTTACAGAAAGGATCTTTCTGTGTTCCGTGTGTCATCTGCCTTTAAGGGTGTAATTTGTTTCTGATGTGTATGCAGGGCGCTCCCTGGAGAAGGCTTTGTTGACAATGTGCAGAGGCCTCCTGTATTGATCGGTGACATAACGGTTCTATAGTGGGTGAATGAGGTCATTCTCATCGTGTTACTCGAGTCGGTGACCTTGAGGCCGATCGGATGACTAAGCCACATAGGTGGATCCCTGGTTACAGAATGTCCTTGTTTAAAGGTAAATCGGTGTGAGGGTGACATAGTTTTAAAGAAACTACTGCAAGCGAATTACATGCCCCTCGCTGAGAGGCAGTCCATATTAATAAGCTCTCAGGCCACCCAGGCCTTCGTGGGACTGTTGGGGCTGATTTTTCAAGAATTCTTTTATCTGTGCTTCTCTCTTATCTCTTCTCATTAGATTTCAGTTCTCTGTTAAACTGCCATGACAGTGTGTAATACTGTCCATGTGAGGTTCAGAGCAAGATACTTAGTTCTGAGCTAGTTGGCTAGTGTGCTTTTTCTTTCCTTTTTTAAAAATTCAACGTCGGGTGGGACAGAGCAGAAGATGAAAAGATTTTTTAATACAAGAAAAGAGAGGAAGTAAGCATGATGATAAAATCTGCATGCGAAAACCCCTTGTTTAAAAAAGGAGAAGTAAACTCTATAGTTTTAGCTATACTTTTAATCTGGATAAACACTTTAGCCTGGCAAATAAGAGTTTCTGTCTGCCAGCATCCCTGTGGTTGCAGACCAGACCTTATGACATTGGAATAGATGTAGGTCTCAAATGAACGGACTTTGAGCATGTAGGCAGGTGCAGGGCAGTGGTGGGGGGAGGTAGTGGGGAGAGGGTAGGTTATAATACTTGCTTTGGAATCATTGGGTAGCAATTAGCTGTTTTGTTGTGTATGTTTATACAAATGCTTGTATACTACTTATTATGTGCCAATACTGTTCTGAGTGCGTTTTAATGTTTTAATCCTTACAACCATTATTATGCAAATTCAGCATCTGAGAACAATGAAGTTAAATACTTTGTCCAAGGTCATTCAAACCCAGGCATAGGCTCCAGAGTTGGTGCCCTGACCACTTACAGCCTCTCACTGTCAGGGTATCAGGAGCACAGAGAAGGGAATTCCTGTCCCCAGGAGGTATATTTCTTGTGCAGGTAGAAGGAACTTAATTCTTTCAAAGGGTTTCATCAAATGTCCTAATCTGGCAAGTTGCCTTTAAACTCATTGTAATCAGATTGGGAGAATGCGGTGACTCTCAGCATCACTCCTGGGAAGTAAGACTTTTCCCTTCCTGTACCAAACGTCTATTTTTTGCCTGTACCATGGTTGTATTCTGATTAGGAAGTCATTGCTAACGTACACACACTCATGCACGAGAGCCCTTTTCTGAGGGTAAGCAGAGAGCTGGCTTTCGCCCTTGGTGGCATCACTTGGCAGAATAGAAATACTTTTTTCCTGTGGCAGTTGGCGAGGCCATCAATTTGCAGAGCAGGAGAGCAGGGAAATGTTCTAGGCAGCTTTAACATTTGCCGGCTCTAATGAATTTGTCAAGCATCTAAACTCAGGACGGTGCACACTTAAAATGATCTGGAATAGACTTCAACTTTCATAAAAGATAATAACAATCTGGTATTGGAGTCAGAAGAGGCACATTTTCCCTAAACCATTTAATTAACTCCTATCTCTCAAGAAAAACTTCGTATGAAACAAACAAAAAGTCCTAAAGTAGCTAAGATCAAGTAAGAATTGAAGGCTGAGTGAGTAAATAACCAAGTTCATGGAAATTATCAAAGAAATAGATATGTTTATTATGAATGCACTATTTAAGATGTTTATTGACCAGAGCAATAAGGATGTGTTTTTGATCTGTGATAAAGACAAGTGTTGAAATCCATCCAAGCCACAAACACGATTTGGAGGGTGCGTGTGGAATATAAAACTCTGCAGTCTAGAGCTCATATCCTATATGGCTTTTTGCTAATTAATAAACACTGGCCTCATGTCTGTGACTTAGTAGCCTAATTGCAGCACGTTGGCAAAAGTGCCATCTTTCACTGCTGATGGGGGAGGGGGTGGGATTTTCTGTGAAAGAGGTTAAAAGGAGGAATCATGAAACTAACTTTTTTTAATGAGATGCTCCAAAATAATCAGATACATGTGTATTTGGGTCAGATAAGCAATTTCTGAGAAACCTTTTTATGATGATCAACCTCAGCGGTGCAACCCTGAACAATTCACCTTGCCTCTCTGAGCTTCAGTTTCCTCACCAGGGAGGGGAATAATAATAGTCCTACTCGTTTTATTGTGCTGTTGTGAGGATTAGTGAGTTAAAACTTCTAAAGCTCTTAGAACAATTCAACATGAGTTTCAACTTGAATTCCACCAGTTGCTAACTCTGTTACCTTGGGCAAAATAGTTATATCTTTTTCTTCTCCTCATTATCCTCATCTGTAAAATGGGAATGAAAGCATTGATCAGCATTTTGGGGATTAAGCAAAATGATATA
Organism: Balaenoptera acutorostrata; assembly: GCF_949987535.1. NCBI lineage: Eukaryota > Metazoa > Chordata > Mammalia > Artiodactyla > Balaenopteridae > Balaenoptera > Balaenoptera acutorostrata. The sequence goes on from NC_080073.1 coordinate 94,540,996, forward strand.
TGTAAATCACTTAACAGAGTACCTGGCAGAAATTTTTAAAATCATTGTTAACTAAAGTCCATCGTTCATTCAGATTTCCTTAGTTTTTACCTGATGTCCTTTTCCTGTTTCAGGATCCCATCCAGAACACCATGATACATTTAGTTGTCATCTCTCCTGAGGATCCTCTAGAATGTGACAGTTTTTTGGACTTGACATGACCTTGACAATTCTGAGGAGTGCTGATCATTTTTGCGGAATGTCCCTCACTTGGGGTTTTTCCTATGTTTTTGTTATGATTAGAAAAACCCTAGCTGAAGGACGTTCGACAAAATGATCCGTACGCCTCAAAATTGGTAAGTTGCCATTTTCATCACGTCATATATATCAGGGGCACATGCTGTCAACGTGACTTACCACTGTCGATGTTGACCTTGATCACCTGGCTGAGGTGATGTTTGTCCTGTTTCTGCACTTCAGAGTGACTCTTTTCACCCACACGGCCCCCTCCCCCCCACCTTTCCTACTACACTCTTTGGAAGGAACCACACCTAGGGGCGGGGAGCTGCCTTCCGCCTCCTTGAGGGTGTTTATCTATTGACACATGAATTATTCCAAGTTCTTCTGCACAGCAGATTTGTCTAGTCTCCCCCATTTATTTATTTACTCAGTCATTTCTTTATATCAGTATAAACTCATGAGTATTTATCTTATACTTCAGATTATAATCTTATACTATGTTATTTATCTTGTTTCTTAAATTGTTCCAGTTTTGGCCATTGGTAGGTCTTTTGGGAATATTAGGAATATTGTCTCCTGTTTTCCTTTGATATGCCCCCATCATTGTGTTTTTGGTTTTTTTGTTTTGCTTTGTTTTTTTTCCTTCCTCCCTTCCTTCCTTCCTTCCTTCCTCTCTCCTTCCCTCCCTCCCTCCCTCCCTCTTTCCTTCCTTCCTCTCTTCCTTCCTCTTCCTTCCTTCCTTCCTTCCTCCCTTCCTCCCTCCCTCTTTCCTTCCTTCCTCTTCTTTTCCTCCTTCCATCCTCCCTCCCTCCCTCTTTTCTTCCCTCCTTCCTTCCTTCGCATCCCCTTCACACTCATCTTGAATATTCCCTGCCCCAGTTCTACAATCTGCCATTTCTCCAAAGAGCCCTGGTTCCATTTACTGGGAAACAGTGTTAGAAACTAAGATCTGGGCCCTGGGGCTTGCAGCAATTTCCTGCTCAGCAAATATTAGTCCCCCTCCCTGCTGTGGAAGTTAGGTGTGTAGAGTAGTGAGCGCCCTTGTGCCAGCAGGTCCTCCTCCATTGCTCATCGGGTCCTAGCTGGTGAGCCTCGCTCACTGGGGCCCACTGGACAGTGTCAGCCCAGCTGGTCAAGTCAGTGGGTTTCATTCAGCTCAATCCAGGTCAGACTCTGTGCTGGGCTAAGCGCTGTGAGACCCATCTCTGCCCTCATGGAACCCAACCCTCTAGAATCCAAGAGGGGACAGTATTATAAAAGTGCCATAGAAAATTAGAACAGAGAAAAGCTAGTGCGATCAAAGAGCATTTGAGGCTTCTTATACACGATTGGGCTTGAGCTAGGTCCATTCCAGATGGGGAGACGGGAAGGAAAGATGTGGAAGTGTGAACAGATGTCTTTTAGTGCATGAGAAGAGGCCTGGAATTAAGGAAGGACTTTAGCTTTGGGTTTATTTCAGATATGAAACAGGGTTTGTTGATCTTGGTGGGATGAAGGAAATGGGCTTCAGCCAGGGATGTGTTGGAGCCAGCTTGCACCGGTTCTCACGAGGAATATTGAGAACAAGCTGGCATCATGTTGCTAGCTCGAAGTCAGTCATGGTGGGAGCGTTTACAGAAATCTGCAAACGCTACAAACCAGGGCTCCTCTCTTCCCTCCAGCCGGTTATTAAACATTTCCCTGTTTACCAATGGCTTTAGCTATCTAAAAATCTGGTATATATCCTTGCCCTGAATTTATTTTATTCCTCCAGCATTTTTTTTTCCCCATGTACACATTTCCCTTCAGTGCTTTGAATTCTGTGACAGGAACTGTCAAAAAAAAAAAGGTTACAATAGAGATGTGTGCCCTTGAATGAAAATTGCATTTTACATCATGTTGGCTGAAACTCTGATAGTCAGAAAATGTTGTAGTTAGTTGGGATATTTGGGACTCTCTAATGGCCATTCTGGATAACTGAGTTAGAAAATGACCTAGCCTTCCTCCTTGTTTTGGGTGGGAGAAGATCCGTCATCACCTGAGGGTGGTCGTCAATGTCATATATAAGCAACGTGGCTGTAGGACTTTCCTCCTTCCTTATGGTTGGGTCGACTTGAAAGAATCTTCCTTTTTCTTATCAAGAATTATGGGAAGAAGTGGTGTCATTTTCCTTCAGCTGAGAAACCATGACTCAGCATCATCCTGCTTGTAGTAGGTAATGCAGCCCTCTATTAGCTTGACTTCAGCAAGGATGTAAGGATACCTGAGTAATCCCTGGAAGAGCGCTATGCAAATACGGACAGTTTTCATGAGGTCACCTCTTGTGCATGGTCTATGGTATTGAGCGTTGTGCAGAATTAGACTCAGAGAAGCTTACGTTTCAAGAGAGTTAACTAAATAGTGGTCAGACACCTGTGACCAAGGAGAGTGGGGTTAGGGAGGCCACCTTCTCTTATCATAGCTGGAGATTGTAGGTTTTCACCGTCATCCTAAAAGACAGAGTGGCTTTGCCTTACTTACAGGGATTTCTTTTACCTTTCTTTGCTCTTTCCTATGTCCCTCCATCGAGTAGATAAACTTTCCTTTTATTCTTACCTGTCATTGACTATACTCCGGATTCACGATCATATTGAATCTCTGAGGTTGTAGCATTCAGAAGAGAATATTGCAGGTATTCTGGCCATATAACAGATCTTAGGTGCCGAGTTCACTCTGAGTCAGTGTTACCGAAAGTGGGGTCGGGCTATTTGCAGCCACTCAAAAGCCAATAAAGAGTCAAGGTTGGTGGAAAGGAAAGTTTGCTTTATTTCGGAGGCCAGCAACCGGGGTGGGGGGTGGGGGTGGATTCGTGTCCAAAGGCCGACTGTCAACCCTGCCCTTGACAGTCAGTGGGCAAGAGCTTTTAAAGGGGGGTTTCAGGGGTGTGTAAGCAGAAGGAGGGGGCTACATCAGAAACAGCACATGCAGCTCTGACCGTCATCTTCAAATTGGTCATGGGGTGGTCTGATCAGCGTCATCATGATTGTTTGAAGTACAGTTAATCTTCAGTTCCAAGGTCGGTCTGTTCCACTTCCTTGAGGCCAGTTCTCGGAATGGTGGCAGCTTATGTCATGGCTACAGGCTGGTCGTCATGTAGTTAAACTTCTTCCACCTGGTGGGGTTTCAGTATCTACAAAACAGCTCAAAGGATATGGTTCAGAATATTATCTGTAGCCCTTGAGGAGGAACTAAAGGTCCTTGACTACGCTTAACGACTAAACTGTTATCGTTTGGTCCTATTTGACTGTTTGCCTTTGCTTCTGCATTTTCTCACTTCTCTGATTAAACTTATTCTTTGGCTAAAGTTTTTCAACAGACAAAAGGCAGGCGGAGGACATGGGTGGGAGAAGGACCATTGGGTCCTGCTCTGTTTCAATAGGAGCCCTCATATTCTCTTCTAGTCCAAATGATCCCTAGATGTGGAGGCTGTCAAATTGTAATTTTCAAGCCTGGTCGAAGTTCCTCAGCTGCCTCCTGTAAACGAGCCCTCTCATCATGGCTGACTTGGGACCTCCTTGGGATAATCTGGTCCAAAGAGATCACCTGAAAATCTCCCTTAAAGGGCCGAGTGATCACGACGAGGCTCTCCTTTTTTTGAAATCGTGGTAAAATATACATAAAATGAACTTTATTATTATTTTATTTTATTTTATTTATTTTTTATACAGCAGATTCTTATTAGTCATCAATTTAAATTTATTATTTTTTAGTGTACAGTTCACTGACATTAAGTACCTTTACATTGTCGTGCAGCCATCTGCACCATCCATCTGCAGAATGCTTTCCATCTTCCCAGACTCAAGCTCTGTACCCGTTAAGCACGAACTCCCCACATTACCCCTCCTCTGAGCCCCAGCAGCCATTCTACTTTCTGTCTATGAATTTGATGACTCTAGGTACCTCATATAAGTGGAATCATACAGTATTATGTCCCTTTGTGACTGGTGTATTTCATGTAGCATAATGTCCTCAAGGTTCATCCATGTTGTAGCATGCGTCAGAATTTCCTTCTTTTTTAAGGCCACATAATATTCCATTGTGTGTACAGACCACATTTTGTTCATTCACGCTGGAGTGCTTCCACCTTTTGGTTTTTGTGAATAAGGCTGTTGTGAACGTGGATGTATAAATGTATGTTCAAGTTCTTGCTTTCAGTTCTGTTGGGTATGTACCCAGAAGTGGGATTGCTGGATCGTATGGTAATTCTATATTTAATTTTTTAAGGGACCATCATACTGTTTTCCACAGTAGCTGTATCTGCATTATTTTATGTTCCCACCAGTAATGCACAAGCGTTGCAGTTTCTCCACATCTTGGCCAGTGAGTGTTGTTTTCTGGTTTTGTTTGTTTGTTGTTTTTATAATAGCCATCCTAAGAGGTGTGAAGTGGTATCTTATTATGGTTTTGATTTGCCTTTCCTTCATGATTAGTGATGCTAAGCATTGTTTCATATGTTTGTTGGCCATTTGTGTATCTTCTTTGGAGAAACGTCAGTTCAAGTCCTTTGCCTGTTTTTAATCAGGTGGTTTGTTTCTTGCCCTTGCACAGGTGTCTCCCTGCTTGCCTAGATAGGGCACTGCTTCAGGAGACTACTGAGCACCTATGAAGGGTTCTCTGGGGCAGCCTATTCCCTTTGCGAGTGTGTCATGCAGAGATAAATGCACAGGGACTTGCCACTCTGAAAAACTCCATCTGACATTGAAAGATTTGCCCTTCCTGCTTATTGTGAAGGAAGTTCAATGGTGAATGCTGCAGAAATAAGCCAGTCACTGTTTTTGGATAGCGTGTGATATTGTCATCTGACTTTTTAATAAGTAAAAATAAAATCTCTTTTGGGGAAAAGGAGGAAACAGAGACTCTGTCTTTTATGTTTCCAGTGTAACGATATTCTAGACCAGGGGTTGACAAACTCTGGCCCATGGGCCATATCCCACCTCCATCTGTTTTTTTTTTTTTTTTTTTTTAAACTTTGGGTTTATTTATTTATTTATTTATTTTATTTATGGCTGTGTTGGGTCTTCGTTTCTGTAAGAGGGCTTTCTCTAGTTGCAGCAAGTGGGGGCCACTCTTCATCGCGGTGCGCGGGCCTCTCATTATCGCGGCCTCTCGTGTTGCGGAGCACAGGCTCCAGACGCGCAGGCTCAGTAATTGTGGCTCACGGGCCTAGTTGCTCCGCGGCATGTGGGCTCTTCCCAGACCAGGGCTCGAACCCGTGTCCCCTGCATTAGCAGGCAGATTCTCAACCACTGCGCCACCAGGGAAGCCCCCTCCATCTGTTTTTATAAGTAAAGTTTTATTGGCACACAGCCATGCCCATATGTATAGTATTGTCTATGGCTGCTTTTGTGGTACAATGGCAGAGCTGAGTGGTCTTAACAGATTGTCAGACCCTCAAAGGCTAAAACATTTGCTGTCTGGCCCTTTACTAGAAAAGTTGCTAGCCCTTGACTATTCTGGACATTTAAGAGGTACCATTTTTAAAACATAACATAGTGATGTTGATGGCTGACTGTTCACTCTATACTGGAGCAGTTTGAGAGCTGTAAAGCTCACATAGCTATAAGATAGTATGGCTTTTGAGAATTTACTGAACTCCAACTTTGTGTCCAGAACTGTGTTCTTTAATTAAGCCTTTGTTTTTGATTGGGGCAGTAACTTTCGCATCAGGCATCACAGGGCTGCTGCCCAACGTGACTGAGATGTTTCTAACACAGGCAGCACTTTTTAAAGTCATAGTATCTGACACTTGCCTTTCCCCTGTGATAGTCCCTGTTTATACTGAACCTTGCTGAAGTAGCTCTGATCTTTAGCTGCAGTGAGAAGAGTTAGACTGCTGGCACATGGCCCTGAAGTGTAGAACACAGAAAACTTGCTGCTTTCACCCTAAAAATAGCATCCTGCTTCTTTTACCCCTCCCTCCAAGCCAGAGGTGCAGCCTTGCTAAGGCAGTGATGGCCAATTTTGGAATTTAGAGGTACTGTTGGTTTGCTGATTTTGTTCTGCCTTCTCTTGAACCTTTTGGCCATTCATGCAATGAACTTATGCTGATTACTAGAAGAATGGTGATGGTGTATGGGTACTGACTTTGAAGAGTTTATACAGTGTGTTTTGGCAATTCAAGAATATTAAATTTGAACAATTATATATAAAACCCTTTGAGATCATTGGAAATTCTAGACCTGCACACACACATACACTCATACTCACCCACAAACACAGACACCCAGGAAATCAAAAAGCCAGGAGTGACATCTACCTGAAGTGACATCTACATCTACCTGTGTCACTTTCTCACACAGGGTGGCAGGGTAACCATTTTGTACAATCCAAATAGGATCTCAATAATGGATGAATCTGGTGAGACCCAGTAATGGATGAATCTGGTGAAGTGTCACATTTTGCTGTAGATATAATATTTATCTAAAGGCAAAATAGAGTCCTTATCCCATTTCATAGAGTCTTACTGCCCCGACTGTTCATGAAGTGATAGGCGTTGGTTGTAATAGTGCCGATTTATTGAAAACTTTGTAACCATTTTCCTTTACTTTTTGAGAAGGAAAGCTGACTTCTTTTTTTCCCCTGTAATCTAATAATCAGTATGTTTCTTCCAGATCTGGTTCTCTAACCTATAGTGATTTTAATTACTCCCCTTGGAAACCATTCCCAAAATACTCTCTCCTCCTTAAGTTACAGGCCTTAATGTTGAACGTAGTCTGGTGAGAATCCCTTTGCAAATGATTTTCTTCAGTTGATATGAGGACAGTATTTCCTTATTTTTGTTTGTATGTTTTTACTCCCTATGAACAGATATCTACTGAGTTTCATGGTATCTATTTACAATCATCTTTTCAATTTGTAGACAAGTTTTGGAATTCAGATATTGCCCTTAGAACAACTTGGGGGTCATTCATGCACTCAGTAAGCATGCCTTCTTATTTATGGTCCGATGAGAATTCATTAATTTCTGCATATTTTGATTGTCTACTATATATGCCAGGGCTAGATGTTGGGAATACAGAAATAAATGACATAAATTCCTTGCTGTCAGAGCTGGGCTACAACTGAGTGGAGGAGATGCATACCCACAAAAATTTACAATGGAATTTGATTGTAGAGATGTGTACAACATGCAATATTAAGTCTGGGGAATTTGTAAGCCTACTTAAGTCTTTCTATTGAGTTAGACTGTGGACAAATGTATCAAATGAGAAACACATCAATAATATTTATTTACTCTGAGGTAGTAAATGGAAAAGTTGAACGAAATAAAGTGCATTTATTATAACCAATGGCATGCAGCAAGGCCACTGCCCTTGTGCCACTATTGTTCCTGCACATTCTTTGTGTTTGGGTCATTAACATTGCGTTTAGGTCAGATGAGAGTATGTTCCATCTGCCACGCTTTGATAGCTGAAGTAAAATGCTGATGGAGATCATTTAAGATCATCTCTGTGCTGTTGATTGCATGCTTGTGGCTCATAATCAGAATGATGCGAAGTAATTGTTAGAGCGACTTGCCGAGGCTACATTTTGTGTCATTGCAACTGTCAGCACTTTGGTCCTGCTTCTCTGCCTGAAGAATGCTTGCCCAGCACCTGTTGGATGGCTACAGCATGACCTGTCACTCAATGTTGTGGGTGACTTTTGTTCTAACATCCTCACTTGCTGCCCCTGTATATTTTATAACCTGAAAAAGAAATATCTACTTATTTAGTGGAAGCAAGTGCTGTCTTTTGTGTTTGACAGAATGCTATGTACTGGGACTTCCATGTAGAAATCCACATGCACATTGCCATGGTGCTCATCTCTTTTCTCTTTGGCCTTGAAACCCAGACAAACCTCGCTTCGAATTCTTGCCTTGTCACCTACTGGTTATATGACTTTGGATAGGTCACTTGTCTTGAACCTTGTTTTCGTTATCTGCACAATGGGACTGACAGAACCTGTTTTACAGAGATTTTGTGAGGATTAGAGATAATAGATAAGAACTTGTCGGCATAATTAGCCACCCACTAAGTGTGGTAGGTAATATTAAGGAATCCAGTGCTTACTTAGGATGACATTATACAATGGCAAGACAGAATTTTCCAAAGTCAATAGTCCAAAAATATATTGTAAGTGTGGAATGGAGAGTATCAGTCCAGTTTTCCTGGCTAGGTCATATTTACCAGAGACACACAATCAGATGGGGACGTTAGAATCTAAACCATCATTTTCCATGGCTGGGTCTGCTCTACAGAATGTGCTCCGGGCCATCGCATGTGCATCATCAAAGGATGCAAAGGTCCCTTTGAAAGCAAATTTAAGAATGTGTATCATTAGGTTTCCCTGCATAAAAGAGACGTTATATAGCACACAACACAGCCTGACCATGTGGTTCTCTCTCATGGAGAAAGCAGTGACCACAAGAGAGTGAAGCAAAGCAAAAATTCTGTCCCTGTAAGAAGTTCATGGTTAGATCTAGGAACATCTCACAGACTCCTGAATTGTACCATAAAAAGAGATCTGTTAAAAGTAGCTCAGTCCATATTCCTTGATACAGTAAAGTCCCTAGTGGAAGTTGTTGAAGAGATGCTTTCTCTGATTGCATCCAGTGCTAAAATTTAAGGTCTGAGTTCTTATCTCCCAATGTTGATTCTATTTCTCATGGTCAAAATAGAACCGTAGAAATCTCTTCGAAGAGCATGAGCCCCACCACAAATTGTCACTTTCTTTAAAAATTGCGGAAGCTGGACAAGGCATGAACTTTCGTTGGAAGTTAGCATGTGGAGGAGTTATCAGCTGGTTTCACAAATCAAACTCTATGTTTCTCCACTTTTGTTCTCTCCAGGATTTTCCACTGGTATCTGATTTGGCATTTCTCTGCTGCCACAGTATGTCCTGTCTTTCTTTCTCTGCTGCTCCCTGGCAGTCCCCCACCTCCTGCCTGCTTGTAGGAGCAGTGTTGGCAATACTTTAAAGGGTTACATTCATAACTGGAGGAAGAATTCGCTATAAACATTTTGCCGATTGTGGGGATACATTCACTTCCCCAGCCTCCCCCCAAAGGTAGTATTTTCCTGAAATGATGCTAGTCAGTCACAGTTATAGGTATGGTACAGTTTTCTCAATCAAGGACAACGATGTGTCATACGACTCAGTTAAGCTGCATCACATATGTTTTTACCAAACCAACCGTTCTCTTTGAGAAGGAAGTTAGATTAGAAATGTTGAGACTACATAAGCATTCCAACTCTTGATATCTTCTAAATATGGTAAATTCTGATTTTTTTTAAGTTTTCAAGTTCATATAGCGTGATTACAATTTTTAGGTTCACTCAAGGGTTTACAATTTTCAGTTTACTTTTTTCTCTGTATCATTAAGTCACTCCACCATAATCAGACTGAAAAACAGGGACACTTCTTGAACTTCAGACTTACCATTTCACCCTTGAAATATAGGCATTTCTATCCACCAATAGCCCTAGTCTTTAAAATGTTGTCCCCTTTCAGTATACTGGATACTCACTGAATATTGTGATTTGTGATATTATTATTCTGTGGTATATGTACTAGTTTGTATTCTTCTCAGCTACACGCACTCAAACCAAAACAATTTTTTGTTATGACTTCTGGTATTTTTTTTTAAATATTTATTTATTTATTTATTTGTTTATTTTGTCTGCGCCGGGTCTTAGTTGTGGCATGCGGGATCTAGTTCCCCAACCAGGGATCCCTGCATTGGGAGCGCAGAGTCTTACCCACTGGACCACCAGGGAAGTCCCCAAGACTTCTGATATTTATACAAGCTGCCTTTCTTCCTTTTTTTTTTTTTTTTTAACATCTTTATTGGAGTTTAATTGCTTTACAATGGCATGTTAGTGTCTGCTTTATAACAAAGTGAATCAGCTATATATATACATATATCCCCATATCTCTTCCCTCTTGCATCTCCCTCCCTCCCACCCTCCCTATCCCACCCCTCTAGGTGGTCACAACAAGCTGTCTTTCTGACTCTTAACGAAAATATAGAAGCAAAAGAACCACACACTACCCCAGGTGTAGTCATTTCTCACAAATGTGGGACACTGATAGATTATGTAAATTCAGCAAATATGCATTTAGTGGTTCATTCTTTCAGTGCAATACTCTTGCAGCTCTGAAACACTTATGATGGAGATGGATTTATTCATGTTAAAAGAGGTTTACAATATAACAAGTAAAATATTATTAGACTGCAGAACAATACGAATGCTATCATAGAATGTTATGAATAAATTGTATGTATGTATATAATTTTATTTATGTAAGTATATGCCTAATATACTCTGTACACTTGAGCACAGGAGAGAGCCTGGAGCCGTAGAAGCCAAAACGATCAAAGTGATTATTAGTGGGACTTTTGCTGATTTGTATTATTTGGGGTTTTTTCCTCCCTTATCTGTATTATCTAAGTGTTCACAGTAAATGGTTTTACCTTGTTCTCATTTTTCTCACCTCATTTTGGTGGGTGGAGAAAGGGAACACAAGCTCCCACATCTTTGATAAATCATGAAATTATAAAAAAGCCGTGCTCTGTCTTGTCGGTTGTCACAGATCTGTAGACGTGTTGTGCCACACGGCGTTAAAGCGTTTTCTTTTTATTGAGTCTCTCCTGCATGCCAAGCACCGCACTAAGAACCTGAAACATGATGTGAAGTCGGTATTATTGCCGCCATCATGCAAATGAGGAAAGGGTTCTGAGAGTTTGTTACTTGCATTACACAGCTGGTGGGTGATGGAGCTGAGACTCAGGCTCAGATCTGACTCTAAGATCAGCGTTCGGGGTCTTGGTGAATCTCACTGTAGACCTCTTGTCTGCCTTGAGGATGAAAAGGTTAATGTACGCGAGTGGATTATAAAGCGTTGCTTTCAAAAGAAGGTGCTCAGAGATTTTACCAGCGTGGACCATCTTTCACCGCTTGCGGTGTTTCCCTGCAGTGTTTTTAGTTAGAGTGTAAACTTCTCAAGGCAGAATCACGTGGTCTCGGTAGCCCTTAATTCTCCTCTCACAGGCTGGCGGTAGGGTAGGTGGGCTTCCCCCTGGGACTCTGCAGAAGAAGATTGCCTAGAAGATTCTGAGACGCCGGATCTGGGAATCTCTGGCCAGTGGACACATCCTGAGGAGGAGACTTTGCATACAGCCCTAGAGGCCTCAGTGCTCTTTTCCTTTTAGGGAAGAGGAAGGAAAAGCAAGTGGCCTTCTTACAGCTGGAGGCTGAATCCCCCATGCTCTGGGATTGTGTGAAATTTGCCAGTCTCGGGAGCTAGACTAGCACTGCCTTACCCCCTGCTGAACCTGCAAAGGCATCTTGAAAACAGTCTCTGGAAATTTTTAAAAACTTGGATCTTGAGCTTAGTCCCTTATGCGATGCAGATTAAACGGTCTGTGGCTGTCACACTGCCTTATCTCCCTTTGTCTTCCAGGCTTCCTCTTCCAGTGTGCCCATCGTCTCGGTTCTTTCCCACACTTTATCTCAGGCACTGTGGCTTCCTCGCGGGATTACTCCGTCCGCCTGATATGTGGCCCCCGGCGCCTCTGTGCCAGTCCACGTTCCCGTAGGAGCTTGATTATGGATCCCCTTGGGATCGTGGACTTCAGTGGGGGATGCCTGGAGTTGCGGGTGCCCCATTTTGGGAGAAGGCAAAGTGACATGATGCGATGCTCCGGTTACTATGAAGACATCTTCATTTAGCTCCACTGTAGAGGTGCAGACACGACATTTTTAAAGATCCACCTAAAAAATGATTTCCCAGGCACCACAGTATATGTGGCGTATATATTGTATGGTCAGGGCATTCAAGATGGCTGTTGCCTTGCTCTCTACGTCCCGTGCTCGACCAGGCTCGGCTTCACTCACATGACTATCCAATGCTCCTAATTATAGGCCTTAATCAGTAACTGCCTACGTGCTTGCCCCGCCCTAGCTGCTGGTTTCCCTGGTAACCGATGAGCCCACCTGGCCTCAATTCCCCCTATAAATGGTAGCCTCCCTCTCCGCTGAGGAGCTGAGAGTATCGCCATGTCCTGCGCACCGTCTGCCGTACACAGTGGGGGTGTCTCTCCAGGTTCTTTGTGTAGGACCCCCTCGTCCAGTAAATCAGGTGTCTCTGTCGCCGTCTGTGGGCTCTCCCTTCCGTCTGGAGGCTGGGTAACCCCAAGGCTCGCAGGCTTGCGGCGCCACGGCGCTCCTTTGTCAAAGGTTCAGACATCTCGAGATAAGAGAATCATGCGTGTGATTATTTTCTACATATTAATTGTTCAGAGCTCCGTCTTTCAAATTCAAGTAGTCAGCCAAGCAGTGGGCCGTCCACGTTCGTCAGACATGAATTGTGCACCTAGTAAGTACCAGAGGGCCAGGCGCTGGGATTTCTTCTCTCTCCGGCCTGCGTACCTGTGCTGATTTAGGGGACGGATTTAATGTTTTATTTTTAATCTCTTTCTCTTCCAGGTTTCCAAAGAAATTAGTCCGTTTTCTGGGTGAAGAGAAGCCAATCTGTTTTCACAGGGTGAGTAATCCTTTGACTCCTTTATATATATATTTTTACTCACGTTACTTAGTAAGCGCTCATTCTCTGGGAGTTTTCTGCTACCTGGAACCAAGAGACTCTGTACTCATTACATTTCCTCTTCCCTTTGGAGGGGAGGGTTTCCCCTGGTGTTTTTCTGCCATTTCTTTTGGCTGTTCACAGGTTTTGTCTCTTCTGAGTTGTTACCACCGTTACTATTACCTTGTTCAGCTTGCAGACGGGATGAGATAGGAAGTTTCTTCCCCCCCCCCCCCCCCCCCCCGCCCCAGTGGCTGATGCACAGAAACACGGCCGTGGGCAAGGAGAGCTCATTCATTTTGTTCATGTGACACACTGTTTGTTTTAACACCACGACAGAGAATTATAGGATGTGAGCACTAGATGGGATGTTGTAGCTCATCTAGCAAAGTCCCTATGTACAGATGGGACAGCTGAGGCCCTGAGGGCTTCCCCCCAACCCCGGCATCTGAGCCTAGATTATGAGAGAGGCATTTAACTCTCACTTGCGTGGGGTCATGCCCTCCCCCATCACAACCCCACACAGAGCTGTCCTTTGAATCCCAATACCTTCTGGGGATACAGAGTTGCAGGCAGTTCAACCTGATGTAATCCCAATAAACTAATACTAACCTCCCTCTAAGGCAAGTGTCAGGAGTGATGGTTGTCGCTACTTAACTTTCTAATAATCACACTTGGTTACTACCAAGAGAGGTTGATTGCATGGAGGTACCCAGAACGTTTCCATTTTGGACCTCATCTGAGAGGGCCTATTTTTTTTTTTGTTTCCTTTGTGCCTTTCCCAAACCACCGCATTTGCAATGCCCCGTCACGTGCTGAGACTCGGTGGTCCACCTGCTTTGCAGCTAGACGCCGAGGTGCACCTGCAGGTGCGTGCTGGCCAAATGCAGAGCGGCACGCCCCCCCCACTCAGGGCTGCCTGCACCTGCAGAGCGAGGCTTAACAGGTTTCTTGCATTGCTGTGCAAATTTGGCCCGCAGTCATAGACTCTCGGAGAAACATTTCTTCACTAAAAAAAAAAAATTACGCTTTGTACATGAGGGTGCAGTTGTGGGGTATTATGGCAAATATACAAATATGGGATCCCAGAAGGTGAACCTACCTGTGGTTCTTTCGAGATGCCTGTGCCAGACCTGGCTCTGGATCATGTTCATTTAGGTTGATGATCTAGGTGCATTTATTTCCAAAACGTTCCATCTCCTCTAGAGATTGGCCTAAGTGTAGTATTGAGAGCCTGTGTCCATTATTTTATCCCACTTGTCAACTTAATCACTTTATCTTAACAAATGGGGGCTTCTCTTCTGCCCTTACTGGAGTCCTTGTAAAGGAACTTGACTTTCCTGCTTATCAGGGTACAGAGATAGTCTGCTTTCTACCAACACACCGTATGGAATTTAGAACATGGATTGCTGATTCGCTGAGAGACCGCCCGCCTGCTTATTACTCTAAAATTGATCTCTCCTGTCTCCACATACTCCGTGTGCGTGAATTGTGCATTATTTGAAGTGTGAGCGTGAGGGTTTCCATTTCCTCATCTTATCCAAGAAAAGCCCAGAAGGTTTATCCCCAGAGCACACCAAAGTATAACATGGGACACTGAGGTCTGCTGCTGCCTAGGGAATCAGAGGGTCTCTGTGGAACTAAGAGATTGATAAAGACTAAAGCAAGACACAGTTCAGGGCCTTAGGAAAGGGGGAAAGTGCTAAATTCCTTGCCTATTTTGTGCTATTCTTTAAGTAAAGAGTAAACTGGTAGAGAGGGGCGTGAGGTAAGAAATGGTAAAGCGATAAAATAAGGACCACCTGAACTCACGCCGACCACTTGTGGCAACTTCGGTTTCCTGCTGGGTCGTAAGTAGTTTGAAGTCGACAGTCAGGAGGCATCAGATCATTATCCCAAATACTACAAGCTGTTTGCTTTTACCAGTTGGGGGAAAACTAAGCACACACTGAAGCCGTGAGTTTTCGAAAAGCAACTCAGAGGCTGATCCCCATACCTTGGGCTTGTACCACACAGGTCCGCATGCTGCACGCATGTCCGCCTTGTAAAAACATGTGTCGCTGGGCTCCAGCTCATGGTATGCGGGGTGGCTGGACCCGGGAACAAGGCTGCTGTTGTTTCCGAGCTCGAACAGTGCTCGGCCTCGATGGTGTCCCTTTAAGGGAAATCTAGGGAAATGCTCTTGCCAGCGCTGGGATTTTATTTGCTAGAGGCCAAGCAGCAATGGCATGTGTTGGTCCCATAGCAACATGTCTGTGCAGCCAGAAAAAATATAATGACTATGGCAGCCAGTGTATCCTGGGCAGGTTGAGCACAGCCCCGATGCCTCCTTTTATTTTCCACCTTATCCTGGCCTGCCTTTCCCCTCCTGTAGAGAGTGTGGGCTGCTATCTCTGCTATTAACACTTGCCTCCTGTTCCCACCGAGCTGGGGACTCGATGAGGAGGAAGGCGGTGTCTGTAGTAAAATTCTGCAGGCCCCCGAGTGTGGCAGCAGAGCTGGCAGAACCTCCCTGCCTCAGCAAAGCCAGGTCAGCGGAGAGTCTGTCCTTTTCATCATCCCTGTGACCAAGCAGCCCTGGCAGGTGGCTCAGTGGGCAGAGTACTTCCTGTATATGGTGGTCAGCTGCTCCTGGCTCGAAAGTGGGCAGGGAAACAGAGCGGTGTGAGATCTAGGGAAACAGAGGACCCGTTTAATGTGCGCCACAGGGATATGGAGGAGACCCCTCCCGGGGCAGAGTGCAATGCCAGGCACGGTAGGGCTGCACCCAGAAATCAGTGCCCGTGGCACACCTTCTAGGAGCTTCCACCAGGGAGGCAGTTTCCCATTTCAGTCTCTCCAGTGGTGGGGGGCTGAGGTTTTAACATTTCTCTGATGTTTTCTCATCTCTAAGATCCTCCATGAAACCATTATAATCACTCTTGGTATCAACAGATGCTTTTTTTCCCCCGAACTCCTGAAACATTTAAAAAATCTTTACCATCTATTTGACATTTGGTTTGTATTTCCTTTTTTAATACATAATGCTTTGTGGGCCTGAACTGTCTTTCTAGGTAGAGGGTAAGGCCTTCAAGGTCAGGAACCATCTATCTTTCTCTTCATCTGTTTTTTATTTTTTTTCTCTAATGCTCAGAACTGAGCCCTGTAGATAGTAACCATACGTTAATATTTCTTCATGATAACATTATAGTCTCATCCAGTCTCATAAGGAAGCTTTGAGGCAAGTGTGTAAGTATACTGTGTTCTTTTAAATTCTTCAGAGAAAAGATAAATTCAAGAAATTCTTTAACTGCTGTGGTTTTAAAAAAACATGTAGATATGAAATCACAAGGTAAGAATATCTAAAGACTTCACATTTCCTCTTCTTCCTCTTTGTGGCTACTGACCATGACCTGTGTACCATAGGGTTTCACAGTGGCACTGAAGTCATCCCCCCGCCTTCTTCTCCCCCAGTATTCACTACTTCGGTTGAATTAGCCTTATTATGCCTTTTGGGCCAGGCCTCTCAGCCAAACCCCTAGCCATGTCTTCGGAGCTATTAAGTAAGAGATTGGAAGGGTTTTTCATTAAGGTGACAGGTTTGATAGATTAGGATGGTGGTTCCTAATTTAGTTTTGAGGTCTGTTGGAGGAGGGAAGGTTTTTATTGTATAAAAACCTTTATCTTCAAAGAGTACTCTTCCCTTCCCAAGTCCTGAGCCAACTGAGAACCAAGACAAGTGTAATCATAAGGCAGATGGAACCAGGGTGCACCTCGGTGACTGATGACAGTTAGCTGAGTTAGAAGCTGTATCTTAGAACCAAAAAGAGCTTCCCAACTCATTCTCTAGTCTGGGCCCGATCACAGTCTACCTGCAGGGAAGTTTTGGGTCTGCAGGCCACTGTCTGCGTGAAGAAGGAAGGAAAAAGAGACCCCAGTTCTATGCACCACCCCCACCCCTGTGCTCAACATTTTAACTCTACCCAGTGGTGGATTAACCCTACCCAGTGGAGTTAGTTTCCCGAGGAGAGGCATGGTCCACGCTGGGTTTAGCCTCCAGCCAGCTACCTCACTCCACATCCTTGGGAAACAAAAAGGATGACGTAAAAGGCCAGGAGGGCTTCGAGAAAATCCTTCCCATAGAAAACAGAGGAATGGAGTGTGCTGTTGGCCTCTGGCTCTGCTCTCATCTCTCACTCTCCACACTTTGGTCCCCCGTCTCCCTCTGACCATCTCACCCACTGGGTTTTCTCTGTAGCTCCTTGGTTCGTATATGTTTACTGGTTTATTGTTAGTCTCCTCTTTTAGAACGTTAGTGAAAGCAGAAACCTCATTAACTGCTGTATCACAGTACTTAAAGATATACACGCACATAGGAGGCATTTGATTAAACCTTTGAATACATAAATAAATGTTTTTTGGGTTTTTTTTTGTTTTAAATTTATTTATTTATTTATGGCTGTGTTGGGTCTTCGTTTCTGTGCGAGGGCTTTCTCTAGTTGCGGCAAGCGGGGGCCACTCTTCATCGCGGTGCGCGGGCCTCTTACTATCGCGGCCTCTCTTGTTGCGGAGCACAGGCTCCAGACGCGCAGGCTCAGTAATTGTGGCTCACGGGCCCAGTTGCTCCGCGGCATGTGGGATCTTCCCAGACCAGGGCTCGAACCCGTGTACCCTGCACCGGCAGGCAGATTCTCAACCACTGCGCCACCAGGGAAGCCTAAATAAATGTTTTTATGCCTCTTTTCACATTTAATTGTCTGGATGTCCTTGTGCCCCATCTTGCCTGGCACATTCCTATTCATATCATAACACTCAGTTCATCTGTCAGTTCTCTGTGGAATCTTCCAGCTTCCCTTCTTCCAAGGGGAAGGAGCACCTTTTTGTTTGTAACCAGTTGCCAGGAGTTGTGTGTGTGTGCATGCATGTCTGCATCTTCTTTGAGTGTGTATACCTGTGTGTGCTCTCTTTCTGGATCTGGTTCTGTAACACTTCAGTTCACTTATTTGTTTATATATTTATCACCTTTCCTGGATTATAAACTCCTTGGGAACTGGGAAACCCCTTATTTGTCCCTGTTTCTGTAATATCTGCCATATAGTAGGTGCTCAGTAAATATAAATGATATTAGCACTCTTTACCACATGCCAGGTACTGCTGTGTCTTAGTGCTTAAAACAACTTTCTAAGTACTTCCATGTATTAATGTATATAATCCTCACAACAAGCTTACCAGATACATTTTTAACTCTCACAGATAAGGAAACTGGGGCATAGAGAGTTGAGGTGACTAGCCTATGGTCTCACAGCTAGTCTGTTTCTATAGCTGTTACTGTCTGCTGATTCTCAGAGAAGGACCGTATAGGCGGACGAATGAATGACTAAATGGGAACCCTAGAAGCCCAGATGCATATCGTTAAACAGGGCCACAGTAAGAAATGATCACCAAGCCAACCTGTGATTAGCCATGGTTGATGTAGGTCCCCAGATGAATCCCTAAAGTTTTATAGTAGCTATTGTGCTTAATTCCTAATTATCCATGCCAGCAGAGTGGTATTAGTTAATGAAAGTAAATAATTGTCATTATATTTGGGGGATTATTTCTTAATGGGGAAATTGTTAAATCATCAATTACGAGTTACAGTTGCTCTGTGTAAGGCTCACTGCTAAATTTGGGGAGAAATGGGAGGTCAGAGGAAGTGAGTTGGAGGGTGAAAAGGAGAACCCAAGAGTATAAACTAAGGTTGTCGTGTTTAACAGGCTCTTGCTTAGTTGAAGAGGTGCGATGACAGGTAAAGTTAAGGAAATCAAAAGAAGTAAAGGGCAGTCAATATGAGAATGATCACGAGGCATTATTACACATGGTTAATTGCCAAATGGTGATAGTAGAGGAAAGGAAAACCATCGTGTTAGGATAGGATGGGCCTCATGCTTCAGAGAGTCAATCCTAAACTCTCACTGGCTTAACCAAGGAGAAGTTTCCTTCTCCCCCGTCCAGCGTGTGCTGTGAATCTGGCCCTCCACGCATGGCTCCCCGATGCAGGCTGCATGGGTCTTTTCATCCTGCCATCTAGAGACCTCCCTGTGATCACAGGGGGAGAGAGAAAACTAGGAGAATTACACCAGCGATGAAATGGCTTCAAAGCTTTGCCCTGGACAGGGCATGTGCCACCTGCTATGTCCTAGACAAGGCATTCATTCAGCCTTTTATACATAAGCTCCCACCTTTCCAATCCTCTCATGCCTTTTTGTATTTCTCCCACCCAGCACACTGTAGGTGCTCCATGAATTATCTGCAGGGTGAAGGAATGAGTGAACGTAGCGATGAATTGTCACTCGTGACTGATTGTGTTTATAACAGGAATGCACGTGACAGCCCCCGAACCCAGACTTGGAAAAACTAAGCCTGGCTTGAAGATGTTGATTAAAATGAAAAGAGCATTATTTAAAAAAAAACAAACAAACAGAGCTGACATTGATTAGCCACGGTGAGTGGAAAAATCATGAAGACATGAACAGATTAAATCCAGTCTAGCTGGTGGTTGAGCTCCTGATGAAGCCCAGCCTTTCATGCTTCAGCCCTGTCTCGGCCCTGTCACTGTCTGTCCCCAGCGTGAAGTTCATGTGTTACCTGGCGCCAGGTGCCCTTCTAGCCTTGTTCCTCCTGAACCAGGTGGAGATTACTGTCCTCATTTTAAAACGAAGCAACTGAATTAAGGAGAGGTTAACCTGTCCAGGATGCTGCCGTGATTCCAGCCCAGGTGTGTTTGACTGCACCGCACCGTCTCTCCCCCACGTCGGGCTCTCTCACATGTGGGGTCCTGGGGTCTGGCAGACGACAGCATCCACCTCCAGATCCATGGAGAGAAGGGGGTTCCAGACAGGGGCAAAGCATGGCTGAGCCAAGCATAGCAGCCGAATGTGAAAAGTAAGTTGGAAGCTCTGTGTGTGAATCAGTATGGAAAGCGGTGTGCTCGTAGAGAGGGGGGCAGATTGCACTGGAAAGGTAGGGAGGGGTCACAGCACGTGTGTCAGACCAAAGAACAGGGCCTCTCAACCATGTCTCTGTGTGTCGTATTTGATCAAGAGAAACCTGAATGCTGGGAGTACCAGTGATCACAGCCACTAACAGATTCCTAGAAAATGGGGCTTGTTTCTGGTTTGGGGGTGGTGGTCGGTGGAGACGGAGGGGCCCTGCCTGTCATTGTTTTAATGTGGGCAGGGCAGTGCTGTGGAGAGGGTCCTGAACGGAGGGTTCATAATCACTGGAGATCTTTCGGCAAGCTGGTGATGGGACCAACCATGTTTCAGTGAGATTAGCTTTACAACTGTGTTCACGGCCCAGGAGATGGTGGGGAGAAAACCAGAGACGGGGGCCCTGGTTGGCAGGTTATTACAGGCAAAAGGAGATAAGACTTTGAAAACTTGGGAGCATTATGAAGGGACAGATGTGGTTGACACTACAAGGAAAGAATTGACCAAAACAGGATGATTGTGTAGACGTAAGAAACAAGGGGAGGAGTTGGAGGTAACTGACTTTTTGAGCCCAGGTGGCTATTGAAGGTGTCCTATGTTATATATTTTTTG
Organism: Balaenoptera acutorostrata; assembly: GCF_949987535.1. Taxonomy (NCBI): domain Eukaryota; kingdom Metazoa; phylum Chordata; class Mammalia; order Artiodactyla; family Balaenopteridae; genus Balaenoptera; species Balaenoptera acutorostrata. The sequence continues at coordinate 94,561,362 of NC_080073.1, forward strand.
AGCTTATTTTAGTAACACTGTTGTTCTGTGAGTTGAGACTTCTTGGGTAGAATTGGGGGTAGCCTTAGACCAAGATAAGCCCCCTTTGAGTAACTGAGTATCGTCTTAACCCCAACCTTATCTCTTCCTGCCCTGCCCTCCCCAAGGTTTAGGATCAATTCTCTTTTTTTTTTTTTTTTTAAACATCTTTATTGAAGTATAATTGCCTTACAATGGTGTGTTAGCTTCTGCTTTATACCAAAGTGAATCAGTTATACATATACAATATGTTCCCATTTCTCTTCCCTCTTGCATCTCCCTCCCTCCCACCCTCCCCATCCCACCCCTCTAGGTGGTCACAAAGCACCGAGCTGATCTCCCTGTGCTATGAGGCTGCTTCCCACTAGTTATCTATTTTACATTTGGTAGTGTATATATGTCCATGACACTCTCTTACCCTGTCACATCTCACCCCACCCCCTCCCCATATCCTCAAGTCCATTCTCTAGTAGGTCTGTGTCTTTATTCCCGTCTTGCCACTAGGTTCTTCATGGCCTTTTTTTTTTTTTTCTCCTTAGATTCCATATATATGTGTTAGCATACTGTATTTGTTTTTCTCTTTCTGACTTACTTCACTCTGTATGACACACTCTAACTCCATCCACCTCACTACAAATACCTCCATTTCATTTCTTTTTATGGCTGAGTAATATTCCATTGTGTATATGTGCCACATCTTCTTTATCCATTCATCTGTTGATGGACATTTAGGTTGCTTCCATGTCCTGGCTATTGTAAATAGAGCTGCAATGAACATTTTGGTACATGACTCTTTTTGACCTATGGTTTTCTCAGGGTATATGCCCAGTAGTGGGATTGCTGGGTCATATGGTAGTTCTATTTGTAGTTTTTTAAGGAACCTCCATACTGTTCTCCATAGTGGCTGTATCAATTTACATTCCCACCAACAGTGCAAGAGTGTTCCCTTTCCTCCACACCCTCTCCAGCATTTATTGTTTCTAGATTTTTTGATGATGGCCATTCTGACCGGTGTGAGATGATATCTCATTGTAGTTTTGATTTGCATTTCTCTAATGATTAATGATGTTGAGCATTCTTTCATGTGTCTGTAGGCCATCTGTATATCTTCTTTGGAGAAATGTCTGTTTAGGTCTTCTGCCCATTTTTGGATTGGGTTGTTCGTTTTTTTTTGTTATTGAGCTGCATGAGCTGCTTGTAAATCTTGGAGATTAATCCTTTGTCAGTTGCTTCATTTGCAAATATTTTCTCCCATTCTGATGGTTGTCTTTTGGTCTTGTTTATGGTTTCCTTTGCTGTGAAAAAGCTTTTAAGTTTCATTAGGTCCCATTTGTTTATTTGTGTTCTTATTTCCATTTCTCTGGGAGCTGGGTCAAAAAGAATCTTGCTGTGATGTATGTCATAGAGTGTTCTGCCTATGTTTTCCTCTAAGAGTTTGATAGTGTCTGCCCTTACACTTAGGTCTTTAATCCATTTTGAGTTTATTTTTGTGCATGGTGTCAGGGAGTGTTCTAATTTCATACTTTTACATGTACCTGTCCAATTTTCCCAGCACCACTTATTGAAGAGGCTGTCTTTTCTCCACTGTATATGCTTGCCTCCTTTATCAAAGATAAGGTGACCATATGTGTGTGGGTTTATCTCTGGGCTTTCTATCCTGTTCCATTGATCTATATTTCTGTTTTTGTGCCAGTACCAAACTGTCTTGATTACTGAAGCTTTGTAATATAGTCTGAAGTCAGGGAGCCTGATTCCCCCAGCTCCATTTTTCGTTCTCAAGATTGCTTTGGCTATTCGGGGTCTTTTGTGTTTCCATACAAATTGTGAAATTTTTTGTTCTAGTTCTGTGAAAAATGCCAGTGGTAGTTTGATAGGGATTGCATTGAATCTGTAGATTGCTTTGGGTAGTAGAGTCACAACCAAGATTACTCTACCCAGCAAGGATCTCATTCAGATGTGATGGAGAAATTAAAACCTTTACAGACAAGCAAAAGCTGAGAGAGTTCAGCACCACCAAACCAGCTTTACAACAAATGCTAAAGGAACTTCTCTAGGCAAGAAACACAAGAGAAGGAAAACACCTACAATAACAAACCCAAAACATTTAAGAAAATGGGAATAGGAACATACATATCGATAATTACCTTGAATGTAAATGGATTAAATGCTCCCACCAAAAGACACAGGCTGGCTGAATGGATACAAAAACAAGACCCATATATATGCTGTCTACAAGGATCAATTCTTAAATCAGCAGCAGAGTCATCAGGCTGCAATTTCATCTCCGTCCTGGCCCTCTAGTGGAGATAATGGCTTAAACGTGGGCCGTTTAAACATAGAATTAAATGTTGCAGCATCTAGCCCCTGATGAGAGAGGGCTCACTGTCCACGCCATGAGAACTGTCTTTCCTGCTCGTTTGCCTCGTTACCAGCCTCAAGCTCCCCATGGCTCTGGGAAACACGTGGCAACATTTTGCTGGTTGGTCAAGTTTTTGCAAGCTGACAATTCATCTGAGCTTCACGAGGCCACTGCACGTTGCTTTCTTGGTCGTTTTAGTCTGACAGGAGAGTGCCAGTTTTGATAGAAAGGAGAAAGAAGGCTGATGCGAGAGAGGGGGAACGTTTTGCATTCCCATTTTACTTTCTGGGACTAGTCGTATCACATTTCATAGGCGCCTGTCTCTAGTGGCAGAGGACAGTCTAATGAGAGAAGCTAAATTGTATGCAGTTCACACACCTCAACCCTTAGCTCCCAAGAACCAGAGTGGGTGCTGAGTCCCTGGGATTCAGGAGTCCATCAGCCCCAGGTCTCTTTTCCTTGAATATAGACTGGAGTTGGAGAGATGCTAGCAGGGGAGAAGAAAACTCCTAACCTCCTGCCTTTCTTCTCTGCTTTCTGTGTGGGTCTGGGAAGCTGGCGCCTCTGGCCAGAGATGCAGAAAGTGTGATAGAGGAGGAGGGCTTCAGGTTGCCGTCCCTCTCCCTGGAATGCCCTTGGCCCTTCTGACACTGCCCTTGGTGGGTAGACCTTCCTGCTTGCCCTAGTTGACAAGTGAACTGCTCTTCTCTATGAAAGCTTTTGCCCCTTCTCCAATCTGAGCAAGGAGTAGGGCCCTGCTTCGAGTGGGAGACACTTGGCATTCCCCATCATTTCAAGCCCTCTTACCAGCCCATAAAATTACTACAGTTTGTTAGATTGATTGTTAAGATTCCTTTGAAATAGCAAGATGATCGGAAACCTCTATCATGTTTGGGATGGGGGAGGGTGTACATTGAAACAGAAAGGCTGAACTATTTATAGATTGTGATGTATTATGTTTCAGGGAGAAGGTGGAAGTCAGCTTTGTTCCCCATCTTGTATAGTTTCAAGAGTAGTTTCTCACTTGTTACTAGAAGACTGTAAACATTTCGAGTCTCCAGTGATATCTATATTCTTTTGATGTACTTTGCAGAGAAACTCAAGCAGGAACAGGCTTCAGAGTAAGCTAACTAAAGCATCGTGGGCTTTTGATCACTTTCTATTAGCATGAACAGTAATCTCTGTCCTGTCGGATTTTGTTTGAAAGGGCGTTTGCTGTTTAATGAAGATAAACATGTTGCTGGGTATTTTAATATGTCTTCTCAACTCAGGGACTGAAAAATTCATACGTGAGATTAGCCCTGTTGCCAGAGAGGGGATTTTCAATGTCCCAAACATTTCTCTAGCCATTGGCTGAACTTTCGAAATGTGCTTGTGCTAAAAAGAACAGATACTGAACAGATATGTCATTTACAAAGCCTTCTGTTTCAATGTTGAGTCCCAGGGGCCTTTCAGCCACGTTGTTGCTATGTAATATTTGGTCAAAGGAAACCTGAGTGTAAGGAGGACACGTGATCACAGCCACTAACAAATTCCTAGAAAGTGATGCTTGTTGTTTGTTGCTGGTTAGAATGGTGGCCGTGTGGGGCAGGGGGTCTGAGCCGCTTTTCTTGTCACTGTTTTAATGCATATTCTGCTGTTGCTACTGACTCCGGCTTTGGCTCTTGCTCTGACTTGCAGGAGGGAGAGTGTAACTGCTCTTCTTGGTGTCTGAAAACCTACGGGGAGAAATCTGAGAAGGCAGGTCGCAGGGCCAGCCATAGACTTTGCTCAGCCCATTCTGTTGCTCTTTGCTTGCTGACATATCGGGAGAAAAAAAAAAAGGCTTGGGTTCTAAAGTTGATTCTGTCTTAAGAGAAGAGTGCCTTTTAAATGTTTAGAACTTGGAAATGCTGTTTTTAAAATAAATTTAGTATTTGAAAAACAGGTGTCCAAGGAGTACAGATTCCTAATTGAAAGAGAACAGTAAGCAAAGCAGTTGCTTCCCTGTTAACGTAAAGTGCATTCCTTTCCCATAGAGTTGAGGGGAGGATGGGAGATATGCCTATTGTCGCATGCAGCTGTCTCCAGGTTCTGTGACCATTGTAGATTCCATGGCTCCACATTAGAATCACTTGTGTCCTCTGCAGGAGTTATTTAGGGCCACGCAGACAAGTGGTGCTTTTTCTGAGGAAGGGGGACCGTGTATTAAAACTCTGTAGTAAAACCTTTCCTATCAGCCTGGGTGGCAGAACTTCCGAGGGTGAGAACATTCCTGTCGCCGTGAGGCTGAGTGGAGGGGGTGCCCCGTGTGTTCTGCTGCCAGCTCATACCTGGCTGCCTTGGGGCATCCTGTCCCGTCACTAGACTTACTCTCGAGTCTGCACAGAGATCAGAGGGGCCTGGTGAGGAGAAAGATGGGAGCAAGGTCAGAGCCGCACACTTAGCAGCTCAGGTGCAGGAGGAAGCCAGGCCACCTGGGAGGGTCCTCTGGCGGTAGGTCAGCCACTCAGGCAGCGTGGTGGCCTGAGACTGACCTTCCCACCCCTGCTGGTGCTCCTCAGGGTCGATCCTGTTTGCTCCAAGCCTCTGCAGCCTCAGGTCTCTGTCCCCTGCTCCCTGAAAGCCACTTCTGCAGCGGGTGTATTAATTTGAATTTCTGAGAATCATGAGTGAGCAGTTTGGAGAAGAAGGTAGATGCTCCAGGCTTCTTGTGTGGCTGGGATGGTTGTGAGAGAGAAAGGAAAAGTGAATAAAGGAAATCAAGGACCTGCAGGCAATGTCATTGTCAACCCCTAGTCCTGCAATAGACTCGAGCTTTATTCACTTAGCGTCTCTTGGGTTACAGGACAAAGGAGGTTAGGGATAAGTCCTATCATGGAAGCTGTTTGATGCCTGTCCATTTATGAGGGGGAGTGGACGATAGAGGCAGGTGCCCTGTAAATTCCCATGCACGTTTTCTCCTGTTCGAAGTATGAAGTCAGGATAATTTGATTCGCGTGCGGATGCCCCCTAGTGGCCAGCACGGGGCCCTTGAAGAAGGACGGTCCCGACTGCCACGGCCTCCCATCCCCAAGGAAATGAAACACCCACTTCACAGGAGTTGAGTGTCACATCAAGTCTGTATTTCCTTACTACGCTTTGTCTACCACGTAGGAAAAAAATCCAAAGTGTTGTTACAGAACAGAGGAAGAAGTGCTATTGCTACACCAAAGGAGGAGAACTCTTAGGTCTGTAGCACATCTATATTATAAGTCTACTGGATGTGACAGAAGACTCTTTAAAGCTTTGATGTAAATATTTTCACGGCCAACTGATGCACTAAAGGAGAATTATACTATTGGCAATAGTGGGCAAGTCCTCTGCTGGCTTCCTACCCTTAAGTAGACAAGTTTTATAAAACTTCGGAATTTTCCCAGCCATTTAGTTGGCCAAGGCAAAATTTGTTTTCCTCACGCAGAAGGTTGATATATATAGTTAACCTTCTGGTTGCTGACTATAGAGCTTTAATATAGTCTTATATAACGAAAGCCTTATTCACTCATGATTATCTTCTGAATGAATTGTGTAAATTCTGTTTCTGATGAATTTTTTTTCTAGTCAGTTCAACCAGTCAAATTTGAAATGAGTGGCTAGTGTGAGCTTGATCAAGTGCATAGGAATCACCTGGGGGTCTTGTTAAAATGCAGTTTCTGACCCTCTAGGGCTGAGGTGAGGCCCAAGATTCTGGATTTCTAAGAAGCTCCCAGGTGATGCCAAAGACCGCACTTAGAGAAACAAAATAATAGTTGAGTAGCAAGGTGGTAGGTGATGCAGTCTGTGTCCTCCAGAATCTTATGAGCTAAAAAGGGACTGGAAAAAGTATACAAGTAATTAGGGCATAAGACAGAACATAATGAAATATACAGTGAAAGTAAAAACATGCTTTAGGGAGTTAGAGATGGAAATGATCACTTCTGATTGGGAAGATCTGGAAATTTTTCATGGAGAAGGTGATTTTTGAAATTGGAGTTGAGTTTTGGGTTAGTCTGCAGCAGTGGTGGGTAGGGGTGGTGAAGGCAAATGAGTCAAAAAGCATAGATTCTGGAAAATGAAGAGTATGTCCAAGGAACAAGCAGCAGCCCGTTTGCCTGGGGTGGGGAAGGTATGAGATACAGTTGGAAAAGTAAGTAGAAGTGATACTATGGACTGTCAGGTAGTGTAGGATGAGAACTCTGGACTAAAATCAAGTAGATTTTAGTTTGTAGATTTTCTGATGATGCCCATTCTAACTGGTGTGAGGTGATAACCGCATTATAGTTTTGTTTTGTATTTCTCTAATAATTAGTGATGTTGAGCAGCTTTTCATGTGCCTCTTGGCCATCTGTATATCTTCTTTGGAGAAATGTCTATTTAGGTCTTCTGCCCATTTTTTGATTGGGTTGTTTGTTTTTTGAATATTGAGTTGCATGAGTTGTTTATATATTTTGGAGATTAATCCTTTGTCCGTTGATTTGTTTGCAAATATTTTCTCCCATTCTGAGGGTTGTCTTTTTGTCTTGTTTGTAGTTTGCTTTGCAAAAGCTTTTAAGTTTCATTAGGTCCCATTTGTTTATTTTTGTTTTTATTTCCATTACTCTAGGAGGTGGATCAAAAAAGATCTTGCTGTGATTTATGTCAAAGACTGTTCTTCCTATGTTTTCCTCTAAGAGTTTTATAGTGCCCGGTCTTACATTTATGTCTCTAATCCATTTTGAGTTTATTTTTGTGTATGGTGTTAGGGAGTGTTCTCATTTCATTCTTTTACATGTAGCTGTCCAGTTTTCCCAGCACCACTTATTGAAGAGACTGTCTTTTCTCCATTGTATACCCTTGCCTCCTTATAGATTAGTTGACCATAGGTGTGTGGGTTTGTCTCTGGGCTTTCTATCCTGTTCCATTGATCTATATTTCTTTTTTTGTGCCAGTACCATATCATATTGTCTTGATTACTGTAGTTTTGTAGTATAGTCTGAAGTCAGGGAGTCTGATTCCTCCAGCTCCGTTTTTTTCCCTCAAGGCTGCTTTGGCTATTCGGGGTCTTCTTTTGTGTCTCCATACACATTTTAAGATTTTTTGTTCTAGTTCTGTTTAAAAAAAAAAAATGCCGCTGGTAATTTGATAGTGATTGCATTGAATTTGTATATTGCTTTGGGTAGTATAGTCATCTTCACAATATTGTTTCTTCCAATCCAAGAACATGATATGTCTCTCCATCTGTTTGTGTCATCTTTGATTTCTTTCATCAGTGTCTTATAGTTTTCTGAGTTACAGGTCTTTTACCTCCCTAGGTAGGTTTATTCCTAGGTATTTTATTCTTTTTGTTGCAGTGGTAAATGGGATTGTTTCCTTAATTTCTCTTTCTGATCTTTCATTTTTAGTGTATAGGAATGCAAGAGATTTCTGTGCATTAATTTTGTATCCTGCAACTTTACCATATTCATTGATTAGCTCTAGTAGTTTTCTGGTGGCATCTTTAGGACTCTCTATGTATAGTATCATGTCAACTGCAAACAGTGACAGTTTTACTTCTTCTTTTCCAATTTGTATTCCTTTTATTTCTTTTTCTTCTCTGATTGCCATGGCTAGGACTTCCAAAACTGTGTTGAATAATAGTGGTGAGAGTGGACATCCTTGTTTTGTTCCTGATCTTAGAGGAAATGCTTTCAGTTTCTCACCATTGAGAATGATGTTTGCTGTGGGTTTGTCTTATATGGCCTTTATTATGTTGAGGTAGGTTCCCTCTATGCCCACTTTCTGGAGAGTTTTTATCATAAATGGGTGTTGAATTTTGTCAAAAGCTTTTTCTGCATCTGTTGAGATGATCATATGGTTTTTATTCTTCAATTTGTTAATATGGTGTATCACATTGAGTGATTTGCATACATTGAAGAATCCTTGCATCCCTGGGATAAATCCCACTTGATCATGGTGTATGATCCTTTTAATGTGTTGTTGGATTCTGTTTGCTAGTATTTTGTTGAGGATTTTTGTATCTCTATTCATCAGTGATATTGGTCTGTAATTTTCTTTTTTTGTAGTATCTTTGTCTGGTTTTGGTATCAGGGTGATGGTGGTCTCATAGAATAAGTTTGGGAGTGTTCCTTCCTCTGCAATTTTTTGGAAGAGTTTGAGAAGGATGGGTGTTAGCTCTTCTCTAAATGTTTGATAGAATTCACCTGTGATGCCATCTGGTCCTGGACTTTTGTTTGTTGGAAGATTTTTTTTTAATTTATTTATTTATTTATTTATTTTTGGCTGCGTTGGGTCTTCGTTGCTGCACACAGGCTTTCTCTAGTTGTGGCGAGCAGGGGCTACTCTTCGTTGTGGTGTGCAGGCTTCTCATTGTGGTGTCTTCTCTTGTTGCAGAGCACGAGCTCTAGGCACGCAGGCTTCAGTAGTTGTGGCACGTGGGCTCCGTAGTTGTGGCTCACGGGCTCTAGAGCGCAGGCTCAGTAGTTGTGTGTGGCATACGGGCTTAGTTGCTCCATGGAATGTGGGATCTTCCCGGACCAGGGCTCGAACCTGTGTCCCCTGCATTGGCAGGCGGATTCTTAACCACTGCGCCACCAGGGAAGTGTTTGTTGGAAGATTTTTAATCACAGTTTCAATTTCATTACTTGTGATTTGTCCATATTTTCTGTTTCTTCCTGGTTCAGTCTTGGAAGGTTATACCTTTCTAAGAATTTGTCCATTTTTTCCAGGTTGTCCATTTTATTGGCATAGAGTTGCTTGTAGTAGTCTCTTAGGATGCTTTGTATTTCTGTGGTGTCCATTGTAACTTCTCCTTGTTCATTTCTAATTTTATTGGTTTGAGTCCTCTCCCTCTTTTTCTTGATGAGTATGGCTAAAGGCTTATCAATTTTGTTTATCTTCTCAAAGAACCAGCTTTTAGTTTTATTGATCTTTGCTATTGTTTTCTTTGTTTCTATTTCATTTATTTCTGCTCTGATCTTGATGATTTCTTTCCTTCTGCTAACTTTGGGTTTTGTTTGTTCTTCTTTCTCTAGTTCCTTTAGGTGTAAGGTTAGATTGTTTATTTGAGGTTTTTCTTGTTTCTTGAGGTAGGCTTGTATTGCTATAAACTTCCCTCTTAGAACTACTTTTGCTGCATCCCATAGGTTTTGGATCATTGTTTCGTTGTAATTTGACTCTAGGTATAAGTGTTCTCTAGTTTGTGAGTCACTCACCCAGCAGTTATGGGATTTGATTTTATTGTGATTGCACCCCTCCTACCGCCTCATTGTGGCTTCTCCTTTGTCTTTAGATGTGGGGTATGTTTTTTGGTGAGTTCCAGTGTCTTCCTGTCAATGATTGTTCAGCAGTTAGTCGTGATTCTGGTGCCCTTGCAAGAGGGAGTGAGTGCACGTCCTACTCTGCCATCTTGAACCAATCTCCATCCTTGTACTTCGTCTAAAATAGCTTCTTACCCTGCTTTGCTCTTTTCATGACACTTTTTGCTATCTGACATTATGATTTTTTATTTGTGCCAAGTATGGCAAGTAGGGCCAAGCCTTGCCCTCAAGGAGTTTATAGTCAACTGGTAGAGGTAGACAGTAAACATGTACATGAATAAATATAATGAGAAATGAAGGAAAAATGAGGAAAAAATAACAAGGGGGAGGGATGGAGCCACTTTAGCTTGGGTGGGAAGGAAAAGCCTGGCTTAGGAGATGACATTAACCTGAAGATAGGCAGAGCAACTGGCATATGCAAAAGCCTTGAGATGAGAAGTGCTTGGCACATTCAAAGAACCTGAACTTGAACCCATGTGGCTGAAGACCAGGGTGAGTTAGAGGGCTATGAAGTTAGAGTTGGCAAGCCACAGATAGTGAAGAGCCTTGGAACTGACAAGGAGTTTCGATTCTGTTAAGTACCTGGAAAGTCACGTGAGGGCTTAAACACGCAGGGTGGGTTAGAGGATGGCAAGAAAGCAGGGAACGGGGAAGGAAAACCTGTAGTTGGCCTGAGAGGAAGTGATAGTGGTTTGGACTTGAATGGTGGTAGCAACGTCAGAGAGAGGTAGGTGAGCTCAAGACGCATGCATTCTCAAGGTCAGCTGTGCAGGACTTGTAGTTTTCTGATGTGGATGAAGGATAGGGATGTGGTCACCAGGATAATTCCCAGGTTTCTGGCTTGAGCAAGTAAGGAAATGAATGTGTCGCTCACAGAGATGGGGAGAACAGGCATAGAACAGAATTTTGAAAATGTTGAGTTTAAGGTGTACATGAGACATTCTTTTTTTTTTTTTTAAAATGTGGTGGAGGGGCTTCCCTGGTGGCGCAGTGGCTGAGAATCTGCCTGCCAGTGCAGGGGACACGGGTTCGAGCCCTGGTCTGGGAAGATCCCACATGCCACGGAGCAACTGGGCCCGTGAGCCACAACTACTGAGCCTGCGCGTCTGGAGCCTGTGCCCCGCAGCGGGAGGGGCCGCGATAGTGAAAGGCCCGTGCACCGCGATGAAGAGCGGCCCCCACTTGCCGCAACTAGAGAAAGCCCTCACACGAAAACTAAGAGACCCAACACAGTCATAAATAAATAAATAAAATAAATAAATAAAGTATTAAAAACTATTACATCAGGGTTCAATTTAAAAAAAAAAATGTGGTGGAATACAGAATTTGCCATCTTAATCATTTTAAGATGTTCAGTTCAGTAGTGTTAAGTATGTATGTGTTGTGCCACCAATCTCCAGAACTCTTTTCATCTTGTAAAACTGAAACTCCACATTCATTAAAAAATAACTTGCCATTCTTCTCCCCCTGGCAAGCACCGTTTAACTTCCTGTCTCTATGAAGTTGACTACTCTCAATATATCATATAAGTGAATTCTAGATACCATATAAGTATTTGTCCTTTTGGGACTGACTTATTTTACTTAGCACAACTTTCCTAAGGTTCACCCATACTGTAGCGTATGTCAGAATTTCCTTCCTTTTTACGGCTCAATAATATTTCACTGTATGTATATACATTTTGTTTATTCACACTTGGGTTGCTTTCACCTTTTGGTTTTTGTGAATAATGCTGCTATGAACATGTGTGTACAAATATCTGTTCAAGTTCCTGCTTTCAGTTCTTTGGGAAAATACCCAGAAGTACAACCGCTGGATTGTATGGTAATTCTATTTTTAATTTTTTGAGGAGCCATTGTACTGTTTTCCACAATGGCTTCACCATTTCACATTCCTACCAACAGTGAACAAAGGTTCCACTTTCTCCACATCCTTGCCAGTGCTTGTTTTCTGTGTTTTTGGTAGTACCTATCTTAAGGGGTGTGAGGTGGTGAGACATTCTTTTTAGTAGATATTTCAGGTAGGGTGTTCTGTCTTCAGATCTACAGATCAAGAAGAGGTTTGGGTGTGAGATACAGATTCAAATTTAAGCTATCATCCATCCTTTCAGTGAGTTTTTTTTTTTTTTTGCCAACTTGACTGTAAACATTTAAAAAAAAATAAGTTTATTTATTTATTTTTGGCTGCATTGGGTCTTTGTTGCTGTGTGGGCTTTTCACTGTGGTGGCTTCTCTTGTTGTGGAGCATGGGCTCTAGGCACACAGGCTTCGGTAGTTGTGGCTCGCGGGCTCTAGAGCGCAGGCTCAGTAGCTCTGGCACTACGGGCTTAGTTGCTCCGCGGCATGTGGGATCTTCCCGTATCAGGAATCGAACCCATGTCCCCTGCATTGGCAGGCGGATTCTTAACCATTGCACCACCAGGGAAGCCCGACTGTAAACATTTTAAGAAGTTAGAGATTCAGCTCAAAGAATCAGATTTGTACTTAAACTATTTAGCCTCACAAGCATGTTTTTTTTTTTTTAATTTATTTATTTTTGGCTGTGTTGGGTCTTTGTTGCTGTGCATGGGCTTTCTCTAGTTGCAGCGAGCGGGGGCTACTCTTTGTTGCAGTGTGCGGGCTTCTCATTGTGGTGGCTTCTCTTGTTGCGGAGCATGAGCTCTAGGCACGCGGGCTTCAGTAGTTGTGGCTCGCGGGCTCTAGAGCACAGGCTCAGTACGTGTGGCGCACGGCCTTAGTTGCTCCGTGGCATGTGGGATCTTCCCGGACCAGGGCTTGAACCTGTGTCCCCTGCATTGGCAGGTGGATTCTTAACCACTGCGCCACCAGGGAGGCCACAAGCATGTTTTGAAGTCATAGTAGATGAACTTAAAAACATTCCTTTTATTTCTTTCATATTAGTTTTGTAAACAAAAATGATTTGTTTACAACTTCATAGTGCTAGTGTCTTTGTCATCTTTTGAACCACTTTATAAGTAATCTGATATAGCATTCCAGGGCAGGTTATCTTGACTTCCATCTAAGTCGTTTGAGATACACATACATGTTGAATCTGTGTGTGGTGCTGTCCCCAAGAATTTTATGCCAAGCAACAAGTACCCATGTCTATATCTATTGATTACATTTTAAATACCTTTCCAGCCAAAACAAATCACATAGCCAAGCTCAGTTAATGTGAACATGGATACAAGGAGGCATGATATATTGGGGACCATTACTATAACAATATGGGTACCAAACAATATTGAGAGAGTTGTTTTCTATCCTTCCAGTGAGTATGTATTTACAAACTATACAACTTAACCACTTAACTGTGTTGCTTTAGAAAGCAATCTTTAAAATGCCTTTTATTTAATGTGACATTCATTCTTTTCAACTGTAAAGTCATACTCCCAAGAATAATTACTAGCTAAATCTGTTTTCTTCCTTTAAAAGAAAAAAACAGCAATGCTGCTAGGTGACTTTGTAAGCATGCAAAAGTAGCTTTGACGGAGATGGTTTCAAGGGAATGTTTTCTATAGAGAGTACTTTGTTGTTTAAAATAATGTTTAAGAGAGCAACAAATATATGATAAGCTTTCTGTGGACTCAAAAATTAAGGGAACTCAATCTTTTCTGAGGGATACATTTGTGAAAAACCTTTGCCTTATACTCAGGCATCCATTGTCAATTATAAACTTGGCTTTGGAGACTTAAGTGTAAGGAAGTTTCCATACAGTGAAAGTTCTTAAAACACTTAAGTAGTGATTGAGCCCATTTCTCATAAAGGTTTGCCAAGAAAAATACTTGTCCTGCCTGTTTGAAGTTCAGTCTTTCCTAGAGGTGTAAGAAACCATTCAAGGTTCATTCTGACTTTGCAAAGCTGACCCATCTGTCCATCCATTTATTTCTTCATTAATTTCAAGCACCTTCTATAGTTTAGAGAATTTCTAAGCACAATGTAATAGAAAAGCTTTATTTTTATCAGTGTGGGCAACAAAGGGAGGAATAGCGACAAATATTAAACCAAAAAGATTTGTATCGCTATTACCTCAAAAATTGGACAAATCCGTATTAAAAGTTCTTAACCAAATCTCAGAGATTTGATTTAGGAATTCCATTATATTTTAAGACTCAAAGCATGATGATCTGTTTCTGCAGTGATAATTTGGGTACGGAAGAGAGGGTTCTAAAGAAGCAGCCTTAATATATAATACGGGAGGAATATATGTATTTGGTTGCCAGCTGGTCATTTGTCTACCCATCCATCCATCGTTTCATTTATTTTTACCATCAACTTAATACAGTGTTATCAGTAATCACAAGCATGCCCTTTACTCTCTTAGCATAGAAGAGAATTAGGTAAAAATAAGTACTGCAAAAAATTTTTTCCTCTTACCTTTAAGTTACAAGCTTTGTATCCTAATTAGGCCCACTGGGCGGAGTTCCTCATTTTGACTTCCCTAAAACAAATACTGGTATTGTTCATTTCACGTCTTTAACCTGGGAATTGCAAAGTGATTTACCAACCGTAACTCATCAATCCTCCCAACACTTCTGAACAAGACATCAAAATTCTTGAACTCAGCGTAAAAATGGGTTCTTTGTTTTCCAGAGAATCTAAATGGTTTGCTACCATTAAATAAGGAGTGAGGAGAAGAATTAAAGCTAAAATTGTCCTTTTCTAAACTACTGCTTGGTGACCTGACCTACAGAAAATGTCTTATTTTCTGGAAATTAAAAAAGGGGGAGGGGGTGGGCATGCATCAGCTTTGCTCATGTAAAAGTATTAAATAAGACCACACTAGAGAAGAATCATTAGAACCTCCAAATGACCATTTTCCTTAAAACACTTTCTTCATTGGATTCGGTTCTTAATAAAATGATGAACTTGAAAATGATACAGCCTGCTTGCTGTCACCCAAAGGATGAATCACAGCATGTGGACAAATGAAAACAAATCACCAGCTAAAGGGTCCAACCTCTCTGTTACCCTGGTAATAATAGTTCTCATTTTTCCAGGGCTTCCAATGGTCTTCCATTCCTGTGTAACTCAGTTTATAATAAACCCTGATGCCAAGATTTTTCAGTCAGTTCCCTGCCCAAACCACGATGCTCTCAGCCTGGGCGTAGGCACTGTCCCGCAGATGAAGTGAAAAGGAGAATCACAGAAAGAGGATTATTTCTTTTGCGAGGAAAAGGGATAGTGTACTGCTCATTGTGACATCATTCACAGTGCCTGGGTCTGTGGAGGCTTTTATGAGAAAGCAGAGATTTTTATAATTCACTTAGTCTGGCAAGTGAAGTAACAATAAAATTCCTTAAATGTCTAAAAGATAGAAGCATAGCAGTTTGTTCTCACTCATCTGAAGTTATCACCGAGACCCTAATTTGCTTTCTCCCTGACCGTGCTTTTGGAATGAGGGCCTCGTGACAATGCACACGGGTTGGTTATAGTACAATATTTCAGGAAATTTAAATACTCTGTAGACAGTCAGCTGCAGTTTTGTTAAGGAACAAAGCCTGCTTTTTCAGCAAATCTGGCTTGTGTTCATATTAAATGCCACCTTCCCCTCTTTTTTCGCAAGGGGGAATCTCCAGATCTCATTGCTGTGTCTAACTTTCTATTTTAGTAGGCTGCTGGTGCCCTTATTCCTTCTGATGAAGCCCACAGGTGTTCTTTACCTTATCAACTTTAGGATTTGGGATGTACAGCCTACCCTAATGATAGAAACTCAAAAATAGGACTGATAGCAGCACCCTAGGCACACCTGATAGGGACCTTTTCCACACTGTTTACTTATTTCTTGGTAAAAACAAAATCTGGTGGTATTGGTGCTGGCTGGTTAAACTTGATACATGGTAGGCATACTGATGAGTCAAGGTTGACATGTGGGTTGCAATGTGCTTGTTGCCTTCCTTCAGTCAGGGCCGGTTGCCCACCTCATGTGTATCTAGATATCCAAGCTGATCACAGCCGAGAGGGAGAGCTTTAGATTGTGTCTGGCTGAGTTTTGGCCCCTTGCTCAGTGATCTGGGCTCCCCAGAGGGTGTACGTAGTTAGCTGATATGAAGCGGAAGGTAGTAACTGTGATCCAAGTTGGAAAATAGAACGAGAGCTACAAAAGCTACAAAAGTGGAAGCAGGGGAGCTGAACACAGGAAGAGGTGGGCTCTTCCCCTCAACTGGCCCCAGCCAGCCGTGCAGAATGGGTGGTGTCTCAGCTCTTCCCCTTGAGGACTCGTGCAGGAAGGAGGTCAGGAATAGCTTAACCCTGTTTGAATGTTAATTTGCCCTGTGTAATTTACACAGGGTGAACTTGAGGCCGGAGCAGTGGAGACTTTTAGGGGGTACCAGTTAGCATGGGATCCCAGCCTGGCGTCCGGGTCACCTGCTGGCCTCTACCAGCCACCAGAATGACTTGTCACCCTTTTTAAGTCCTTCTACTTTACTTTGCTTCATAGTCCTCTAAGTGTAAGATCAAAACTGTGATCATGAGATGCAAACATTTTGAACTAGAAATCTAACTGTACAAATACAAAATGTGTACCGGCTTTCTCTAATTTCTCTGATCCACTGATGATAAGATGCTCCATAGATTTAATGATTAGTTTCCTGGGGGAATGAAAGACATGCTATCACTTTTTTTATGTGCTCATGATATATAAAACCAGTCCTAAGTTCAGAAATGTTAAAATATGGAACACAAAATCATATGGATATCACATAAAAACTATGTGTATTAGATATAGGCTCTCTGACACACATGCATCTGTTTCTTAAAGGCATGCATTCCATGGAGCCCAAAACAGTCCTAGGGTGAAAGCTGACCCCTAACAGTTCCTGTTAATAGGGATCAGTGAGGGCTTAAGAGAAAAATCCAGAAAACTCATTTCTAGCAACCTAAACTGCTAGCTAGTAGCTAAGCTGGTAGCTAGGAGTTTCACTGACCATATGTCTTGACCACATTTCTCACTAAGGGAGGTTCCAAGTGTGGATGAAAAGGCGTGAGATATACAGCAGGTGGGGCAAAGGGGAAGTGAAGAAACTGGGTATTCCAAGCCCTAGATCATTAAACTTCATTATTAAGAATTTAAAAAAAATATATTTCTGTACAGAATTTCAGTTTTGCAAACTGAAGAGTCTGGAGATGGATGATGGTGGTGGTCACACAGTGTGAATGTACTTAATGCCACTGAACTGTACACTTAAAAAAGGTTAAGATGGTACAATTTATGCTCTGTGTATTCTGCCATAATTTTTTAAAGTATGTACCTATATATGTCTATGTATACTCATATAAATGTTTTCCACGGGTTGGATGAAAATGGTTCAACCCATGTCACTCATCCATCCATTCATCCATCTTCATTCACTCAACAAACATTTATTAAGCCCCTACTATGTGCTAAGTCCTGTGCTAAATTGTATTGTACAATTGAAAATACAATATACTCTGTCCTTGACTTATTTACAAGTTAGTGTACATGAATGCCACATGAACAAGAACTACCACCCATCATGGAGGCAAAAATGAATGTATATACAGAGTTAAGACAGTATCCAGCTATGCAGAGTTGTGGTGTCTTGGCACTTGTCATGTAGGTGAAGGACATGAAGGGCTCACGTGCTGAGGGACAGCTTAGACAAAGCATGGGGAACAAACAGGTGGTGCATAATGCATGCAGTGAACAGTTGACACTCCATTATTGATGATGTGTCATGTGTCTGGTGGAGTGGTGAGCTCATAAGGCTGTGAAATAAAGGAGTGAAGTGTAGAGGGTCCCATATGCCATGTTAAGGACTTCAGACTCCCCAGACCAGTGGCCTAAGGATTTCTCAAAGCCTCCCAGATGCCTCCAGAAGTCCTTGGTGGTGATGGGGGGCAGGTAACGGGTGGAGAAACCAATAGGTCAATGTGAATAGTCTGCTTTATTTATTTTATGTATTAGGTTTCCATTGATATATAAGATTTCATTTGAAGGCACTGTTCTGACTTAAAAAAACACATTTGAAAATCACTGTTGGTGATGAAGAATCACCAAAAATTATTAGAGTTGGTAACAATTATTTTATGTTTTGAAAAGCAGTATTCAGAGAGATGAACATGTTTTCTCCATTTCTGAACCTCACCTAGCAGCACTTTGCACATGATAAATATTCAATAAAATGTTCAGTGGGAATATTTTAGGGATATGACTTGTGTACTGTTGCCATAAGGGTGAATTTAAATAACATATTGCCCAGTAACTCAAAAGGAATTTGTAGAAATATAAACTCACTTTCCCCTCATTCTCTTTTTCCTTATGTAAAATTGTACTGCAATCATTTTTTTTGAGTTTCCTGTCTGTTGTTGAGACATTAGCTTTTATAGTTTGATGCCTTGGACCTGGTTGACAATCTGATTCTGTATGTGGGATTGAATTTGGTGGAAAGTAATAGTTAATTGTATTTTTTAATGCTTACAATGATATTCTGGGCAAGTTTTGTTTCTTTCTGGATGAAAGCCAGAATCCTACTGTTTTTCAATTTGTTTAAATGCAACAGCTTATACAACATATGTACATGTTCAGTGGAAGATAAAGGATATCATTATTTTTAGCCTATTACAAAGAAAACCACATTTCTCTCTTAAATCTCTTGATAAAAAGTAATTTGAACACAATTTCTGCACAAGTCATTTTCAAGAGATTGGCTGTCAAGTGTATTTTTTTAAAGTAGCACTCTCGTAAGAGCCAATGAGACTGTGCAAATTTAGACATATTCTAAGCCTGGGATATGGTTGAAGATGTCAGTTTTTAAACAGCACTTTGAGAAGTAGTTAGCTTAAAAGTATAGCAATTCAGGGCACACAGAGAAATGATTTTGAAGAGTAAAGTCTTGATACACTGGAAAGAAAGTTGACAGATTCACTACAATTAAGAGACAAGCAGCTACAACTCCCACTTGTGAAAACTTTTCTCATCAAACCAACTTCTGACACTGGCCTAAGAAAACCTCCAGCAAATTCTTACTCCTTTCCAGCTCCCAATCTGTTGTATAGAAATTCTCCCAGTTTCCTTACATAGTCATACACAGATACAGAATTAAAGCATTGCAGCCCACTGCCCCTAGTCTTTCAGATCTATGCAAAATGACCAGGCTGAAATCTGTTTTCCTACAGGCCTGGTATGTGTGTGTATGTGTGTAGTTGCACACACATTCATGCATGGACCCACACATTTGTTTGGGTGTACCAGTTAGAAAGAGGAGGAAAAAGTGACTTGAAATTCACTTCCCAGCTTCTCCTACCATAACCAATATGTTTTATCAATTCTTTTTTCTACTTTTCTACTATGGTGGAAAGGCTTGTGAATGTGTCCCGTGCTTTGACAGGCAGGGTGATATCATGTAGATGTTGTGTCTTCTTCTACTCTAAGAATATGAATATTTAAGTATGGGCATTTTTGCCTGATATCCTTGGGCCTTTCTGTTTCCCACTGATTGAGCTTTGTAATCATATTTAGGCATGAGACTAAATTCACAAGTGAACGAAGTGTTAGTTTCCTCTGTGTTCGTTGTTTTTGTACCACAATAAAGGTGTTTCATGGCCTGTTGCCAGTCTTATCCCATACTGGAGAGAATTACTGTTGCCCCACCATCTCTGAAAACCCTACCCAGCTACAGTTTTGGAGTCATGTCATACCTTCCTGAATTCGGGTGTACCCCTGAGGCCCACTTCCCTTGTATGGACACACACACACACACACACACTCATTCACACACCCACATACATGCAACAGAGAGAAAGAACAGTAAATAGCAGGGACAGTGCCCACCATTCTTTGCTGTATGTATTCCGCAGCCCCATCTTGCAAAATGGGTGCTGGACGGAAGATGTACAGTTGCTGTTTCCCCCATGGGCCCCAGTACCAAATTATATGACCACACTCATCACTTTTGGCCACTTTAAAATTACTGAGAGAGACAAGCATAAATGATAGACTTTGGGGTTGGAAGAATTGCACTGAAATCCCTTCCCTGCCACTTCAAATGCTGTGATCTGGGGCTGTTGCTTAATCTGTCAGAGTGTGATTCCTCAACAGTCATTGTTGATAATAATAATAATAATAAAAATCTCCTTTCCCACGGTTTTTGGGAAGATTAAATGAGAACGACTATAAAGAACTGTTTTTGTTAGTTTTAATCTGAAATTATAAAACTTTAAAAAATGGATAAGTGTCCATCCCTAACTGCCTGCGAGCAGTGGCAGGAAGAGCTGACTCTGAGACCCGGAGGAGTAAGTAGCAACCTCAGATGCCCGACTGCAGGGCGCTGGCCCCCCCCTCGTCTGCACATCAGAATCCTGTTGCCTGTGCTGCACCCCAGACCGATTAAGTGAGGATCGCTGCTGGTGGAGCCCAGGCAGCAGTATTTTTAGAGCTTCCCAGGTGATCTCAATGGGCAGCCAAGTTTGAGAAATGATGATTTAGAGGGATTTGAAAGTCTCCAGTTCTTCTACTGGCTGACCGGATGATACCTAGAATTCTACAACCTATACTTTATTCTTTTTGCTTAAACAAAACAAGGACTTAAGCGTCATGCTAGAAGAATGTTATACCTGACTTCCTGTGAGTTAGATTACTAAATTCTCTGCAAAGAGCCAATATTAACAAGCAGGTATTGGGGTGGGAACAAGAACAGAGGTCTCTAGAAAGCTGAGGACAGGAGCACACTAGAGCAGAAGAAACATGGCAACAAATGGAATGAAAATAATGGAAACCCCAGCAATTTCAAGCTACTTGTTGCTTTTGGAAATTAGTCCTTGCAAAAGCACCACCAAGAGCTTGTTGACTTCCCCTAAAGCTCAGGATTATGGCCCTGGTGAGTCAAGGTTCTTGAAAACTTGCTACATTCTCAAAATGTGGGGTGAGGAAAACAAGTTTATTCACTTGTATTCACTGTAACCAAAAGTCAGTTAAGTAAATTTGCAAAATGATATATATTTTTGGAAGAAAAAAAAAACTTTAAAAAAGAGAATGAACTAAAATCACTCCATATTCCAATCTCTGACCTCTATTCAACAAGTGGTGCTGGGACAGCTGGAAAAGACACATGGGACACATGCAAAAGAATGAAGTTAGACCCTTCACACCATATGCAAAAAATTAGCTCTGCCATTTAGGGTGTCAATCCATTTAAACTATATAACTGTTAGAATAAAACATAGGAATAGATCTTCATGACATTGGACTTGACAATGGGTTCTTAGATATGATGCTAAAAGCACAAGTAACATAAGTAAATTGGACTTCGTCAAAAAAAAAAAAACACAAAACTCTTGTGAATCAAAGGGCACTGTCAAGAAAGTCAAAAGACAACCCACAAATGGGAGAAAATATTGGCAAATCATGTATCTGATAAGAGTCTAGTTTCTGGAAGATGTAAAGACCTCTTAGAACTGCACAACCAAAAGACAACTCAATGTTTAAATGGACAAAGGACTTGAATAGACATTTCTCCAAAAAAGATGTACAAATGATCAATAAGCACGTTGAAAAGATGCTCAGCATCTTTAGTGGTTAGGGAAATGCAAATCAAAACCACAGTGAGGGGCTTCCCTGGTGGCGCAGTGGTTGAGAGTCTGCCTGCCAATGCAGGGGACACGGGTTCGAGCCCTGGTCTGGGAAGATCCCACATGCCACGGAGCAACTAGGCCCGTGAGCCACAATTACTGAGCCTGCGCGTCTGGAGCCTGTGCCCCGCAACGGGAGGGGCCGCGATGGTGAGAGGCCCGCGCACCACGATGAAGAGTGGCCCCCGCTTGCCACAACTAGAGAAAACCCTCGCAGAGAAACGAAGACCCAACACAGCCAAAAATAAATAAATAAAGTAAACAATGCCTTAAAAAGAGAGTGCTCTGGTGTATTTCAAAATGGCTCCTTTAAAAAAAAAAAAAAAACCACAGTGAGATACCACATTATGTCTATCAGGGTGGCCATAATAAAAAGTTAGGACGATAACAAATATTGGCAAGGATACGGAGAAATTGGAACCCTCATAAATTGCTTTAAAATTGTGTAGCCACTGTGGAAAAGAGTTTGGCATTTCCTCAAAAGGTTAAACACAGAATTACCATGACCCAGCAGTTCCACTCCTAGGTATATACCCAAGAGAATTGAAAACAGTCATTCAAACAAAAACATCTTCAAGAATGTTCATAGCAGTGTTCTTCATAATGGCCAGAAAGTGGAAACAAACCAAATGTCCATCAACTGATGAATGGATAAACAAACTATGGTATATACGTGCAATGCAGCCAGTATTCAGCCAAAAAAGGAATGAAGTCCTGATCCTGAAAATGTTATGCTCAGTGAAAGGAGCCGGACACAAAAGGCCATGTATTGTATGATTCCTTTTAGATGCAACATCCAGAATAGGCAAATCCATAGACACAGAAAGCAGATCAGTGGTTGCCAGGGGCTGGAAGGAGGAGGGAATGGGGAGTGACTGATGGGTATGGAGTTTCTTTGGGGGATGATGAAAATCTTCTGGAATTAGATAATGGTGATGGTTGTACAACATTGTGCATGTAATAAAAACCACTGAATTGTACGCTTTAAAAATGATTTAAATGGCGAATTTTATGTTATGTGAATCTTACCTCAATTAAAAACTCTCTCTCTGACCCCATCTGTTCCTCAGTTTTTCACTTTTGGTCTTAAACCAACCCCTTAGCCATTACTAAAGGATCTTGTTCTATCATTTATCCTTTGTAATTCCACTCTCATCCTCTACTTTTCCCCCTCCAATGTCAGCTTCTGCAGAGAGTCATCTACACTGGTCTTCACTTCTCACCAGCACCGCATTCATCACTCCTCCTCAGGCTTCGGTCCCCAGCAGAGCCAGGGGAACATGGCAGCCATGTAAAAGGTCCCTCTGCAGATGCCACACCAGAGCCGGAAAGTTCTGCATGTGCCCACCCAGCAGCTCAGGGGCCTCCCGCTTTACCCAAGAGGGCTTCCAGTTTCTAAAATTTGAAATTGGGTTTCAATGGACTCATCCATCACGACATCACCACGGAATGGAAACTCTTGGGGACAGATGGGAGAACCCGCATAGCCTCTCCTGGCAGGCCCAGGTGACTCCTGCAAGCTCAGTACAGTGAAAGTCACACGCACGAAAATGTAAATTTGTATGAGAAGGTGTAAGGCTGTTACAGAGCCTAAGTCCCTTTCATTCTGGATAATAGTCAGCTCTGATAGTCTTGGAGGTTGATCTCTGAGCCTGCAGAGTGGTCTTAAAGTGGAAGGAAGCTGTATTCAACATTCTCTTAATTTCTTTCCACCCCCTCTTTTTCTGCTGGGGTCAGCAGAAACGGGAATCTTTTTTTCCCCTTTAGATCAGTATTAGTATGATTATACTGAAAGACCTGTATGGGAGGAATGCTGAGATCTGAATTAAAAATAGCATTTTCTGTCCTCCCACGCACAGCACTTGAGTGCTCTGAATGCCTTTTATAAATGCAGACTTTCTGCCTGGCTAGATAAAAGAAGCTGTCACTTCATTTCCATAACGAAGTCGTTCCCAGGAGAATTCCATTGTTTTAGCAATAGAATTTTTGTAAAAGGCCTCTTATTTTGCCTGAAAAAGGTAACAAAAATGAACTTTGGAGAGCTTATTCGACAAAACAATTAAGGAGTGAGATTTTCTCCTCTTTTGATATGTGAGGAGTTCTAAGTGTGAGAATCCCCTGAGCCATGATATTAGGATAAACCCCCTAAACCTGGAAGATGAAGATGGTGGGGAGAAAGTCTGTTATTCGTTCTTCAAGTAGGAATGGGGGTGCGCCGTCCCCTACCATGTGGGTTCCAGAGGCATGTGACAAACAGGTGTTGCTAATTCTAAAGAGTTTTAAGTTTATTTTTAAAGTGATGTAGGAAACTTTGAAGATCCTCATAATGTAAGGAATTTCCTTGTGATTTTTAATGAAACGTGATCAGGTATTTTTAATTGAGTTTCAGGACTCTGCAGGCCAACTGTGGCTGTGTCTTGCTGGGGTCCTGTGCTAGTTGATATTGCCCTTTATTTGACCTTAAAACATTGTTGCAAGTGGCATTGTTACTGAGTCCAAGCTCGTTTGGCTTGCTGCAGGACAGGCCAATAAACTGAGAGACAAGTTGTTGAGGCCAGGAATAGCAACCTTATTCAGAGAGCCTGCAGACCAAGAAGATGGTGGACGGGTGTCCCAAAGAACCATCTTGCCTGAGTTAGAATGCAGGCTTCTTTTCTACTAAAAGGGGAGGGAGTAAAGTCGAACATTTCCTGGTTCTGGCCGGCCTCCTGGATGTGTTCATTTCTTCCTTCCTGCAGTCCTTCACAGGTGGGTGTGGTGAGGATATTTCCCATGAGCTAAACAAAGGTACTTTAGCTTAATGCTCATTACCTGGGAGGCAGGGTTCCCAGGAATGGGCCATTATGTGTAACTTAAGCTTATAGGCAACATTCCTTTGGTGATTAACTTGTAATAGAATAGAGTGTCTTCCCTATTAGGGAATAGGAGGTACTTTGTTATACAGTATTACTTGTATGTGGTTCAAGCAGGTATGTGTGCATGTGCCTTCTCCCAGCCTCCCTCCCTGGTGCTACCCACACCCTCCATGCAACAAATCTTTGCTCCAAATACAGTATCAAATCTTTAACTCCATATTCATAAAAAAAGAATAATTGTATTTCTTGGTACTTTCCCGGCACCAAGTAACCCACATCAAAGTCTATCTGCCTTTGGTGTTTCAACAGGTAATCCCTAGATTTAATGCCAAGTGGCATTTCTGTTCCTTGGTCTTTGCAGCTGAGACCATTGAAATCTCAGTTTTAAGCTAGAATAGTTTTATTAAGCCTCCTCCAAAAGAGAAGTTTTAAATAGTGCCTTTGTCTTCTAATGCTTTTGTTCTGATTGCATCAGAAAGTTGTGATATTTAAACAAGGAGGCAGCGACCTGGAATAGTATGAAAAAAAGGATAAAATACAGAGTCATTATATTTTTTGGCTTTCAATTTAATAAAACGTACAAAAAGAAGACAAATGAGGTTGATTTAATGTAATTATGGAAATCCTGTTGATCCAAACATTATGCAAAGTTGGTTAGTTAAACTGTTGCTGATTTTGAATTTGGGGAAATAATTCTGTTTTTCAAAAGATCTTCCAATAGCCTTTAATCACGTAATGATGCTATAACTTTTAAAGCATGGTTGAAGGTCCTGGTTGAAGCCATACTTTTATGTAGAAACATTAAGTAAAAAGGAAGTCATGGCTTTGATAGGATGCTTCCAAAGTTCTGCTTTTAATACCTTTGGTGAATTCTGTATCTGTCCAAAAGCATTGGGCTGGAGAGTGTATGGGGATTCTGTCTTGTCATTTTATAGTACTTTGACTTACCATTTGGTATTTTGTGAAGTCAGGCCAAACAGAATACTTGAGGATACTATCATACAACTCCTAATATTATGGCAAGAAGAGAATGAGAGGCACATATTCAAATATTTTTCTTAGGATTTTTACTAATTTTGTTATAAAAAGGAGAGAAAAATAGAGCAGACACAGAAAGAAACGTAAAGCCAGGGGATTCCTCGCAGAGGCTACTCAGGAGCCATGACAGCTCATGACTTATAAACGCTTTATAAGCGATCAAGGCATGAAGCACAGGCTCAGTCCCCACCGTCTGCTTTTTTACCAGGCACTTCTGCAACACCCAGACTGACCACTGACCTTCTCCAGCAGACATGAATAAAACTCTCCTCCCAGGAGAAGGTGTGTGATGGCTCCTGGCAGCCTGAAAGGGACTTGTAACCCAGGGGATGTAGAGCCGCGGTGTGGTCTCTAAGCTTCTTGATTCAGATTGTTCTGTCTCCTGAGCCACAATGCCTTCTGTTGGGCTTGAGCAACCCCCTTTGGAAGCAGAGTATTAAACAGGGCCAGGGAGAAATTGTCAATGAAGGAGCCCATGCCATCTTGGTCTTTAAAATCCTAATTTTCCTGGAGACGTCATTCTATGGCTGTTCAGTGCAGATTAGGTATCTCTTGTTTATTTGTTTCCTTTCTTTCTTGATATGCAGACATACTTTTCTCTGGGTGCATAATTGTATTTCTTAGCAAACTTTGCTTTATAGCAGTAAGGAGATAAAACCAGCATACAAATACAGACACCTGCCGCGTCTATGTGTGTGGATAAAGCCTTACCTTTTGTGATAAGCTGTGCTAATCCTAGGAAACAGTGGCATGGATCAACATGAATTAATTTTTATTTTAACGTTTCATCATAGGATTTTTTTTCTAGCATGTTTATCTCTGATTATGTGTTCTTTCGGCAGATGCTACTTTTAGTTTTCATTACCTAAGCACAAACCAGTGACTATCAGTAGAAAATGTCCCAAGTGCATGCTAGATATTCAGGGACTGCCAGTTTGGAATAAGATTTTACAATGGATAAATCACACAAATTACTGATTTGTTGATTGAAGAGGGATGGCATGATGTGGTGAACAAGTCATGTTCTTCAGAATACCCTAGGTTTGGGCTTCATCCCACTGGTCACCTCCCTCTAGCTCCTCTTGAAGTCTTACTGGACATCTATACTTTCAGGAAGTTCTGTGTTGCCGTTCCTGGGAAAGGGGAGTTTTGGGCAACCCCCACCCCCCCCCCCCGATTGCCATGGATGTTCCCTTGTGAGCAGGGTGGAGACAGAGGCTCTGGACCTGCTGGGCTGAGCTGATCCAGAGGAGGCATTTCTGAACTCTACAGTTGGCAGCAACCTTGGCTGCTCCTCTTTCTCCCTCAGAAAGAAAATACGAAGAGTCAGCTTTGGACCTGAGTTGGAAAAAAAAAAAAGGCTCTTATAGAGCATTTCATCAGTTGACTGAGCAGTTTCCATATTGGCTCATGTCATGATTTTTCTCCAAGCCACCAGCAAGGAGCTCACAGAGTAAGGAGACTTGAGGACACGTCAGAGGGAAGAAAGGAAAATACCACATTCTCGGTCAGTTAATCAACAAGTATTCATCAAAGGGTTACCCTTTGCAAAAGCACTGTGGCACTTACAAAGAGAAGACAGACACAGACCCTGCCTTCACAGAGTTCACTACAGTCTGGAGAAATGGTGCCTGTTTGAGGGTAAGGAATAAAATGATTAGTATCCTTGGGAAAAGGAATAAAAACCATAGGAGTTCACATCCAAGAAAAAAGAAAAAGTACTTCTGATTGAGGAAGTTGTAGCACAGGAGGATGAAGGAAAGAGTGATTGGAAAAGGCAGGACTTGAGCTGGTCCTAGTAGGTACAGCTTGAATTTTTACATAGAGAGTAGAAATGTGAGCTCTTGGAGATGAAGACATGAGCTCAGTTTGGCTGGTACAACATGCATAAGGGGAGAAGTGGGAAATGAAGTTGGAAAAGCATGTTGGGGCTAGATGGTAAAGGTCTTAAACATCAGATTTTAGGAGATTTTTGGCAAGCTGGAGGAACCCGTGAAGGTGTGGCATGGAGAAGCTGTATAATCTACTTTAGGATCCAACAGGGATGGCTCAGAGGTTTGCAGGGAGAGTATTGAAGGCAAGAGGACCATCAGCAGGTCCTCCGTGAGAGGAGGTCCGCCGTGAGAGGACAGCGTCTGAGCCAGCATGGCAGCGTGGGTGTAGAGTGCATGCTTAATGGGACTTGACAACTGGTGGACTCTGGGAGAAAAGAGGAGAAGACAACTGTGCCATTAGCATGAATCAGAAATAAAAGGAGGACTGGTTTGGGGGAAAAAAAATAGAAGTTTTGAGACAGACATAATTTATTTATACTGCATATATCCAGCAGCTTATTGGGGGAGAAGCCAGGATACAGATTTAAGAATCATATGCAATACAAGGAAATTATTATAGAAGGAGAAGAGAGTCGAGAACGTCACCTTGGAGAGTACATATCCTAGGGCTAGAAGGAATAACAGGAAGGGACAAAAGCCAAGAAAGAGGAGCAGCAGTCAATGATGTAAGGAACATCAGAATAGTACTGTTTCAGAAATCAAGAGTAGTACTGGGGGCTTCCGTGGTGGCGCAGTGGTTGAGAGTCTGCCTGCCGATGCAGGGGACACGGGTTTGAGCCCTGGTCTGGGAAGATCCCACATGCCGCGGAGCAACTGGGCCCGTGAGCCACAACTACTGAGCCTGCGCGTCTGGAGCCTATGCTCCACAACAAGAGAGGCCTCGACAGTGAGAGTCCCGCGCACCGCGATGAAGAGTGGCCCCCGCTTGCCTCAACTAGAGAAAGCCCTCGCACAGAAACGAAGACCCAACACAGCCATAAATAAATAAATAAACAAAATTTAAAAAAAAAAAGAGTAGTACTGGGACATTTTGGTTGCAAGAGACAAGTAAAACTCAGAGTGATTTAAACAAAACAAAACAACAAAATAAGAGTTTATTGTATCACCTATGTATTAGTTTTCTATTGCTGCAGAACAGATTATCATAAACATAGTGATTTAAAACCACCATTTCTGCAGGTCAGAAGTCTAGCCACGGCTTAGCTGGATTCTCCACTCAGGGTTTCCTAAGGCTGAAATCAAGGTGTTAGCTGGGCTGCATTCTCATCTGGGGCTTGCAGTCCTTTTTCAAGCTCCTGCGGTTATTGGCAGAATTTACTTCCTTGTGGTTGTAGGACTGAGGCCCTTATTCTGTTGCTGGCTATGGGATGGGCACCACTCTCAGCTCCTGGTGAGAGCCATGCCCCCTCCCACCCCCAAATGTGTTCTTTCATGTTTTGAATCTCATTCCTGGAAGAGCTTGTCCCTTTGAAGGGCTTGCCTTATTAGGTCAGGCCCACCAAGGCTGGGCTTTCTGTTTTAAGGTCAGTTGATTTGGGTTGTTAATTTTATCTGCAAAATCCTTCACAGCAGCAGCACCCAGATTGTGTTTGATTGAAAAACTAGGAGAGGGTGTGTGTGCACCAGGGGACAAGGCAATCTTGGGAGCCACTTTAGAATTTTGTCTATCACAATGTAACTAAAAAATACAGGAATGAATGTAACTTTTGTCATGGCTGGATCCAAGGGACCTCACTGTCATCAGGACTCAGACGTTCTGTCTTTCAGCCTCGTTCCCTGCTGCAGAGCTTCACCCTCATGTGGGCTTTCCTCACAAGGTGGTAAAAAATAGCTCTGAGTAGACCATGCTTCCATGGAGAGGGCATCTTATTCCTCTTAAGTTCCAGCCAGTCTGAGAGAGGCCTTTGATTGGTGTGGCTTTGGTCACATGCCCATCCCTACATCCTGTCATCATGGCAAGAGGGATATGTATTCTGATTCTCCAAGCCTAGATCATATGTCCATCTTTATTTATTTATTTTAAAAATTTTATTGAAGTATAATTGATTCATTATGTTGTGTTGATTTCTGCTGTACGGCAAAGTTACTCAGTTATACATACATGCTCTTTTTTATATTTTCCATTACAGTTTATCACACGGTATTGAATATAGTTCCCTGTGCTGTACAGTAGGACCTTGTTGTTTATCCATCCTATATATAATAGTTTGCGTATGCCCGTCTTTGGGCCCAAGGCATGAGGTCAGCCCAGCCCAAATAACAAAGAAAATGGGGGAGAGGTCATTTCAGAAAGATGCTGTCCAGGCAAAAATGCTAGTTCACTAAATAAAAAGAAAATTTAAGGAACTACGTTATCAAGTATTATAGGAGAGTCAGTTAGGAAAAGGCCACTACATTTAGAAGACAGGGAGCCATTCCTGACCTTTAAAAGAGAAGGAAGTTTACTTAAAAAAAAAAAAAAAAAGTGTTGAAATCAAACTCTAAGGGTTTAAGAGGTACCCGATGAAATACAGTGTTGAATTTATACTACACTTTAACATGTTTTATGGTGAACAGGGGAGCGGTGACAGCCATTTGGGAATGTATTAGGGTCTGGGGAAGATCTTTCAGGGATGGCAATGATTATGTTTTAGGCTGCAAAGAAGTTTCTGGTAGAGGGGGGAAAACGTTGAAGGAGAGACAGAGGGCAGAATTGACCCCAACAGGACTTGGAGCCAGTAGGAGACGGACTAAGAGCCACAGAAAGTTTTCCCAGATTATTAAGTGGTGTGGGCTTTTTGGGTTGTTTGGTCATTTGTCACTTCTTTGGAAGGAATACCTGTTTATTCCAATGTACCCATCTTCTAGTGATGAAATATACTCAAGATCCTTAGGCTCTGTCTGGCCATGTAATTGACAGAAAGACTTTACACTTAGAGCAGTGGTTCCCAAAGCGTGGTGCCTGGACCTAGAAGCCTCAGCATCACCTGGGAACCTGGTAAAAGTGCAGGTTCTTTGGTCTCGCCTCAGACCTCCTAGATCAGAAATTGTGGGGATGGGACCCAGCAACACGGTTTCGCAAGACCTCCAGGTGTTTTTGATGGCGGTTCAGGTTTGAGAGCCACTGCCTCAGATCATCCCCGTCTCTCCACCATGTACCACGAGGGTTTCCTTAATGGTGGCTTTTGAAAAGCTAGGAGAATCAAGGATAAAGGCTCCTGGTGAAGGGGGGAGGGGTTGTAAATCTTGAAGGGAGATGGCAACTGCTCAAAAGCCATTAGTGACCCAAAATATAATGGATTGGAAGAACAGGAGAGAGAAGGGTAAGTTATAACTTAATTGTTCTCGAGTTCATGCAGGGCTTTCATTTGGATGATAGGCATATAGGACCTCCAAGTCCCTGGAGGGCAGAAAAGTGAGAAGGGCTTAAATTATAGCTGTGGAGTAGTGCCTCCTTTGGCATAAGGGTTAAGTCGTAGAACTGGTTTTAGGATATGGATCATTTAATTTAAGTGCAGGCTCTTCTACTCAACACCACCAGGAGGCTGCAAAAGAAGGGCATGGCAAGGTTTCTTTCATCAAGGAGCTTGTAAACTTTCGGAGCCTTTCAAGACTTACATTGTCCTTTTATACTCCCCTGGATTTATTTAACAGTGCTGAATTGAAAAGAACCTCGGGTCAGAATGCTCGGTAAAGGCTGTAAGTGCTGTGGGCAGTCGGGGAAGGAGAAATTGGCATTGTGTCATTTTCATCTCTGGACGGAGGATGAAACTGTCAGCCTGGCATAATTTCCCAGGTCTCATGGCAGGGTTTTGGACAACTTGGCTTCAGAAAGTTTTTCTTCTTGCTCTTTCTTCTTGAGTTTGCTAAAGCTTGTCAGAACTCCTAAGTCAAAGTGAGGGTTTGGATTTCACGACTTTGAACTTGGAGGATTATTAATATTTTGGGTTATATGAGAAACCAAATATGTAGGAGATACTACATTTTATCCAGTGTCTTAAATGAAAACAGGCTCAAATAGAAGTTTGGCTTATTCATTTCAAACAGACTTTCAAACTTACTCCATTCACGGGAGAGCATGAATGAGCCTGTCTGAGGATGCCTTCATTTTGTAGGATGAAGAAAGCAAATTCCTGATTTTCCTTAGTGGAAAAATTAAGTTGTACCAGCTCTGGGATGGTAGGGAGGGAAAAAGAAGACAGTTCAGATGAACACAACATTTCCATCGCTTTTTATTTCTGTGCATCATGCTGCTTACCTGGGTAAATAAACAGGTACCAAACCAAGAACCAAAAGAGAAGGTGCACAGGACACTCTAGAAAGTGAGGAAAAATACCATTTCAGTCCAGGAGAGAAATAATAAAAACATCCTAATAGTCAAGAGGAAGCCAGCAAATTTGGAACCTAATAGAAGGTACTAAGAAGTGGGTTTTTTTGTTGTTGTTTTGTTTTTTGTTTTTAGAAGTTTATGTGTAATGTGATCTGTTTTTAGCCCTTTTAGGGGAGTGTTTTAAGAAGAAGCTTTTATTTCATTGTGATGGTGGGGGTTTTTTTTGTAATTTATTATTTATTTATTATTTATTTTTGGCTGTGTTGGGTCTTCGTTTCTGTGCGAGGGCTTTCTCTAGTTGCGGCAAGCGGGGGCCACTCTTCATCGTGATGCACAGGCCTCTCACTATCGCAGTCTCTCTTGTTGAGGAGCACAGGCTCCAGAAGCGCAGGCTCAGTAGTTGTGGCTTATGGGCCTAGTTGCTCCGCGGCATGTGGGATCTTCCCAGACCAGGTCTCGAACCCGTGTCCCCTGCATTGGCAGGCAGATTCTCAACCACTGTGCCACCAGGGAAGCCCGGTGGGGTTATTTTTGATGCATTAGGAAGCCAGAGTCTTCCTTTTCTGTCACATCAAGTGTAATGCCTGCACTGAATAATGTTCCTCTAGCAGAAATTACTAGTTTGTTGCTCTGATGGCCCAGTAGTTGGAAAGAAGAATCATTTCTTATTTCAAGGTATTGAGAACAGTTCAGTTGCTCATTTCTTGATCAAGGAGACCCAATTGAAAAAAAGGGGAAAAAGATGAAATAACAGAAATTAATTGTACAGGTCTAGTCAGCTCACATCATGCAGAGGCTGTTTCCTCTGCCTGGAAACTTGATGACTGGTTAACTCTCGCTCATCTTTTGCTTCCCTGTTTAAGTGTTACTTTTGTAAGAAAGACCTTCCTTCTAAATGATGTTACCCCATTATGGGGTGATTGCAAATCAGTGTTATTTGTCCTTCTTAATGCCTATCTGCTTTTCGAATTTTATACAAATATTAAAAATAGTATACTCTGATTCTTTCATATCTGTTCCTCTTGCAGCAGTGAGCTCCTTAAAGGCACAGTCCTTTGTTTTGTTCACCTTTATGAATATAGAATCTGGTGGATATAGTAAGCGCCAAGTAAAAATGTGTCCAGTGAATGAATGAATAAGAAAGCACTTTGTACACTTGAAACTAATACAATGTTTTATGTCAGTTATACCTCGATTAAAAAAAAAGAAAGCACTTTATAAACTGAATTCACTATAAAAGTCATGGTTAATTGTATTAATAGCAGACACCTTTCTCCCTTTCATCCTAATATTTTTCTCTGCATTTTAAAAAATTCTTTATTTTGAGGTCTACTTGTCAGTTTTTTGCCGGTTCCAAATCTAAGATTTGATATTATTCATTCTTGACTTTTTTTTGAGATAAGAGATCACATTTTTCCATCGAAAATATTCCTATACCCACAGTGCTAATTCTGGGATTCCCATTTTTGTTCAATGTACGCTTATGACTTTGAAAGAAAAACATGACTGGTACTTGTGGATGATTTATTTGGGAAGCAAACAAGATTCTAGCTTAGCATTTAAATTCTGTTTCTTGTCATCCCCAAAGCCACTCCTGTAAGCTTCCATACCTCAGGCATGCTCCTCAAAAGTACACAAGTCAAAATACCCTGATAATATTGGCCCAGGAAAAGTTTTTCCTGGCCCTGTCTTACAGGAGGGGAAAAAAAAATCAAGAAATCCAGGTGTGGAAAATATTAATGAGATATTGAGAGTAAACTTAATCAGGATATGAATAGGTCTTTTCTTTAAAAGCAACAAACAAACAAAAATCACCCTGTCCTTTGCCATCAGGGCTTCAATGTGCCACTTCGGTGGGTGGAAGTGGCAAATGGCCAAGTGGAAAATTTCACAGCCCTGCAAATGTCCAGTGCACTCAACACTGCAGAACAGCAATCCAAGGGAAGGGTGCGGACCAAATCATCATGTTCCTACACATGCCTCTCTCACCAGTTTTCATCTCCTCTGCCTCTTCACTTCCTGATCCAGGCCTTTACTTTTCTTCTCCCTGAGATTCTAGATGCCTCTGTTTCCATCCTCTGCTTCCCTTGGCCCCTCGGTGGAAGAAGAAACATTTGGACCTTTGGGTGCCCCAGGGATGGTTGATTATGGGTGCCTTGCCAAAGCTGGCTTTTATATTCTGGCTCCAAGCTCAGTAACAGGCTTCTGACTACTAATAATCCTTTGTGTCTACGTGGCGCTTTTCTTCTCGGGAACTGTGAGTGCTTTGCCAGAGTGATCTTACTGGTCTTCCCAGCCACCCAGTGAGGTATGAAAATGGCAGAAGGTGATAGCCCTAGCTCCCTCCTTTTTGCAAGAGAGTAAACTCAAGTAGCTTATTTTGAGGCTGTGTTGCAAGTGTGCATCTCAGCTGGGATTGCATCTGAAGTCTCCCAGAATTGGCTTCACCTTGGGGTGGGGATGGGGGTGGGGGAGAGGCTTCGTCGCACCGTGCTGTCTCCTGGGACAAGAGCAAAAATACTGCATTTCCTTTTTAAGCAAAGCGTGCTGGAGAATGGTCTTTGGTGAATTATCCATCAGTCTAATTGATCGTGAACTTCATTTGTTGAGATAACAAGGGATTTGACGATGCATTCACCTTTCTCTTTTTCTTTTGTTCTGTTCCTATGCTAGGTACTTCTCCCTTCCCTGTGAAAGGAAGAAAGAACACGCCTGGGCCCAGGAGCGCTCCAGCTTCTTGTGGGAAGTCTCCATGGTGAAGGACAGGTTGGGGCTACCTGTGAACCGTGCACGGTGAATGTTGTAAGTTAACAAGATTTGCTTCTGCAGCGACTTGCCTTGTAACGATTTGTGAATCATTGGATCCAGGAGCCAGGGTGCTGAAGTGGTATTAGCATTAGCTCTAGGTGATCCTCCAATTAATTTCTTTTTTTTTTTTTTTTTTTTTTTAAGGGGGGGAGGTTCTGTTTTTATGTGCCATGAACTTGACTTTCTTCAGCTTCTTTGGGGCACTGCTCATTATCCTCTTATGGATCAAGTGTGGAAGACAGTGACTCTTTCAGTGTAGGAGCGCCCTTTCTCCTGGTGCAGTTAAATAGTATCAAGTTCAGAGCAGCCTCTTTAAACTGGGCTCTGGCAGTTCTTTTAGGTTGGTGGGTAGGGGGTAAACTCTTCCAGGCTAAGGTTTCCCAACCAGGATTTGCACCCTGCAATTATTTTATTTATGTGAAGTTTTTGATTGGAATGAAATGTTTTTCTGGCTTTCAAAAATCTGAGGTATGCAAGTACAGTCAGCTGTTCGGTGCTTCTCTTGCTTAAAATTGGCTGATTTATTGCTTTTTATCAGGCTACTGGGTTGGGATTTTGAGATTAGTAGTTTTTGTGTGTCAGCTGCTGGTCACCTTTCATGAGGAGGTTTAGGATCCAGTAATTGAAGAGAAGGCACACTATAGGCTTCGAGAAGCTTATCCAGCACAAAACTTACAGGTTTGCCCAGCTCTGCTGCTTTCTGGAAGTTTTACCTCATTGCTAGACTGTGTCATAAAAGAAAAAAAGTTTAGAAGAGTTTTGACCAGGAAAGAGTAAAACTACAGGAAACCCAGGCTGGCCTATGAACATATTACCTTCAAATTTTAGAAAATGAAGCGCCAACTTCGACTTGGTTTTTGTGTGTGTGTGTGTGTGTAAATATGTATTTTATATATAGAATATATATATAGACACAATATATATTTATTTGTGTGTATATGTATTATTATATATGCAAATATGTATTTATATATATACATAATATGTATACATATATGTACGTATATGTGTGTGTGTATATATATATATAAATAACTTTATATCAAGTTTTCAGCTTCTTAATAATTTGGTCAAGAAACTTTTCCAGGCATATATTACCATATTTTTCAGTTGTGTGAGTTATTTTGAATGAGCAAAATGCAATAATATGAGGGCATATATCAGGGAGAAAAAGCATTGAAAAGAAAGATTTCCACCGAGTTTTTATTTCTTGGTTTTCTAAAAATTTGTATTAAATACACATATTTCTCCATACTTCCTGAGGGTTAAATAGTCATATTAAAATAACCTTATTGAACTCAAAATCTCCCAGTGCCTCAGAGTAAATGGATGATGGGAGATGCTAGTTTTTTCATGTGCTTTCATTTTGTACATATGATCACATTGGTTCTGGTAGAAAGTATACAGCTCCTGGAATTATTGACCTAAATTCTATTCCTGGTCCTGTGGTCAAGGTCAAGTAAGTCTGCAACCTTGGGCAAGTCACTGACCCCCATGAAGTGTTGGTTTATGAGTCTGTATATTGCTCTGTGCTACTTGTTTATTGATGTTGCCATCTTGGTGTGGGCTCCCCAGAAGGAGCAGAGCCTTTTGTAACACACTTTAATCTTACTAAAAAAAATCTCATATTCTAAAGGTTGCTACCACTATTAAGGAATAATTTGGGGGTCCTCTTGGATCTGGGTGCTACAGTAGCAGTGTGCTTTTCTTGAAAGTATTTTCCCAGTCAGGCAGCTGGTAGAATGCACTTCTGGTAATGTTTTTTAAAGCATTTTTATCCTAGGAAACAAGTGTCTTATGGAAAAGTGCTTTAGGTTTCAGGTTACATTTAAAAGAACACTGCAGTTACTATAATCAAGATAGCTTTTGTTTCGAATTTGGTGGTGTTTTTTTTCTTTAAACCATAGCTTTGAACTGCTCATGTGATAACCCTGTCAGATCTCAAACATGAAGTGAGGTTTTCAAAGACGTTCCAAAGTGTAAACCTTAAGATGCCACATGGCCAACTTGGAGTCATTTTAAAATCCTTCTTTAAATGGAGCGGGTTGAGAGAGAGGAAAATTTTTCAAAGGATGTGTGCTTGCACGTAGATGGGGTATGATAGTGGGTAGAAGAACATTTGAGTAATAATCATGGCAGCCATTGGAATTAGTGGTGTCCATCCTCAGCAGCCCTTGCAGACTGTGCCCCAGACTCACTACCTGTGTAGTTCTCCTCTGCTTGTGCCCATTAACCATCTTTCAAATCTGCCACCATCTTTCTAGCAGATGGACTTTGCTCCTCAAAGTGTCTCAGATTGGCTCTAAGGTGCAGTATCTTATACAGAGAGGAGTGGCAAGAAGACTGACCTAGGAGTCGGGAGACCTGGGTTTTACCCATGATGCTGCAGTTGCCTGTATAACCTGGGGACCCCTAAAACCCTGGGGACCCATTTTATCCTGAGTAACATGAGAAAGTTGAGTTTAGTGAGCTCTGGTGATTCTTCGGAGTGTCTAACATTGCGTCAAGTATCAGCCTAGATGAGGCAGACTGGACCTTCGTTTTCCCGTTTGGCTTCTAAGGGTCAGTGATTTGGTACAACTTCAATTTACAAGTGCTTTTAAAACATTGAGCACAGTCTTGTGGTTAAAAAAAAAAGGGGGGGGGCTTCCCTGGTGGCGCAGTGGTTGAGAATCTGCCTGCTAATGCAGGGGACATGGGTTCGAGCCCTGGTCTGGGAAGATCCCACATGTTGCGGAGCAGCTAGGCCCGTGAGCCACAATTACTGAGCCTGCGCGTCTGGAGCCTGTGCTCCGCAACAAGAGAGGCCGCGATAGTGAGAGGCCCGCGCACCGCGATGAAGAGTGGCCCCCACTTGCCACAACTAGAGAAAGCCCTCGCACAGAAACGAAGACCCAACACAGCCAAAAATAAATAAATAAATTAATTAATTAATTAATTAAAAAAAAAAAGAATTATTATGTCTGTCACCATCCCACTACCCTTTCCAGAGGACCCTCCCAGGGACCATGTGACAATTGAAAGGTGTTTGAGTGCTTTCTGAGAATAGAGTTTTAGTCACTTAAATTTAGGATCCATACTCATTGGTCTTCTTGAAAATTAAATATGAACCACTTTTGAAATTTAACTTTTTAAAATAGTCCACCTCTGTACTCAAATATTAGTATATAGGTAAGGAGGCAGTGATCTGTAATTCTTTCCTAAGCTTCTCTTAAGCTTCCTTAAGTAGGTCTTCTCCATGTTGCCTCTTTAAAGCAGCCTTCCCTGGCCTATATAAAATAGCACCACCCCATCCCTCTCATCCTCTAGCCTACTTTATTTTTCTTTTAAGCACCTTACATATTATACATGCATTTGTTAATCATCCGTCTCCTCAGTTAGACTGTAAGCTCCATGAAAGCAGGGATAACATCATCATCATCATCATTATTCCTGGTGAATCCACAACACCTAAAATGCTGTTTGTCCTGTGGTGGGCATTCAGTAAATATTTGTTGAGCAACTAAGAGCAGAATAAACATATGCCAGGGCTTCTCACGTGTGAGCCTAAGCCATTGAGAAAAGGACCATAAACATGGTTCTGATGAGAACTGCTTCAATCTGATAGTAGTTTGGTCAGGTAGAGGGAGGCGTGGAGAGACTAGTTCATTGTATTTTCCTTAGAAGTAGATGTTAAATGTTTATGATGTGTATAAGTCAATGTGGGAAAGGAAACCGTTGGTTTAAAAAAAAAAAAAAAGGGCTTTATAGAACTATCAATAGAGTTTGGGGATTTTCTGATGCTTGAATTCTACACTGTGTGTATTTCCTCTCCTTTTCCATTTGAGTGGTTTGCTGTGTGGGTTGTTTGTGAGCGGCCTGCCCTGGCATTCTGTGAAGGGTCGGGGTGTTGCCTTATAATCCTATCACTTTATCACTGTTCATGTTTACATCTATTTTCAAAGTGGCAGATGGACTTGGAGTGCCAAGGCTACCTAGAAACTCACTGTTTACTGAATAGCATCATTTTCATTTTCTTTTCTTTTTGGTTGATGCACACTTTGGAATAAAAAACAGTGCACCGGTACAGACTGAGTGCGTTGAGTGTTTTTCTGGTATGCAGGGAGAAGTTGACAAACACTTCCTTAGGGAGGCGTCATCCTGTGTGGCTTTTGAGAATCACAGGGATCAAGGTTTCTTGAATTTTCTGTGTTTATTGACCCCTTTTCAGAGTAACTGCTCTGAGAGCAGGAGTTACATTATTCCTATGAAGAAATGGAAAGACTCAAATAAACACCTCTGTGCCTATTTAGACAGCATTATGCTGCCTGTATAAGCTTTGAAAAATGGGAGCTGAATTTCTAGTCTCCAGAGTGAGAGAATTACACACACATACTCTAATCAGAGCGATTTGGGAATTTCCCTATGTGTCTGTCAATTTGTACCTTTTAGGTTTGCCATCTGTGATACCAAATTTTTTTTATGATCTCTAGCGCTGTCATAGAAAAAAAAACTGAAGTAGATAAGGGG
Source organism: Balaenoptera acutorostrata (assembly GCF_949987535.1). NCBI lineage: Eukaryota > Metazoa > Chordata > Mammalia > Artiodactyla > Balaenopteridae > Balaenoptera > Balaenoptera acutorostrata. The sequence continues at coordinate 94,599,976 of NC_080073.1, forward strand.
ATCAGAGGGAATGGGGGAGATTTTACTATTAGATAAATGAGGGGGGGGAAGTCTCATTTTTTTTAATCCTTGCTTGTAATGGCCCTGTCAATGGGCCTGCGTGTTATAAAGGCAGAGAGGCTCTCATATTTCATGCAAGTACTCTGGGTGTTCTTCGTGTAACCTCGAGTCTTCTGGAATTTTCTCTTTCACCCATGTCTTTCCCTTTCCCAGACTTCCTCCAGTTGCTTCTTACCGACGGCATCACTCATTCCTGGCCACTGCTGCCTTGCGGTTGGGTGGGGGGCCTTGCATGAGCTGCCACTTCTGAGAGTTGATGTCAGCCCTACTTCCTGAGCCTGGGCAGAGGGCAGCCCGTCGCAGGCACCCCCATTCCCCTCGCGTCATCTTCCCCTCGTGCTCAGCCTACTCCCCTCGGCGTCTCGGAGGGGAAGAGGGACATACTTGGAACCCTCAGAAGTTGTGGAAGGACAAATGTTCTTGTATCTTCTACAATATCCGTGTCCTGTGGGGGATGAGAAGGCGTCTACAGCCTTGTCAGACTGCTTTCTAACTGAGTAGTTGCTGTTACGTAAAAAGGTTTTATGTTCTATTTAAGTTTCGAATTCACTGAATGAATCCTGTGTATGAAAAGGTGGTTGCGTGCCAAGGTGTGCTCAGGTCTGTTAGGGATGCAGGGATGGGTAGCCTGCATTCACTGCTCGCTGGGATTTTCCTCTCTCCAGTCACTTTGGGAGGGGCAGAGTCGGGTGCTCCGAAAGGGGTGATGAGTAAGATTCTTCAGATTTGGGCTTTCAGGGAAGGAAGGCTTCACAGAGTGCTGAGCGTCTGAATTAGGCCTCGAAACAGAGGCTGGGTTTCAATGCCGTGTGTGTGTGTGTGTGTGTGTGTGTGTGTGTGTGTGTGTGTGTGTGTGTGTGTGTGTGTGTGTGTGTGTTGAGAAGGCGAGGGAGGGAGGGAGGGAGAGATGATAAACCTAGTCTTTTCTTTAACTGCTCCTTCATCTGGGCAGATGAGACCTCAGAGCCAGAAATGTCTTTCCATCAGGAATGATGTACCATGACCACTGACAAAGACATAGGGTGGGGACTTGGAGGACGTGGGGACCATTCTTCTTTAGGGTCATTTTATATAAATATTTATAGGCAAAAGCTGAAGCAAGAACTTGGGCCACTTAAAGAAATGGTGCCTCCCCGACCCATGTAAAATGTAGTGTTTTCAGCTGAGCTTCTCACAGAAACCACACCCGAAACTAAAAATGTATTGCTCAAGTGGTGTGTCTTTGAAGCGCTTGCTGTGGAAGCATCGGTATACACAGAAAGAAGGAAGGGCAAGGATGACTGGGAGGGAGTGGTGCCCTGGAAGGGGAATCTTAAGCCACGGAAAATTCTTCCAGACAGAGATCAGAGATTGATCAGCTCTACCATCTTTGTTATAAGTATAAATGAATATGACTGTATAGAAATGACTGATGTAAGTCTTTTCTCTCCAAGTGTATCATATCATAGTATTTAAATTATTTTCATTGTTCCTCTAAAAGATTGTTGTTTCTCCTTTGCTTTCTTAGAGAAAAAGTAAGGCACAGATAGGAACTAAGTGACATTTTGTCATAAAGCCAAAACAAAATCCGATGGTTCTTATCAGCAAATAAATTGTTCTTTGGGACTAATATATAAAGAGAAACAGATAATTTCATTCTTTTAATTTCCCACGTTTTCACTTTTGTAAAATAATCATTTTTTAAGACCAGAAAATCAATTAACCCCTCCTTCCCTCAACATATATTCACATTAAATTTCCAGTGCTTACTATGTAATAAATTCCGGGAGGGGGACTCTTAGATTGAAAGAATTAACCCATCTTCTCTATGTCCTGAGGATTATGTTAACCTTTTGCAGACACCTGAATAAGAATGTTACATGATTCAAAAAAGTCATTTTCTACAAGCATAAAATGCTTTTTAGGTGAGATAGGTTTCAAACAGCTAATTTTACTATGTTGGGGGATTTTAGTGTTTTCAGTGTCAGTTTTCTTTTTTTTTTTTAAATAAATCTATTTATTTATTTTTGGCTGTGTTGGGTCTTCGTTGCTGTGCACGGGCTTTCTCTAGTTGCGGCGAGAGGGGGTACCCTTAGTTGTGGTGAGCGGGCTTCTCATTGCAGTGGCTTCTCGTTGCGGAGCACGGGCTCTAGGCGCGCGGGCTTCAGTAGTTGTGGCTCGCGGGCTCTAGAGCACAGGCTCAGTAGTTGTGGTGCGTGGGCTTAGTTGCATCACAGCATGTGGGATCTTCCCGGACCAGGGCTCGAACCCGTGTCCCCTGCATTGGCAGGCAGGTTCTTAACCACTGCGCCACCAGGGAAGTCCAATGTCAGTTTTCTATTTGTGCTTATGTTCTGAAACAACTTCCTTAAGTAGAATCCCCCAAAGTGGAAATATTAATGGGATACAAATGGCAAAACCTCCTTCAGAATCTTTTTGTTTCCAAAACTCAAGTTCCTGTCATGCTTTTTGGACTCTTTGCCATCTTCTTCCACCTGTAAATCTTACTTCTTTCCCAATACCCTTTGTCACACACGTCTTGTGACCATCTCCCTTCTGGCCACGACTGTCTAGCACTAGGACTTGTCCACAGGGCAACAGAATTTGCTGCTTGGGACCCCTGCACGGCTACTGGGCTGTGCTACATCTTTCATTCTGTACATCAGCCATCCTTACAGACATTGGGACATCGATGTTTTATGTATCTGGAAATGAAAATGCTCTTGCTAAAATTGTTTTCTAAAAATTTCCATTAGGTTGTTCTTCATTTCATTTTTCTTTCTTTTTTTCCTGCAGTCTTTGCAGCTTGCATAGAACTGAAAAATTGTAATTTCTCCAGGGCTAAAATCCAAGACTTTGATAGGCAGTCTTCATGTCTGGGTCTCCTACAAGTTGCTATCCACTATAAGCATTGTAAACCTTACCCTGCAGAACAAAGAGAACTGGACACAAAGATTGTTCCCTTCTCCTACCATGGCAAGCCCTAGTTTCTCAGTGTCTTTTGTCTTTTCTTCCTTGTTCTCCAAGAAGAGGGAGTATGAGATTAGGATGCAGTTGTTCAGAACAGGGACAGCTATTGCCTGTGCAAACAGATTTTTTTCCCTTCCCTTTCTTTGGCAACCTCAGTTGTTCTACCTGTTTCCGGCTCTCCTGCTTCTGCTATGAACAACCTTCCTCCCCCCACTTTCAGGAGACTAAGAAATATATAAATGTCAATTGGTTCCTGCATATCTACAGGCTCACATAATTCAGAATAGTCATTCAGCCTGTATCTTCAGTGAGTTTTTTGCCCCTTCTCTGTCACCACCACATCAAGTACAAGTGCAGATTAAAGGATAGTATGTCAAGGTGAGAGCTATCCGCTGGGTAATGTTAGTCTGTCATTCCCTTAGCGGAGCAGATTAGCTGCCAATTGGTATCTTGTTGCTGTCATCAGAATTTACAATCCAGGTTGCCCACTCTGCTGGCGATCTATTTCTGAGCCCCAGCAATGATGCCCGTTGTCCTAGCAACCTGCTGGCTGGCACTTCCCTAAAGGCAAGCAGAGGAATGGCAGTGGAAGCGGGAGGTCTCCAGAGGGTCAGAAGGGGGGAGGTGGCAGTCACCTTGCTCAAAGAGGATTTTCCATTTCCTTCATCTGGGCAGGCCTCCAGGAAGAGTATGTCAGTATCATGGGAGTGTCACTTACTAAGGATCGTGGATCACATGGTCTTTCTGGTGCAGATAGCATCCCATGGAGAATAACAAACTGATTAATGGATAGTCCAGGCAGAATGTGGGGACTGCCGGGCCAGGATGTTAGGTGATCTCAGAACATTAGATGGTATCAGTTTTTCTTGTGAATTGGGTTAATGTTCCCGTTGCTTATCAGCACTGGTGTTCAGAGTTGGGGACATGGGTAGATATTTGGGAGGAATCAGAGGTTAAGGGAGGAGGATAAAGGGAAACACCACAGTCAATCTTGGCTCCTTTTCCTGTTGACAGGTGTGGCCTGAAAGCAGTTGAGTGTAACTAGAGTTCTTTGACTGGGCTCTAGTGATTATCGGTGTTCGCAGCATTGCAAAGGAACCCCCCTTGTCCTCTTCTCTTTAATTACTCTCCTCTGCCGTTGATGTCAAATTGAATTGGCATTAAATGACTTTTTCCCCCTCTTCTTATTTGGATCCAAAAGAACACAGAAGCCTTCTATCTTAAAGCCCCTTAGTTGGCATTGCCTAGATTAAGTCTAAAATTGGGCAGTCAACTGACCATGGATATCTTGGGGACTTAACTCCATAGCCATTTCATCAGAGAAGCCCCTAGCCAGTGCCTTTGGCTGACATTTTTTCCTAGGGAGTGCGTCTGTCTCACTTGGCATGGAGATGTCAGGACATTTTTCACAAAAGGTGCTGGGGAGCCAGGGAGTCTGGTGAAAGGGATGTCCCCAGAACATTTGAAGCCCACCAGTGACACAAAATATCATCAGTACCTTTCATTGCTAAAAGAATTTTTGTATTTGCAGAGACCTTTTAGTATTTGCTCCGCAGAATGACCAGACTTAGCTGAGATAACAGCATGTACCTGTGTCTTCAGGATGGGGAAGCCAGTTAGGGTGTAACCGAGCATTTCTAGTACATTCTGTATACTCAAGCAGCGGTGTGCACTCCTATCTAGTACATTTTATATACTCAGCATATATTAATGCCCCCTTTCATACCTAGAATAAGGATAGATAATATCTGGAACTGGAACTAAGAGAAATAATACTTGGACAAAAAAAGAAACTCCAAGGGAGTTGTTTGTACTTTCAGAGCATCCTGTGTTTCCAAGATGTTTCTTAAATAAATCAGTTCTGTTTGACAAGCATGTGGTATGCCCAACAGGTCATTATGTTAAGTCGTTGAAATGGTTTAAACTGTGGAAGACATTGTGTGTTTCTAGAACGATAAATATCTCTTAGGTACATTTTGATATGGTGGAGAAGCAGAGTTGGTTTTTTTTTTAAAGGATCATTATGTAACTCTTAATTCAATATTTAATGCTAAGTATTCATTGTTCTTCATGGTACACAGGCAAGGAAATCAATTCTCTCATATTGATATGAATAATAGATACAGACTGTGAATTACATTAAAGTTGGAAGACTAAAGTCCTTCTCTAGGTTGGTTGCTTTTTTAAAAGAAATCTGGTAAAGCAGATGATAGCCCAGTTAGGACTCATGAGCTTCATGCTTCATACTGTTTTTTTCCACAACCTGTCTAGATATACAGTAATTGGAAGCACATCTAGAAGAGAAAGAACTTGTTCTCTCTCCCCGTTGAATTTGTTGTTGTCAGTCACAGAGGTAGGTGTGAATCTAAACATTAACACCTAAGGAGACAATAGGGGTTCCTTGGGCTTGGTCCAGGAGCCAGAAGCATCGACTAAGGATGGACGCCTGGGTTTTCTTCTCCTTCCCACCACTCTGAGACCATGGGCAAGCTACTTTCTTTCTCAGTGCCTCTATTTCCATGTCTTCCAAAGGAAGGTAGTTCTTACTTCCATTTGACAGCATGAGATTTAAAGGTATTCGTCCAAATAAGGGCTTTTGGACACATCTGTGGGTTCAGATCCTAGACCTGCCACTCATTAGTTGTGTGTCCTTGGGGAAATTGCCCCCCTTCTCTGAGTCTTATTTGCCTCATCTGTAAAATGGGGCTGGTCATACCTATGCTGCAGGATTGTTGAGAGAATTAAATGAGATAATGTGAGTTAAAATTTTTTTTTTTCACACACACACACTTTATTTTATTTTTACAAGAGATAAAATAGACTGACACCAAGCACTCTAAATGGATGACCACAACAAAAGCAACAATGATTGCAATTACCAAACAATGTGAGTTAAATTTTAGCCCAGGGATTGCTCCCTAGTCACCGTGGCAGCTATAATGCTGTTAGGATAATAAATTTCACAAAACAAAATTTATCGTGATGTGTTGCTGAAATGAACAGGTGAACAGTTGCCACTCGCTAGTCTCTTTGTTGTAGAGATGTTTCCTCTGTAATAGGAATTGTCATTAGCTGTCAGTGTCATTGCATCGCCAGCGAAGTCAGTTATGTATTGTCAAAGTCTTCTGCTTCTTTGACATATATGGTAGAGTAATTATGATGGTGAAGGTGGGAGCATTTGTCAGAATTATCCATGTGCATACTCTGAGGGGCCTTGGAATTTTAGGTGAATTTTTTTGTATTAGTCAAACTGAAAGGTACAGTGAGTTTGCAAGATACAGTCGTCTCATCTATAAAAAGAGTAGGGAGATTCCCAAAGGCTATTGATGAGTGGAACTCTTAAAAAAAAGAAAAACTATAATATTTTGATGTAGTTACCATGTCTAGGTGGTGATAAGTGAAAGTAACCTGGTCTAATTCTTTGAAATTAAAGATAGAAAAAACCAGAAGGTAGAGGTATACATTCCTGTGTCTTCTTTCAGCAAGTATTTACCAGGTGTGTGCACTAGGGAAGGCATCCACAACAGCTAAAAAGAGCTTCCAGTCACTGGGAAAAGAGATGAGAAAATAGGCAACTCCTTTACACTGTGGCTAGGGCTCTTTTAGTGGTACCCAGAGGATGCCATGGATGGAAACCAGTGTGGCATCTTCTGGGGTCAGAGAACTCTTCATTCCCAGACCTGAAGGACCGACAGGTGTTAACCTGGAAACAAAGTGGGTGTATCAGTTGGCATATATATGTAACAAGCCACCCCAATGTTTAGTGGCTTTAAAACAACAAGCATGTATTATTTCTTATGATTCTGTGAGTCAGCTGGGCTATTCTAGGCTAGGCAGCTTGCCTGTGACTGGTTGGTCCTTGATGGCTTCACTCGTATGTCCAGCTGTAAGGCTGGTTGGGAGAGGGGAGCTTCCAGCTGGTCCCTGCTCCACGTGGTCTCTCATCCTCCAGGAGGCTAGTCTGAGCTTTCATATTGCGACCTCAGGGATCCCGGGAGCGGCAAGAGAGGATAAACTCCAGCACACAAGTGCTTTTTAACCTCTCCTTGCAACATCTTTGCTAATTTCCCTGTGGCTAAAGCAAGTCACCCAATAAGTCCAGATTCAAGGGATGGGGGAAATGCCAGCTTTAGTTGGTCACATGATGGACAGCGTGTGCCAAGCTCATAGAGGAGAGAGAACATGACATGTTGGAAAAGTGCAAATAGTCCAGAGCTGCTAGAGCAGAGCAGGTGAGAAGTGTCAAGGGAGGGGCCAGATCACCAAGTGTCTTTTCAGAAAGCTCTGCGGAGGAGTTTGCAGTGTATCTTGAAGTCAGGAGAGAGTCCTTGAAAGATTTTAAGCAGGATGTTGACATCAATTCGTTATGTAAAAACTCGGTTAATGGCAAAAGCCTAAAAGCATTTGTAAGCCTAGGCAATTCAGGAAAGTTTCCAAAGAGACGTCCCAGGGATCATTGGAGAAAACAGAAACACTACAACTGAGAGGTGGTTCCAGGTTGACATGGGCTTTCTAAACAGTGGAACCAGAAAAGAGGATGGTGAGCGTCCAAGGAAAGGCAGAGGCGCTCAGGTCGTGCGCAGTGTCTACGTGAAGTCTGCCGGGAGGGCTCAGAACACGTTAAGGGAGTCAGACCTTGCAGGCAACGTTTATTGCATCACTTCCTGGTGGGGTCCTGCCTGCTCCTGTGTACTGGGCTTTCTGAACAAATACCTACTGATGGGCTGATTGAAAGACCCATAAAGATAGTGTCTTTGGCTGATAGGTAATATTACAACACCACCCCAGCTGAAGACTCTTCTTTGCAACAGGTTTCCCTGTGACACCTCAAAATAGGCAGTGTGTTCCAGGGACCCTCAGACCCTCTAAAAAAAATCCTTCTTTACCCTCGGATGGGATCAGGGCTCACTCGTTAATTTCAAGAAGTGATCTTTTAACTGTGCTATTAAGTGTCACTCTTTAAAAATACTAAAATAGAAATGACTGTTTCATTTCACTAAATTCAGCTCACCGAGACTGAGAACTTGTGGTTTTCACCGGTCCGTTTGGGACCCAGTTTGTTGTCACCGAAACTGCACGATATTGAGTGGGAGTTGGCAGGGTCCTGTTCAGGCTTTGGGGTTGTAACTCCGACGTGCTAAGTGCTATCTTTTATAGATTAAAAAAAATGGGGGCAGGGGACACCTAAATGTGCATTAAGCAGATAATAATTTGCCTTGTTTTCTTTATAATTTTCCAGCAAAAAATAGGAAGTACAGAAGAGTGTAGATAGGGCGGTGCAGGCTCCTGGGGTGGCTCTTTGCTTTGAGGGACACCTTCCCCGACCGTGAAATTGACAGCAAGTAAAAAATCAAGGGGATAGAGGAAGACAAGGCGAGGAGGACTGAAAGCCCAGAGCATGGTCCTCTGGGAGCACGTGGGCCAATTTTGTAGCTCAGAGTCCTACATTTTCTCCACTTAGAGAGTTTTAAAACCAACCTCTGGTGAGGATACTTGATGGTATTAGCTCTTCATTTGGTGCTCACTGATACAAGTGTTGGGTTAGCTCTGAAATCAGTCGGGGGAACGGGTCTGCCCCTTTGGGGCTAGAGGCTTGGGCCCTGTGCCTGGCAGAGTGATCGCCAGGTACTGCTACTTGGTTGGGGACACATTTTCAGGCAGGAGAGGGTTTGAGAAACCCCGATGCTGGGTCAGAGGCTAAAGGCATTTGTTTGCTGCTGAGAAACAGCAAGCATTTTAGACATTTTTAGCAGAAAGTCTCAAACGGTTATGTGAAGGACAGATCGATGTGTGGAAGGGGACCTCATAATTTAAAATGTCCCCGTGTGGTGAGCTCCATTGTCCTGTGAAATGGAAATGAAAACATGGCGTGTTTGGGAGTTCTCAATTCTGCTTATTTGCTTTACTAGCAGATTACTGCACAAACACTGACTCATTGCATCTGATCTTGAAAGGAAAATACGGTTTGCTATGTTCCGCCTGGTCTGGTTTCCAGCACAGAGTCTAGAACAGTGGCAGGTGAAGGAGAGAGCCCAGCCGTATAGGTAAAGGAAGGTCCAACTCCCATATTCTTTCTGTACTATAAGAGGTTTTGCATGAAATATTAATCAAAATAATATATGTCTCTTTACAAATACTTATGCAATCTGTCCGAGAACATGTAGAGTATAGAGGAGGAAAATAGAATCTTATTTTTGAAAAGCGGGTGAAGATGCAGGTGTGTGTATGCTGCCACCTGTGTATTATTTCACTGGGTTTTGTCACCTTCTTTTCTCACCCACCTGTGCTTTTTGTGGTACCTGAAGCAATGTAACCAGGCTAATAAATCCACAGGGGACATGAGTACACAATTAAAATTAACACTGTGATCAAAACCACCTCCTGACAGATTGCCAACAAGCACATGAAAGGATGCTCAACATCACTAATCAATAGAGAAATGCAAATCAAAACTACAGTGAGGTAGCACCTCACACCAGTCAGAATGGCCATCATCAAAAAATCTACAAACAATAAATGCTGGAGAGGGTGTGGAGAAAAGGGAACCCTCTTGCACTGTTGGTGGGAATGTAAATTGATACAGCCACTATGGAGAACAGGATGGAGGTTCCTCAAAAAACTAAAAATAGAACTACCATACGACCCAGCAATCCCACTACTGGGCATATACCCTGAGAAAACCGTAATTCAAAAAGAGTCATGTACAATGTTCACTGCAGCACTATTTACAAAAGCCAGGACATGGAAGCAACCTAAATGTCCATCGACAGATGAATGGATAAAGAAGATGTGGCACATATATACAATGGAATATTACTCAGCCATAAAAAGAAATGAAATTGAGATATTTGTAGTGAGGTGGATGGACCTAGAGTCTGTCATACAGAGTGAAGTAAGTCAGAAAGAGAAAACAAATACCATATGCTAACACATAAATATGGAATCTAAAAAAAAAAAAAAGTTCTGAAGAACCTAGGGGCAGGACAGGAATAAAGACATAAAGACGCGGACGTAGAGAATGGACTTGAGGACACGGGGAGGGGGAAGGGGAAGCTGGGACGAAGTGAGAGAGTGGCATGGACATATCTACACTACCAAATGTAAAATAGCTAGTGGGAAGCAGCCGCATAGCACAGGGAGATCAGCTCGGTGCTTTGTGACCACCTAGAGGAGTGGACTAGGGAGGCTGGGAGGGAGACGCAAGAGGGAGGGGATATGGGGGTATATGTATATGTATAGCTAATTCACTTTGTTATACAGCAGAAATTAACACACCACTGTAAAGCAATTATACTCCAATAAGGATGTTAAAAAAAAAAAAACCCACCTCCTGTACTCTTTGAGAAGTTTTAATAGTACGCTGAAGTCTGAGTGAGTGGAACTTTCTTTGAAGCTACCCTTGATCACCTCCATTATTAATGTACAGAGGCGGTCACGTCAGCTAAGGTCTGATGGTGTGGAGACTGTAATGCCTGCTAAGTATTCTGAGGATCTTATAATGAGAGAGAGGCTCTCCCGGTTCAGAATACTGTTGCTTCTCCCCCTTTTTAGGTAAAGTCTCCTGATATCACAGTAGATCTCTCTCTGTCTCTCTAACACACACACACACACACACACACACACACACACACACACACACACACACACACACACACACACACACACACACACACCACCCCCCCCCCCCACCCACCCATATCCCTGGTGTGCTGTCCTGAAGGCAACCCAGCTACAGAGGAGCAGCATGACTCCAGAAAGCATGGAAGCCTTGCATTCAGCTGGCTCTCTAGCCCCAGGTTCTAGGATAAGGGGCATAAAGTCATAGCTTACATTAAAGCCCCTCTGATCCACTCTCTTATCTCTTACGCCGCTCGCATATCTAGATTCTTTGATCCTAACCTTTTCATTGCAGCTGACTCAGAAATGCAGAGTTCTGAAGCCTGTGTATTTACTTATTCCATCTCAATCTTAGATTTGCTGACCATACTTCAGTTCATGAAGCTGGAAACTCCAAATTAGTTTCCATGATGAAATATGTGGCCGCAGCTGAAAATTGTTTAGCAGAAGCCGTGTTGATTTTAGGATCAAACTCCTTCCGAGTTTTGCCTTGTGACTTTTTGTATTGCTGGGAGTCTTTCAGATAGAAGGGGTCAGGATGGAGAGCAGAGCTAGGCTTCTATGAAAACCTGTGGCGACAGGTCATCAGTGGCATGGAGATAATTTCCAAGTAGCACAATTTGATTTCACCAGTTCCTGCTGACTTGTTTTTTTCCACTGTCCGGACTTCCTCTCCTCCTTTTGGACCTCATCTTTCCCCTCTCCCAGACGCCTCAAATCAGTTCATGCACCTTGGTTGACCTGTGGAGAAACAGTCTAATAAAGAGATATGAAGCTGATAGGGACCTTGGCCAGGATAGTTGCACTTTGCAAAAGCTTGGGGACCCAAGGATTGAATTTTTTGAATGGTGGAATTGCAGCTGATCCTGGAGGAGATCTTCTGGGTGTCATTTTTTCAAACATACTAGGAAGCAAGCAGCTGCCCATCTAATCAATACATGCTATCTGTTCTGTCGTCTTTGCAATAACTTTCCATATATAATAACTAATAACAATCTTTATAATACTCTAAAAACTTTGCATATCAATTTCAAAGCTATGGTGTACTTCAACTTTCTTTTGTTCCCAGTATTTAAAATTGTGATAAAATGCACACACAAAAATTTACCATCTTAACTGTACATCTTTAAGTGTATAGTTCAGTGGTATTAAGTACATTCACCTGTTGTGAAACCATCACCGCCATCCCAGAATGCTTTTCATCTTGCAAAATGGAAACTCTATACCATCAAGCACTAACTCTCTATCCTCCCTCCTCCCAGCCCCTGGCGAGTACCATTCTACCTCTGTCTCTATGGATTTGACTACTGTAGGTACCTCAAACAAGTGGAATCATACAGTATGTGTCTTTTTATGACAGGTTGATTTCATTTCTCATACTGCCCTCAAGGTTCATCTGTGTTGGGGCATATGTCAGAATTTTCTCCCTTTTTAAGGCTGGATAATATTCTATTGTATATATAGACCACCCTTTTTTTTAATCCATTCATCCATTGATGGACACTTGTGTTGCTTCCACCAATTGGCTGTTGTGAATGATGCTGCTCTGAACATGGGTGTGCAAATATCTGTTCAAGACACTTCACCAGCTCTCTTTTATGTGCTTGCTGGATACAATTGTTTGAAGACATGCACCTACCCGCTTTGAGCCTTTTTCATGATAGAACTAAGTAGACTTTCTGCCCAGTAGTGTTATTTGAAGTATCTTCTCTGCCATCTCTCACCTGATACCTGAAATGCCACTAATAGCAGTTCAGTCCTCTAGAACTGAGCAAACCTTCCTCTTGTTTTACATTCAAATGCAAATGACCCTGGGACAGAAGCTATAGATAAGATTTTAGCACCTTGGTGTGAATTAGTTTAATCAAATCCTATCTTAGAAGCTTTATCTGTCCCTCTCCCTAGTTCTTTTTTTTTTTTTTTTAATTTATTTATTTAATTAATTAATTTATTTATGGCTGTGTTGGGTCTTCGTTTCTGTGCGAGGGCCCTCTCCAGTTGCGGCAAGTGGGGGCCACTCTTCATCGCGGTGCGCGGGCCTCTCACTATCGCGGCCTCTCTTGTTGCGGAGCACAGGCTCCAGACGCGCAGGCTCAGCAATTGTGGCTCACGGGCCTAGCCGCTCCGGGGCATGTGGGATCTTCCCAGACCAGGGCCCGAACCGTGTCCCCTGCATTGGCAGGCGGATTCTCAACCACTGCGCCACCAGGGAAGCCCCTCCCTAGTTCTTAACTGTTGGCTCCCTGTTAGTCTGTTTTAATTTATATTAGACATATATTACTATATTTATAGCCTTGCCTTATTACTACAAGCATCACACTGTTTTAAAATTGCTCATTTATATTTTGCATCTCCTGATAGATTAGAAGCTTCTTAAGGACAGGACCCTTGTATAATTTATGTTGGTTTTTCAGGCCCTAGTAAATGTTACACACAGACAACTCTAAATAAACATTCATTCATTTATTCATCAGGCATTTATTGAGTGCCCACTCTGTGTCTGCAAGTGAATCTTAAAATTCTGCCTTTCTAGTTTTGGGTGGCCGAAGACCAACTCTGTCCACTGTACAGTTTTGGAAGATTTTAGAAACCTTCAAATCTGCCTTCCTATATTTTTAGGTGCAGAGACTTGATCCAGATGAGTCACTCAACCTCTCAAATAGTTTTCTATCACAAATCTACCCACTATTTTGTGCTTCTGTTCAGAAGCAGCATTAATCTAAGTAAGTGTACATTCTTCCATTCAAAATTAAGACAGCAAGGCAGGAGACTATGTCCCTTTTACCTTCTGGACATGACTTCTAATGTACTGTTTTTCTCCCTTTGCTGCTGAGGAATGATTCAGTGTACATTCTCAAGCAGCACTGAGAACTTCTGGTGGTTCTAAATCTCAGTATCTCCAATATCAGGCATGGACATTTTATAAACGCATGCATTAACTTAGCACATTGTTAATAGTAATCTCCTTAGAAAGGGGGCTGGGGTTTGATTCCTTTGGTTAGTATGCTCTGTGTTGAGTTGTAACTGTGTACCTCACTGTATACTCATAGCCCAGGGTTAACACACACTCCCCAACAGTATGTCCCCCTTTATCAGGTAGTGGTTGTTACCTTGTAACTGAGTTTATTTATCCTAAACTAAATGATCAGGCTCTAGCCTCAGAGTGTGTTATTTCTCAGTGATGTTACTTTCAAGGTTAATAGGAGACAAATTATCATTTTGGTTTATATTGTTGTTCCCGCTGTCATTCTGTGATTATTGCTACAGTTCCCTGTTTGGTAGGTAAACAGAGTTAAATATTCAGTGGTCACTAGATTGAAACAGAAATGGGATAGCTTTACCAAGAGCATATCCATGTCTTATGAGGAACAGAAAAAAACAGGAATAAATGGAATCTTCAGACAATCTTTTAGTCTTCTTTTAGAAAATAGTTTGGCTTTTTCCCCTAGTAAAATTTGGACAGGGTTGTTAGCAGGTAATAAAGTTTAAAGTCAACTGTTCTTAAAAAGTTTTCCCTTCTGGCTCTCTCATACTCCTACTTTAATGCACTGGAAATGAAAGTTACAGGAAAGATAATTGCAATATGCCTAAAAACTGAACTACAGTAAATAGCTGTAGTGAATTTATGCCCATAGAAAGGGAGAATTCAAAACAGATGGCTTTTGGTTAAAGGTATTTCCTGTAACAGATTTCAAGATGAAACTGTCAGCTTAGGAAAGATGATAAAGATAATCTTTTAAAACACTGGTGCTGGGATACCTGTTTCGCTATACCATTCCTCCCTACCCTGAGGACCACTACCATCACCACTCCCTCCTCTGTATGTAAAGCAACAGTTCTGATGGATAAGAACAGACATCGAAACCCAGCACTGGTGATTGGACCATGCGTCCCTCAGGTTTGTGGATGGGGAACCCATCTCAGCTGAGGAGAAACTGTGAGTCATGCTAATTCCTGGTCACGTTGCTACATTATCTCCATAAATAATTTGCATCATGGGGTATTTCTGCATATCTTGTGCATTTTACTGTTATTTTTAGCCAGGAATTTTTTTTTTTTTTTTTTTTTTTTTTTACAATAACAATTTTTAAAATAGACTAATCAAGAAACCCTCCTCCAGAGTCCAGGAAACAAGTGCTGGGAATATGTGGAGGTCTGTCTCCTTCCCTCTTCACACATTTCTCTCTGCTGCTGCTGTCGCTGCTTCTGACGTTACGTTTTTTAACTTTAGTTCTTTGGAATTTCCATGGCTTTTTTCTCTTAGGCATCAGACATGGCTGTTGATGTAATTTGTATCACGAGAGGCTGCACCACAGTGATCTAAAGCGAGCACTGGCTTTTGTGTAAGGCACTGGCTATTCTACCCTTAACAAGGAGAACGTTATTGGAGGCTTGAGTTATGAGATGGAAAGAGCGTTACCTCTTCCATTTGAAAAAATTAGTCTCTTAGAAGTAATCTCTACAATAGCTTTTAGAGGAGTTAGGAAACTACAGAGAAGCAACATAAAAAACCTACCGTGTTGCTGTCGCCCGTAAATGTTGGCATTTGAGTGTTTTCTTCCAGAATATTTTCTATGCATACATATACAAATAAATGGAGGCAGCTTTACAAAAATGGCATCATAATTGATAGACTCTTCTGAACCTTCTTTTCTCACTTCGGAATCTGTTGTGAACGTCTTTCCTTGTTAATAAATATAGGTCTTTAGAACATCTATGGCTTCTGAGTTTTTCAGTGCATGGATATAAGAGTGAAAATTCTCTGGCTTCACCAATGGTAAGTGCCCTTTCTCCTCCCTCTCATTTTCTCTTTCCTGCTGGGATCCACTGTAGACCTCTTGCTCTGCCCTTAACTATGGTAAGATGAGAAACCTGAATGAGGAGAAGATCTAGGACCCTACTTGATAGAGAGCTACGCTCTTGGGTTCTCTCCTCCTGGTCAGGACTTTTGAGAAAGTATTACTCTTCCACCTTGGCCTCCTTAACATAGCTCAGCATGTCTTTTCTTGGAAATTTTACTTTCCCTTAGATTCCCAGTATCTTCTGTTGACTTTCTCTCAGGGCTGATGACTGATAGATAACCTCACCTGTAGTGGGGTTCCCTTTCTCTCATGGCTCTCGGCCTAAACCTAACAGAGATGCTTCCTTGTACCTCATTTTGACTCCGTCATGTCCCTTCCCAGTTGTCCAGAGTGACCTCACTCACCTTTCAGATCCCATTTTGAACTCCTAAGTACAGTCCAACACCTCCACTCTTACCTCCAGTTACGTGTCAACTTGTGAGCTTTGTCTTGCGGTCAAGTGCCGTGCTCTGCTGACCACTCTTCCCAGTGGGTTCTACCTCTAAACCTTGCCCGTCACCTCCATCTGAAACACCGTGGCCTCCCAGTTCTTGACTCACAAACCAGTCCCTGCTGGTCTTTCAAAGCCTGGCTGGGAGTCATCTTGATGGCATCTTCTCTGATGGATTCCACTGGGCCCCAGCCAGTATCTGGAAAGTCATCTGGAGGGAAAAATCTCAAACAGCTGACAGTACAGTTTTGTTTTTTTAATTAACAGACTTTAATTTTTTTCAAGCAGTTTTAGGTTTACAGAAAAGTTGATGGGAAAGTACAGAGAGTTCCCACATTCCCTGCCTTGCCCTTCCCCCAAGCACAGTGTCCCCTGTTATTAACCAATGTTGACATATTGTTATTAACTGAGGTCCAAGGTTTACAGTTGAGTTCATTCCTTCTGTTGTACATTCTATGGGTTTTGACAAAGGTATAATAATATATGGTATCATTGGTATCAATGGTATATGACACTGTACCCACCATTACAGTATCATACAGAATAGTTTCACCACCCTAAAAATCCCATGCTCCACCTATTCATGGAGCCCAGCCCCCTGCCTCCCAACCCCCAAACCCTTCATCTTTCTACTGTCATCCTAGTTTTGCCTTTTCCAGAATGTCAGATAGTTGGACCAATACATACAGTATGTAGTCTTTTTACATTGACTTCTTTCACTTAGTAATGTACATTTAAGGATCATCTGTATCTTTTCATGGCTTGATAACTCACTTCTTTTTATCACTGAATAATATTCTGTTGCACGGATGTGCTACAGTTGATCCATTCACCTACTGAAGGACATCTTGGTTGCTTCCAAGTTTTGGCAATTATTGATAAAGCTGCTATAAACATCCACATAAAAGTTTTTATATGGACATAAGTTTTCACTTCCTCTGGGTAAATACCATGGAGTGTGATTGCTGGATCAC
The DNA here is from genome assembly GCF_949987535.1 of Balaenoptera acutorostrata. Lineage (NCBI taxonomy): Eukaryota > Metazoa > Chordata > Mammalia > Artiodactyla > Balaenopteridae > Balaenoptera > Balaenoptera acutorostrata. The sequence continues at coordinate 94,616,868 of NC_080073.1, forward strand.
GTGGTAAGAGTATGTTTCATTTTGTAAGAAACTGCCAAACTCTCCACCACAGTGGCTGTACCATTTTGCATTCCCTTCAGCAATGAATGAGAGTTCCTGTTGCTTCAAGTTCTCACCAGCATTTAGTGGTGTTAGTGTTGTGGATTTTGGTCATTCTGGTAGGTGAGTAGTGGTATCTCGTTGTTTTAACTTGAAGTTCCCTAATGACATGTGATTTGGAGCATCTTTTCCTATACTTATTTTGCCACCTACAGATCTTTTGTAGTAAGGTGTCTGTTCAGGTTTTTTGCCTATTTTTGTAACTGGATTGTCTATTTTCTAATAGTATCATTTTTCCTATAGCTTTATTTTTGTGGTTATTTCTTCGTTAGATCAGGCTGGTTCTTACTGCTTGTTAGATTGTGTGCTACTTGAAGGCATGCTCTCCTCCTTCCTTGATAAACCCCTGTGTCTCCCACAATGATGTTCACTTCTGAGTCCTCCTGAATGTGAGGATATCTACCTCTTTCTGTTTCCAGGATGCTTCTTTGTTATAATATCCAAGACAAGAGCAAGAATCAAGAATGTAGCAAAACGTGGATCACCGTGTTTAGGTCCATTTCTGAATCTGGTGTTAAGTTTCAGAAATTCCTTGGTCCCTTTGCATTAATTCCTAAATTTGACTCCATGCTTTAATGATTTAATAGCATATTTTTAAAATGTTGTTTCTGATGCCTGTTTAGTTTTCCCTACTGACTACAAAAGTCTTTTCTTTTGTTTTAAATAGGGGTATAGTTGCTTTACAATGTTGTGTTAGTTTCTACTGTACAAAGAAATGAATCAGCTATATGTATATATACATCCCCTCCCTCTTGGGCCTCCCTCCCCCACCCCCCCAATCCCACCCATCTAGGTCACCACAGAGCACCGAGCTGAGCTCCGTGTGCTATACAGCAGGTTCCCACTAGCTATATTTATGGTAGTATAAATATGTCAATCCCAGTCTCCCAAGTCATCACCCCACCTCCCGTGTCCGCACGTCTGTTTTCTGCGTCTGCCCTGCAAATAGGTTCATCTGTACCATTTTTCTAGGTTCCACATACATACGTTAATATACAATGTTTGTTTTTCTCTTTCTGACGTACTTCACTCTGTATGACAGACTCTAGGTCCAACCATGTCTCTACATATAAGCCAATTTTGTTCCTTTTTTTTTAACTTTTTATTTTATATCGGACTATAGCTGGCTAACAATGTTGTGATAGTTTCAGGTGCACAGCAAAGAGACTCAGCCATACATATGCATGTATCCATTCTCCCCCAAACTCCCCTCCCATCCAGGCCGCCACATAACACTGAGCAGAGTTCCCTGTGCTATACAGTAGGTCCTTGTTGGTTATCCACTTTAAATACAGCACTGTGTACCTGTCGATCCCAAACTCCCTGATTATCCCTTCCGCCCATCCTTCCCCCCTGGTAACCATAAGTTTGTTCTCTAAGTCTGTGAGTCTGTTTCTGTTTTGTAAATAGGTTCATTTATATCATTTCTTTTTAGATTCCGCATATAAGGGATATCATACGATATTTCTCTTTGTTTGACTTACTTCACTCAGTATGACGATCTCTAGTTGCATCCATGTTGCTGCAAATGGCATTATTTCATTCTTTTTAATGGCTGAGTAATATTCCAATATATATATATATACGGAAATATTTAATTTTTTTTTCTCTGAAGACTGGGACGTGAGATGGGTACCCCTAAATCTTCCTGTTTTGTTAGCTGAGTTTAATTTTACACTGTTTACAAAACCCGGAAAGGTTTTCCCATAAGGTACAATTCACTAGCAGTTCTGGACATCCCATGTTCATTCCTGCATTTAGTAATTCTCCAAATATTTATTGAATGCCAGCCACAGGCCCTGTACCGGGAGAAGGAAATAGAAGCTTTGGCCTGAAGAAACTCACAGTCTTGACTCTGGTTCTTGGCTCACCAAACACCTTGTTTCTCTTCCACCAAATTCCAAGCTTTCTGTTTGTGGATACAATTGAATGCTGTTTGCAGAATTCTCCCTGCTTGTGGTAAGCAGCTATCTTACTCGTTAACCACATTACAAGCTCATGAGTTAGAGGAAAAAAACAAAGGGATCAGTGAGTAGCGTGCTGTTTGGTTTCCTGGGAAGAGGACTGCCCCAGTGATGCTAGGAGAGCCCTTGCCAATGCCACTCCCCACGTGTGCTCGCATTTTCTATACATTCAGCAAACATCTTCAGCATCTTAGAAAGACAAAGAAAGCAAGGCCAAAGATAGAACCCAGGGGGATGACAACTTTTTAACCTTTTAAACAACCACGTTTCAATTCAGTTTGTTCCTGTTGGCTTTGAGAAGGGGGAAAAGAAAGAGAACTCTTAATTACAAAGGCTACGTTTCTTTCAGCTATACTATTTTCAGTCCTATGTGATTTGAACAGCTGAAGTGGCAAGTGCTTGCTTTTAAATGTGGAGAAAAGGGGCCCCCATTTAATGCTTAGAAAACGTTGACTTCTATTTAAACAAAAGGACAATTCTCCGCACCTTTTTGTACGGCATTAGCCCTTGGCAGAGTCTGCCCCTCTCTCCCACCCTTTTTGTTTGTTTGTTTGTTTGTTTTCTCCTCTTGGATCAGGCGTGTTCACAGACTACCACCAAAGTGTGGGGCTCAAAGAGGTTAGAATGAGGCCCATGGCTGGATTTCTGGAAGGGCCTCTTCATGACGCTCAGGAACAGGTAGGGCTGCATCTCTCGCCTGGAAAGTCCATTCCCAGATAGAACTTTGATCCCTGTGGCTGCAGCAGGCTGGTCGGCATTCCTACAAGGTCCCAAGAACAGGGCAGACGCTATTTGTTGAACACTGAGTCTGGGGCTAGGTGACTTTCATATGTTATTCCTTGTAAGATGTAGAGGTATCTCGACAAGGTGGATATTGCCATCTCCATGTTGCAGATAAGAGAGGCTAGACAAAACGGAAGTGAGTCAGCTCAAAGTTACCCTACTAATAATAAACATGCTGGTTTTGACCCTAAGTCAGTCTGAGTAATAAAACCCATGCCCTCTCCACCACAGCGCATTCCTTCCCTTGAATCAGAAAGTACCCAATGGGAAAGGTGATGGCAGGGGCCACGGTATCACAGGCAGATGGAACTCTTTCTACCCCCATCCCTCTGTTCTCTGAGAACTGTTCATGTGTGCAAACACGTTGCATCCGTGATGCCTCCAGCCCTTTTCCAGCTTAACCCCAAACATGAAAAAGGAGATTAAATAGACAATGGAGACATTACTTACATCCAAGTGTTTGCTATCATGTGGGAGGGAAGTTGCCCAAGAACTCTGTTTTTTTCTTTTTCTTTTCTTGCCCGTATTTAGGCAAGAGCTACAGCAATAATCACCCACAGGTACAAATATCATCCACTGCCTTTACTTGACGATTTACAAATATTTTTAGTACCAGCTCTTTTTCTTTTCTTTTTTGCAGTTGAGTCCAAGATATTTATTTTATGGCATTGACTTGATATTTTCCATGGTATAGTATATTACGTGCAGTGATGAATCATTTAAAAAAATATATAGAATTTAATAAACAGGTCAGCAAACATTATTCTCTTCTTCACTTTCCAAATTCTAAGATACCCCCCGCAGGGCCCTGTTCACTTTATTGTTATTTTTTAGTATCAGTTCCTTTTTCAAACACAATCTTATGTGAAACCTCAATATATAAAACTGATAAAGGAAAAATTTGTTAGATTTCAATGTATAATGCTGACTTATAAAACCCAGAAGAAGAACAAGGAGGCTTTGTGGATGAACACAGAAATTTGAAATCAGTGTTACGGATGACAGCTGTAGGCTTTTCTAACTTCAGTTTCCAATTTATTCCCTTTTGTTGTTGACGATTTTTTTTTTAATATTGTTGCACAGTATTGAGAAAATCTTGGTTCCCTAAAATAAGGACTTGCAAGTAATGACAGGGTATTATATTTTTAAAAAACAGCTACCTTGCAATCTCAGGATATTTTTTTCACTTAAACTTAGCCACTTAGAACTTACTCACTTAAAAGGAAGAGTAGAAGTGGCTTCTTTCAAAGTGGAAATCATTAACAATATGAAACAATTTGCATTTTTTAATTGGTAAGGCTGCAATTTGGGGAACCAGTGATAGTTTCCTCAGCTAGTCTAAATCTTCCATTAGAGGCAGAAAACACCTTTCAAATTATAACATTAATGAGATTCTCAATGATGTCTTTAAAAAGAGAAAAAGAAGAAACTTACAAGCCTGGGGACCCATCTCTGTCTATTCCATTTCAGAAGGCACCACTTACCTTGTTTGGCATGGCGAGTCCAATCTTTGATTTCCATGCTGACATTTTGCTACCATAAGCATGGTTACCTAGGTCACTCCAGTGCCAATATCTCAATTTTGTTACACCATTTTCTACCACACACTTACTTCTTATGCCAAAATTCACTGAAGACAAAAACTCGGGCTGTGTAGTTTGGCCTTAGTAATTGAATGTCATGTACCCATGCTATGCTAGGATGCTTACTTGTGAACTTACATGTAAATGGCCATAGGAAGATCTTAAGTTTATATGTTAAGAAAGGGAAAAATAAGGGTAGAGCTACAACCTTTCTAATTAAAGGACGGCAGTATATGTGCTGCAATGACAGGAGAAACATTTTGAGATATGCAGAAACCTGGTAGTGTGCTGGTCCATCGGTAATCTCCATCGGTAATCTCCACCACATCAGAATGGAAGTTACCTTTAATTATCAGGATGACTAAATCTCACTTCTGGAGAACTCTGCTATCCTCTCCTTTAACCCTCACAATAACAACAACAGCAAAATCCACTAAACATTTAAGATACAGAGACTTACTATCAAAGTGGGATTAAGGAAATGCTTCATGCTAGCAAGAATGCTTTAGAATTCTCTCCACCAGGGATGTTCGAGGCACAGCGGTTTGGACGCCCACACACACACCTGCTACAGACTTTCCCCTCATGCCTTAGCCTAGCTCAGTGGTTTCTAAACCTCAGTGTTTGAGATAATTATTGCACATGGTGGTATAAACAAAAACCTTCTAGACTATCCTTGATGCACGGTCTAGGCCCTAGACTCTAGGGGACTTCTATTCACTCAGTAATACTTAGTGCCTTCCCTGTGCCAGCACTCTTACGGGTGCTGGGTCAGCACAGTGAACAAAGTCCCTGCCTCTCAGAAGCTTCATTCTACAGTGAAAGATAAACAGCAAACCAACAGGGAATATATGCTGCAAGGTCAGCTGTGATGAACGCTCTGATTGAAATGTAAAGTAATCTAAGAAGAATCAGAATCGTGGGGGAAAGAGGGTAGGGCTGTTCCTCAGACAGAGAGAGACAGCATTTGAGCAAGACCCCAATGAAGGGAGCACACTGTGTGATTTGCCAGAGGAGAAGAATTCTGGGTCGGAACAGGATTGTGTCTGGCTTGTGGTACAGAACATGGAGGCCAGGATGCCAGAGCAGAGCAAAGGAGGGCGATGGGCAGGAAATAAGGGAGTATCACACAGCTGCAATCAGATCATACATGGCCTTATAAGCCTTGACGAGGACCAGGACTGTAGATTTCTCCATACATGTGGGGGAAGCCACTGAAACATTTGAGTGGAAGAGTGTTAGGATCTGCTTGACGCCTTAAAATCTCAAAATCTTAAGGCTGATTTTGATCCCACACACACTTTGTGTTGGGTGGGAACTTTAGAACTAACCCCTGTGTTAAGTGCTAGTCTACTGTATGACACATGGAATGCTTCATTTAATTAGTTGCTAAACAGTGAGAAATTCAATTTAAAAATGTAGATGCTCTGAAGCCCCTTGGTAAAATGCTTGGCGTTTTAAAACAAGTATAAAAGCTACATGCTTCAGGAAAGATTAAATTAGAAAACTTATACAAAGCTTCTAAGACTGCCACTGGCACCTTAGTGATGCTTAGTAAGTGTTGATTCTGTCCCTTTCTACTCTCTATTCTTTGTCCACACCTTTGCTATCGCTGTCTGGTTGTGATTGTTCATCATCCTGGTAAACTGTTTGCTCACGGAAGAAACAGAGTCATTCAGCAAACTGCTAGCTTCTAATGATAAGTACCGTCGTCAGAAGTGTATTTTTTGTGTTAAGGACAATGGCCCCGCATTTTGAAAAACAGCTCTTGTGACTCTAGGGACAGTTGTTGAACTGATGATGTAGCTGGATGGGGATACGTTGTTTTTGTTTTGTTTTGTTTTTTTTAGGATTTTGCTCATCTTTTCTGTCGCCAAGCTTGTCGTCCATAAAAGAGGCACATTTCTGTGACTTCATCCAAGTTATATTAGGCTCTTTACTCTAGTTTATTAACCCCCAGTGCTCAGCAAGCTTTAAAAAGTATGATCTGATACCCTACTCCCATAATAGATGGTTAAAATCACTGGCTTGTTGATATGTGACATGGAGAGGAAATATTTTATTGAAATCAAACAATGTGTGAAGGATATTTTAGGTTACTCTAAGGTTTTTTAGTAGGAAAAAGTTTTGCGATTTAATTGTTTAAAACTCTTTGAGAGTGGAAATAGTTTATTTCATGTAAATAAGTAAAGCGAAATGGGGTGTGCAGAAGACCCACCTGCATATATGCAATTTTCAGAGCTTCACACCTAGGAATTGTGCTTCAGAAATCAGGTTGGGCAGACTTTTACTGCTATTAAGTACCCCAGGTAGACTAACATGCAGAATACGAAATTTAATAAGTACCCCCAAGTGACAGCTGTGGGAAACCACACTTGAGAAACACTGTTGACTTCCTGAAGGAACATTAATCTTGTGTTATAGAAAATATCAAACCTATCCAAAAGTAGAGAGATCATAAAATGAACTCCCATGCCCCATCACCCCACTTCAACAGCCATCAGCACAGTTTCATCTACCCCACCCCTATACCCAGACTGTTTTGAGGCAAATTCCCAACATCATACCATCTGTGAATATTTTAGTATTTATATAAACCATTGGGATTTTTTTTCTCATACAAAGCTACAATACCATCATCATACCTAAAACATAATAAACAATAATTCCTTAATACCATCAAATATCCAGTGTTTATATTTCTCTAATTGTCTTACAAATCTTTTTGCTATGTTGTAGGATTTTTTTTTTTTTTTTTTTACAGTTTACATGAATCAGGATACAAATAGTCTATTTGTGTCCCTTAAACTTTTTCTTTTAAGCTACTGGTTCCATCTCTATCTTTTTTATTTTAGTTTTTTTCTGTTCAAGAAACCAGATCATTTGTCCAGTAGAATATCCACCATCTGGATTTTGATGGTTGTATCCCTGTGGTGGTGTTAGGCACGTTCCTTTGTCTCCTGCACTTCCTGGGAACTGCTAGGAAGTCCTCGAGGCAGTGTTTGGTTTGCTTTGCTTTGTTTTGCCTGACAACTTCATAGTTGGTCTTGGCGTATTTCCGTTAAGAGTTCACTGGTTAGTAGTATATCCTTTTGCAATGAGATGTTTGTTTAAATTCATAAATTTACAGGGGATTGCAAAATGGTGCTAGTCTAATTCTGTTATTCTTTGTTCATTTATTAGCAGGAATCATTGTTCATGAAGAGAAACTTCCCCTCATCTACTATTTGTTTACTCAGTGCTTCAGGTTTTGTACAAAAAGCAACGTAAATACTTGATTCTTTGCCTTTTTTCAACATAAAGTTTTTTCATAATCCCCCCAGTTACCGTTTCTTAAAAGCATTACTGTAAGCTCATAAATTTAAACAAGATATATCTGATGTGTTTCAATCCATTATAGTTTTTACCCTTACTGATACTCAAATGGCCTCATTTTGACTATTGATGGGCAACCTATTCAGTTTGGCTGCTGAGTCCTTTTCATACAGTACTAGTTGTTTTTTGATAGTTGTCTTGCTTTCTAACATGACAGTATGTTCCAGGCTCATCTTGTACATTTCCTGCCTCAGACCTGGGATCAGCTTTTTTCCAAGGAAACCTGTTTCCTGTTAGCAAGCAATGGTATTTGGAGACCACAGTCTGGGCTCAGGGGTGCTCATTATGACTGGGTTTGTCATTGTTTCTCAGCCTTTTCAGTGGGCACAGCCAGAGCTAGGAAATTAATCAATTTCTCTCTATATATATATCTATCTATAAATTTATACATAGGGTATGTGTGTGTATGTGTATATATATATATTGTTAAGGTGAAATACATCATGAGTTTATACTGGTGTGTACCACAAAACTCTTCTTGATCTCATTCATCTTACACCAGTATTTCCTTATTTTTCAAGCTGAAAATAGCAGTTCTTAATCACACCAACACAAGTTACTCATTTACTTCACCCCACACTACACTAACCATAATTTCTGAATAAAAATGCCAGTGATACTCCAACAGTATGCTTACTAAAAGCTTCTCACTTTTTTTGTTTAGTTTTGTTTTGGTTTTCAGTCCATTGGGCTAGGGATATACAGTTACATTACAATGTGTTGGGATCACTTGGAATAGTTCCTCTCCGTATGCCAGTAACTGGATATACATTTAAGTTCATTTATTTTATTTTATTTGAAGTTTTTAAAAGAGGCTTTTAGAAAATTATTTTTGTTCAATAATTATGTAAAAATTTTTATAAATATTTCTAAAATTGAACCTATAAAACAAGTGAAGTTTTGAAGTCTGTCTTTCCTCTCTGTCCCATCTATTTTCTCCTTTCTCTGTACATAATCATTTTAATGCCTAGCCTTTGTTTTTCAATATAAGTAATTAAATTATTTAGGTAGGTTTTTATTTTTTGCTATAATGGATATATTTATATTAATTCCTTAATATAATACCCTTAATGCCCCCCTTTAAGGGTGTTGCTCCAACTATGAGCAATATTGAAATTCCATATTATTCAGCCATTAAAATGAAGGAAATCTTGCCATTTGTGACAATGTAGATGGCCCTCGAGGGAATTATGCTAAGTGAAATAAGCCAGAGAAGAACAGATACTGTATGATCTCATGTAATATGTGGAATCTTAAAAACAAACAAACAAAAAACCAAACTCTTAGAAAAAGAGATCAGATTTATGGTTACCAGAGGTGGGAGCTAGCAGGTGGGGGAATTGGATGAAGATGGTCAAAACTTACAAACTTCCATTTATAAGACTGAAGTAAATCCTGGGGATGTAATAGACAATATGATGACTGTAGTTAACACTGCTGTGTGGTATACCTGAAAGTTAAGAGGGTAGGTCCCAAGAGTTCTCATCACAAGGAAAAGAGCTTTTTTTCTTTTTTCTTTTTTCTTTTTTTTTTGGTATCTATATGACATGATGGTTGTTAACTAAACCTATTGTGGTACTCATTTCCCAGTATATGGAAGTCAGGTCATTATGCCAAACACCCTAAACTTACACTGTGCTACGTGTTGACTATATCTCAGTAAGCTGGGAAAAAATATTGAAATTCCAGGTAACCCTTTCTTTCTGTTCCCTCTTCTCCCCATAATTTGATTGAGTGTAATATCCTTTTACTCCCACTCAGATGCACATTAGTGCGTTTACTCTTTTCTCTAGTATTCTCCCCTGCCTTTTTTTTTTTTATCATTGTACACAGACCTTATCAGGGCCTAAAAAGAACACATCAGGCTTCCCTGGTGGCACAGTGGTTGAGAATCCGCCTGCCAATGCAGGGGACATTGGGGTTTGAGCCCTGGTCTGGGAAGATCCCACATGCCATGGAGCAACTAAGCCCGTGCACCACAACTACTGAGCCTGCACTCTAGAGCCTGCGAGCCGCAACTACTGAATCCCACGCTCCTAGAGCCCGTGCTCTGCAACAAGAGAAGCCACCCAATGAGAAGCCCGTGCACCACAACGAAGAGTAGCCCCCGCTCGCCGCAACTAGAGAAAGCCTGTGTTCAGCAACGAACACCCTACACAGCCCAAAAAAAATAAAATTAAAAAAAAAAAAGAACACATCAATAAGCACTCCCACCTCTGACTTTGTTTCCTGCTCTCTAGTCCGCATTTGTTCTGTCCCAGCCTTAAGGCCTCCCTCCTCTGTCCTCCTACCCCAGGATCTTTGTACCTTCCATTCCTTCAACCTGAAATGCTCTTCCCTAAATCACCACATTGCTTTCTTCTTTGCTTTCCGCAGGCTTTTGCTCAAACGTCACTGTCTCTATCAGGCCTTTCTTGACGAACTTTAAAAAATGGCAATCTAGACCACTGTCCTAACCCCCTTTTCTGCTGTGTTTTTTCCACTTAACATTTATCACCATTTAGTAGAAAATATCTCATTTTGAAACTTTTTGCTTATCTCCACGAGGACCAATAATGATTTTTTGTTGTTGTTCTTTCCCAGAGTCTAGTATGGTGCCTGACAGGTAGCTGCTCAATAAATATCGACTCAGTTAAGAGACTGTCAATAATAATAAAGGACTAGCATTTATTGAGCAGCTAATATATGTCAGGCACTGTGCTGAGTGGTTTACATTTATTAGTCCCCCAAGGATGTTATTACTCACCTTTTGCAGGTGAGAAAATTGAGCCCCAGAGAAAGTAAGTAACGTACGTTAGATGTCATAGCTGAGTGGAGGGGCCAGAACATCAGCTCTGACAGTCTGTCTTCAGAGCCTGCATCCTTGTCCACGATGCTCTAATGGCTCTGTTAGGAGATGGCATTTCTCAGCAGCTCCAGTTTGGACTTTGCCCCCTGCCGGTCCACACTCCCATCTCCTGCTGGGGTTGTCAGTGACTTCCATGTCATTGGATCTTCTTGTGAGTTTTTAAAATAATAGTTCTCCTCTTACTTGATATCTCAACAGCTTTGCCAGTGCGGCTCACGCCCTCCTTTCTAAAACACCTTCTTCCCTTGGCTTCTTTAACACCATTCTTTTCTGATTTCCATCCTGCCTTTCTGGTCCTTCCTCCTCAATGCAGTTTTCAGGTGTCCCTACTCTACCTGCTCTCTCTCTACCCCTAAGTGTTGGTGTTCCTCACAGCTTAGTCCCTAGTAACACTCCACTTCTCAAGTTATGTTTTTCCCCTAGATGATCTCATCCCAACCCACAGCTTCTTGATGGCCCCAAGACTCCCACATTTATATCTCCAGGCCAGATTTCTCCTCTAATCTTGGACCTGTACATCCAGCTGCCTGCTCAGCAGCACCATTTGGAAATCACAAAGGCACAGCCTAACATGTTCAAAGCCAAGGTTATAAGCCTCTCCATCCCACCAAACCTCATCTTCCTCCAGCCTGCCCCGTCCCAGTTATTGGGATCTTCTACTTTCCCAAGACAGATGCGGTTAAAAGCCATCCTTGAGGTATTTCTCTCTCTCTCTTCCTCTACATCTGTCACCAAGTCCTACTGATCCCATCTCTTGAATCCACCCACTTCTCTCCATTTCCACTGCCACCATGCTAGTCCCCTCATCTCTTTCTAGGAGCCCCAATTTCCTGGCCTTCTTATACCACTTTCAACTGTTCCCCATCATCCTATACTTTTCTCTGAGAGCTGTTTTCATGTACAAGCATATGTATTTGTGTAATTATGTCGTTAATGTCTTTTCTCCCCAAATAGAATGTAATCCCTCCAAGAGTAGGGACAACTCCTGTTTTCCTCATTCAGTCCTTAGCTCCTAGTAGCATAGTGCCTGGCATATAGGAGACACTGCGTAAGTATTTGATTTGTTGAATGAAAAAATAACTGAGATGTATCACGTGTTAGGCTGAGATCAAGGAAGAGGAAAGAATGTTCAGAAGCAGATAGAAAATTACGCTGTGCGGTATAGCATCATAATGAATGGATGGTTATTCATAACACTGACTGAGTCATCAAAGAAAGGTTAAAATTTATTATTCTTTATTTTACAAGGCAGCTACCTAGATGTAGCACTATGAAAGAAACAGATCTTAGAAAAATTTCCATTTGCTAAGTAAATTTTTAGAAAGTGAAGAGCAATTAAGTTAATTTATGTGCGTTCTTCATTTCCCAATAATGCAGATAAATGTTTACATCTAACTGTGAGCACACTTATAATGCCTTCTCACTTATTTCTGCCAATGGAGGCTGAGGGGGCATAGATCATTGAAATTACAGTGACTAAGGAAAGGGATTTATTGATTTACATGCCATCTCTTTTCCTTGATCACAGAAGAATTGCCAGAGAGGCTAAAAAATGGGCAACAGGAAAAAGGAGAAACAGTAAGAATCTTGGATAGTCCTCCACTGGATAATTAAGATTTAGCTGGGTCTGTTTTGATGTGTGCACATGTTTCTGTACACGGCAAAGGATGAACCCACAAATATTATAAATGCCAATTTTTGAAGGCTGTTGGAAAATGCAGCCCGTAGCATATGGTATCAAATTAATTTGGGGTTTCACTTGTCTCCGTCTGATTTGGGCACATTGAATTATGAGATAATAGTTTGGCATCCGTGTTTGCAGTGCTTTTTGTAAGCTTCTCAATTTCACAAAAACTCTCTGAGGTCAAGGGATGTGTGATGACCCCTTAGCAGATGAGGAAAGAGAGGCATAGAGCTAATGACTGGCTCGCCTGAGCTTTGGAAATAACTCATCAGTGGAGCCAGTGAGACCTAGGTCTATGGACTGTGGCTGAAGCATCACCATTTCTGCCTTTACTTTGAGTGCTTTTCTTGCCTGCTTTCTCTTTCATGCTGTTGAATGCAACCTGTTTCATTCTGCTGCCCATCACCATTAAGAGGGAGGAAGGAATTTAAAACAGGATGGATTATCTTTGACAGTAAGGAGCTGTACAGCTGAATTCCATCAAGACATAAATGTGCCTGTAGCCCCAATGGCATTAAAGCTTTCCAGTGATGTTTTATCACAGCTTCACCTGGGCTCCAGGTGGCAAGGAGATGCTTAACCTGGAAAAAACCTCTCTGTTTGTAGTGGCAGATTGCTGTTTTCTGCCCACCTCCAGAATCTCCTAAGAATGTTTGGCTTTTCTTTTCTTAAAGCCAACCATAAAATTTAATTTAAGGTTGAATAGTTGTTTCTCCTGTAGCCCATGTGAAATTTGGGGTATCAGCTAACTGTTTTAAAGTTGCCAGTAAAGAAGTATTCCAAAGGTGTGGACCACCAGTTACTTCTTGGCAGAGCTGTTGAACTAAGGACTAATAGCAGTAGGTACTGTACTCAGCTGCCACATCTGAAGTACAAAAGAGTCTACACTTGATTCCATAAAGTATGTCTATAAGATACTGCTTCCTATTTAGGTGGTTACTTTAAAAATATTTATAGACATTGCCAAGGTTTCTCCAAACCTTCACCCAGTTCCTAAGTCTGACACACAAGGGAAAATCATCTGGTTCAGAACCCGTCATGTATTTGTTGCACTGATGCTGTAGATAAATGCTACGTGGGAAAGGCCTTCTTTGCACTTCTTCACAGGAGAATATTATTGCTATATATTCACTCTGAACTAAGAGGTGAGGACTGAGCTCTGTGGTGCCTCAGAAAATATCAAAAGAGTTTTAAAATATTGTTTTGAGGACTCAGAATACATAGAGACTCAGAATGTTTGAATGCCAGCCCAGATGTTGGCAGACTTTGTCGTGAGTAAAATGTGTACTCAGTGACTAGGTTCAAGCCCTTGGTCGTTTATAAGCAAACCTCTCTACTTTTTCTAAATCATTGCAAAAAAAAAAAAACAAAACAGTAAGTTAAGCAAATTTTGTGGTGGTGCTTATGCATGCACAGACATGCATGAGGCCTCTGCATCTTCCAAACTTGGAAAGCATATTTTAACAGCACAAGTACATCTCTGCGTTTGATCTACATCGGAGCCTCTTTTTTCCTCTTCCTCACATGCTTTTTAATTATATAGTTTAAATGTTTTAGCTATTAAATCTGTTTGGTCTTCAAACTGTAAACATCACAAACAGCTAATAAGCTTTAGGAAAGAAAAGGAAATCGACATTTAGGATAGAGGTTCCACAAAGCCAATGAAAGGCTATGCAAATGAGCTAGAACAGACAGATTTGCATATCCTTGTCGGTTTCATGATGATATTCTCAGCATGAGCCTGGCAGACTCGCCTTTTTACCTCTTGGGATGATGCATGTACTAGTGGTAGAGCGCCCTGCAGGGTCAATTTAACAAATGTAACATTGCGATTTTCCGTGAGGTTTCTCAGGATCACTGAGCAAAATGCGGCAATAAGTGGTGACAGAGAAAATCGATTTGTGAAGTAAATGCTTCTGGCGGACGGGGGTAGGGAGGGATATTCTATCCGTCTTCAATGTTGCCAGGGCAGGGTGAACAAGTTTGGGTATTGGTGCCATCAGCATTTTGAAATAAATATATACCCACCAATTCCTCTGCCCTCTTGATAGCCCTACGCGCCTACCACCAAAACTTTTGCCCAGAGACTGGACAAATTTTGCAAACCTCCTTTGGCTGCATCAACACCAGAAAAGCAGGCTGAGGAATCTCCCTGTGCCACCATCCTGTTAGAATAATAGATACTAGCCTAATGGCCGAGTTTGTATGTTTATTTAATTAAATGTATGTATTGCCAGACATGGATACCTGGAAGCATAATTACATGGTGACCAAGAAGGATTTGATATTGTCAAGATCGGGATTTGAATTCAGCTCTGGCATCCCTTCCTACCTTGGCTTCTCACGCATATGTGAGAGAGAGCTGTGAGCATTAAATGAGAGAGAGAAGGCAAATTGTTACCCCGCCTGGCTCATAGTAAATGCCTAATAGATAGTATCGTTATTTTGAAATGCTTTCCAAATGATAGTCAAGTTTTCCTTTGTAACGAAATTTTTTAAAAATCAAGGTAGCTTTCTGAAGAAAAAGGAAATGAAATTCACCCCTGAAACGGACTTGAAGGATTTTAGAGGGTCTTTTCCAAGTTGTTATAAAACACCTCCGAAGTAAATTTGCCCATTTCTGCCCACACCAATCCTATAACATTCCAGGAATAAAATCTGCACTTGAGTTTAAAAATAAAACGGTGGAACAAACTGAATTAGAAGTCCTTGGCAGACACCCCCCCCCCCAGCAGAATGTTCTCTCAATTGGTGGTATCGCAATAAAAAAGATGTATATTTTTTAATCTGCCTTTCTTCCTCTTCTCTTCAGCCAGTCGTATTTCTTTATCTTAAAAACCCAGTATGCTTGGATTTGACCTCACCCCTCCCTCTGATAACTACACTCCCACCCCCACCCCAGATAAACCACATGCACACGGACCTTCCTTCCCAAGAAAGCATGGAGCAGAGACGTTCTCTGATACCGTATATGTGCATATTGGACGGTGCCGAGCAAGGTCAGAGAAACATGAGAGGGCTCTGCTGTCCTCAGTTGCAAAGACTGCCAAGAAAGAAAGAAAAAAAATCTCAAATGTATTCACATCTCTCCCGCCTCTTTTTTGTTCTGTAAATACTCAAACCCTTTTTAGAGAGGCTTTTGATAATGTGTTATCCCAGCCAACGCCATGAACCTTGGATGTACTGAGTACTCCCAAATCCCATCGGAATGACTCAGTAAAGAGAGTCAGATAAAGTGCGGTTGGCAGGACTGGGTAGAGAATCTTGTTACTATACACACACACACACACACACTCTCTCTCTCTCTCTCTCTCTCTCTCTCTCTCTCACCCACCCCTATCATCACCATAGAAATTATGTAAAAACTAGACATCCTCCTCTCCCTCACGCAGGCACTTGCATCTTTCCCAAAAATGGAAGGGGAAAAAGCTTTCTTTGGCTGAGCCATATGCAAAAAATTATGGAACATCTGTGTAAGTAACAACATACAACAAGACAAATTATTGATGGTAAAAGGCAGAGCCCTTGTTTCAAAAACATGTCTGGAGATAGTGTGTATATACAGAACCTTGCTTTGTGCTAATTACGCATAATAACTGTCAGCTTTGGGGACCGCAGGCTGGGCTCTTTAATAACTCGTGGCCTCTGCAGGGTGTGCCTTTTCTTTTTCTTCTCTTTTTTGTCCTATCTTCCTTCCCTCCTTCCTTTATTCTTTTTGGTTCTTGTTGAACGAACTGTATAGCTTTATTTCAGTAGCCGCCGTGATCTGGAAAACTAAATCAGAAACGTGGGCGCTTTGGTGACTCACATGTTGAAATGTACTAGTGGACAGATGCCCCCCGCCCATGACCCCTGATCTGACCATTTCCGTCCAATGGTAGTCCGAGAAGTGCGGGAACGGGGGTCCGAGCAACTCATCAATGGGGGGGGGGGTTCTGAGCAACTGACTGATCAGTCAGTTTCAGGAATTCTTTTCCTTTCAACATTTAACTCTATTTTCGTGGCGGGTGTTGAGACTGAGAACGATGTCATTCCAGGCGAATTCGGTTGCTTTACTTATTCGGAGACTCATTGTGATTTTGCCTGAGTGGCAAGCCTTTCAGGCACGTGTACTTAAAAACGTGATGGGGTAGTGCAAATGAGAAATCTGGGGAGTCTCCAGTCAATAAAGAAAAAGGAGTTTGGAAGAACAGGGGGATGTCTCTTTATGGGCAAGAGGTAGTAGAGCAGAATATGGGTTTCATAGGAAGAGAGACAGCTCTAACGTGCTGCTCCTCTCCTCAGAAACCCCTAAGCTCCCAGCACATAGCAAAGAGGGAACAAGGGCAGTGACTGGTGGCCAGGGTGACCTCTGTCAGCCTCCCCAGCCCTTCCCCCCTCTGCTCGCCATCAGTAGCCCCCGTTCCAGACCCCCATCATAATTCCAGCATTCCCTGCACATTCACCTCCAAGTTCCCCTCCTTCTGACCCGGCCCATCAGAATCCTCCCCAGGCTTCAGGACCCAGCTCACACCCCGTCTCCTCCACAAACCCTTCCAACTGCAAAGCCAGTTAGTCTGTCCATTTTGGGGGCTCCCAGATCCCTCTATTATTTCTACTCCTTCGCTGTTTATAATGCTTAGCACAGCCTGCCTGATCATGTAGTTTGCTGCATAGCTGTTTTAGCAGAAAAGGCAGCCCAGAATGCTGGTTAGACGTGCAGGCGCTGGTACGAGCCCGCCTGGGTTCAGATCGCCCCTCTACTAAGCCATCTATTTTAGCACTGTAACTGGGATATGTACTTAACCTCTCTATCTAGTTTCCTCATTTGCAAATGTGGCTTACTAATAGCTCCCTCACAAGGGCGTAGTGAGGGTTGAGTGCATGTACAGCTCTTACAGTACTGCGTCAGCACTTAAATACTGGTAGTAGTAGCCCCGATCGGCCAGAAAACAGAGACCACATTTTGTTCACGCTCTGAGCTCTCACAACCGGACTTTACGTGTAGAAGAGACCTAATCCATACACATCAAGTCAGTTCAGGTGCATCTAGCCACGTACGGATCTGTTCCGTTGAGTCAGCTAAATCATTCAGAGTGCAGCAAACCCTGCATCCCACAGACCCATCCCTCCGGTCACTGAAAATCTGTGAGGAATCAAGAGTATTTCAAAACAACCTCAGAGCCCTGTGGAAAACCTCTCCAATCATCTTTAGGCATCTGCTTTCTCTTTTGGGTGCAGACACTCAGCAGAGCCCGATTATAAGGCATGCATATGTATGCAGCATTATTTTGCAGAAGCTGAGGGAAAGAATGGGCGTTTATCCTGCCTGAATGTTTCCCCCCCAGTTTCTAGGGCTCAGTGCTCTGAACACTGAAGGGCACTTTGAAAATGGAGCCCTTGAAGTTCTTCTCAAGCTTTGGAAGCATTTACAACAAATCAGGTGGATAAAAGTATGAAAAAAATCAGAAATGAGACCCACCCGTTCTTAGAGTCTTTAATAATATTGTGTGAGGGTATGTTTATGAATTTGTGTGTGTGTGTGTTTAACCTTCATGCAAAGAACGAGACGGTATCTCCACTTGGAACCAGCCAACCCTATAGAAGGTTTGTCTCCGTGGTTCCCATCTCAGCTCCACCCCACAGGAGGCATGTTGTCTGGAGATATTTTTGGTCGTCACAACTTGGGGAGGTGCTACCAGCATCTAGTGAGTAGAGACCAGGGATGTTGTCCAGCACCCATAATGCACAGGACAACCCCCCACACAGTGGAATAATCCGGCACAAAATATATCCACAGCGCTGAGGTTGAGAAGCCTGGTTTACTTTTTTTGTTTTTTGGCTGCATGGCTAGTGGAATCTTAGCTCCCAGATCAGGGGTTGAACTCTGGCCCTGGCAGCAAAAGCGCTGAGTCCACCAAGGAATTCCCAAGAAACCTGGTTTACCTTAACCTCAAAAGAACAATAAGAATTCCTGGTGAGGAATGTCTATGACATCTGCCCAGGAGAGAGCCATGGACCTCATGGAATGCCACATGGGGCTCCACCTTTGGACCCAGACTGTGCACTTCCACAAAAACCCCTCCTGCTCTACCTCCCCAGGAAATCCAGTCCACGAGGACAGGCTTTATGGGGAGAGAGGAGCTTGTTCTGACTTTGTCCTTTGCTGGCAGATTATTTCTGGTCCCTTCATCTCAATCCTGCCTTTTTTTTTTTTTTTCTTTTTTTAAAATATTTACTTATTTATTTATTTTATTTGGCTGTGCCGGGTCTTAGTTGCGGCACGCAGGATCTTCGTTGTGGCATGCAGGATTTTTTTTTGGCGCGCACAGGCTTCTCTCTACTTGCAGCACGCGAGTGGGCTAGTTGCAGCATGTGGGCTCCAGACTGCGTGTGTCAGTAGTTGAGACATGTGGACTTAGTTGCCCCATGGCATGTGGGATCTTAGTTCCCCGACCAGGGATCGAACCCGCGTCCCCTGCTTTGGAAGGCAGATTCTTAACCACTGGACCGACAGGGAAGTCCCTCGATCCTGCCTTGTATTTGAGTTTTTACTTGCAGTTTCTTAGTTTTGTTGTTCCGTGAGAGGAGATACGTGTAGAAGATGGAGAAGGGTTAAAGAAGCAGGAGGGTGCCGGGTGGGTGGAGGGGGAGGGAATCGCGTGCACGGGAGAGAGATGTACACATGGAGACTCACTTAGTTTAATGGTCCTGGAGTTTTCAGCTAGAGGTTTTGCTGCCAATGTCTCTGCATCCTTCACACACACACACACCCCCACCCCACCACCACATACAGGCCAGGTGGCTCCTGCTTACATACATGGCTTGGCGCTTTTACTCTTTGGCTAAGACCATTTCACACATGAACAACACAGCCTCCTCCCAGAGATTTGTCATCCATCTGCTTGCAGAAGGGCTGTCTGTTTCCCTCTGAAAATTGGTCCAATCAACATTTTCCTTTGGCCAGAGTAGCTTCCCAGCAGCTCCTCCATAAGGTCCGTAATTGCAATTTCTCATTCTCATTTGCCTGGCTGGCTTCACCCTTCTGTCCTCTCTCTCTGCCTCCCCGCCCATCCCGCACTCTCAGCCCTCTCCTTTCCCGTTAAGAAGCCCTGTCAGAATGAATGACAGAATCAGCTTCCTTCCCCCTAAGCGGCTCATTACTCATAACTTTCAAGCCATGTTGCCTTCTGTCCTTCCAAGGTTTGTAGATTCCCCTCCACACACATGATCCCCCTTCCAGAGCGAAGTACTGGATGCATGCCTTGCCTCACACTCTTTCCAAGCTATGCCACTGTAGCAGGACTGTGGGCAAATATGCCACTGAGTCTTTGCTTGTGATCTGCTCCAGCCTGTCTTTTTCCATATGCTTGTAGCAGACCATGGTTAATATCAGTCTGTGAGCATCCTGAGGCTAGCCCTGAAGTCTGACTCCAGTGTCAGTGTGCTGAAACGGTGCACACCCCTCATTCTGGAACACAGGGTCAGCTCGCACGGGCAAACTTGGTATGGGACGTGGACCACTGACTCCGCTGTTGCAGCCACATTTGTGGTTGAGTTAGGGAGCGTCTGATGGGCACGGGAGGGACCTTCTCCCAAATGACTTCTCATTCCTAAATTTTGAAAAAGCGAATAGCACACGTAGTGAGGGCTATCGCGAGACCCAAAAAGTAAATCTAATAATAAACTCTTCGGTGTTTACAAGATAAATGTCAAAGCAGAAGCCTTAGGGAGTTAGATTATTAGGGAAAGCTGAAATCTGCTGTTTCGAAGGAAAAGGGAAAAGTCTGAAGGTTGATTAAGAAGGTAGGGAAAATCTGCAGAATCCAGGGGGTGAGAATGATGCTTTTCTGTGACCTATAACTAGACTTTTTGTTGCAGTAAAATATATTCGGAGCATTTCTAGACAGTAAGTTAAGGAGTAATCACTCTTAAAATGCAGCTGTACAAAAAGGCATCTTAAACTAATACACTTGAGTAAGGAATGCAAGTGCCTGATGGGTCACTTTGGGTAAACAGTTTGGCACAGTGAAGTGAAGTGGGGTCCCCGTTTTCCCAAATGTGAAGTTTGTGAGTTCAGAGAGGTCCTGAGACAGCACCTGTAGATATTTGTTTTTGCTCTGCTCCATGGAACCCTGAAGTCAAACATATCTGTATGCTTTAAAATATGAAAGAATTAAGGAGATCTAGTAGTTGGTAGCATTTTAGAGGGAAGGAAAGGCAATAGCTAGAGTATTGCTCTGCTTTTGGTTGATTACTTTTATATGTTGTGGGCACATTGTGAAATAGTCTGCAAAGGCACCAGAAACAGCCATTCATAGAAGAGCCCAGGTGCACAATGCAGCAGAGAGCCCCCAGCCCAGACCCAACACCATCAGATGGTTCTGGAAGGTCCTCAGAAGAGAAACAGCACCAGGGATAAGGTTGCTTCCAGCTCAACCAGAGCTGCTCTGAATCTTCCCAAAGGTTCTGAATGGCTCCTAAAGCGACGTGGAACACCCACACTCCCGTGGCCCCTAGAACACTTCCCTCCTCTTGACTCCTAACCCCCTCGGAGATTCCAGACGATCCTCTCTATCAAAGCCACGCCCAGCAAGATCTTCCAGAGGCTTCCTTAAACATCCCTCTAACCACCATTCTAAGTGGGGAGGGAGGTGATGACAGCAAGGAGAATTCTGGTTTATTCTTCATGAAATGACCACTTTCTCAGGAGGCATGAGCTAATGTGTGCTTGTGCCTGGAACGCGGGCCAGACCCTGGAAGTTAGCCAACTTGATACTGCTGTTAAATAGCCAGGGTTTGCCAATACAACCCCTGCAGGTCGTAGAGGGGGATGCAGTCAATAGTCAGGCTCCCAGCAGGGTTCAAAAGTCACCTTCCTGCCACTGTGATTTTCCAGACGAGCCGTGTGGATAGTTCCAAATCATGGAATGATGGCGTGTGCGGCCCACTCCTACACACTTGCACACACATGTGGGTATGCCTCTTTCCTGCCTTCATTTGAACCCATACCTCTGCTTTGGCTTCTAGGAGCAATTATATTGTAGCAACAATTACAGAAGGAACTGAAGGTCAGAACCCCTGAGTTCCAGGCTGGTCTCACCACTGGCTTTCAGGACTGTTGCTCATACGTGAACAGGTAATAGATCAGAGGCAGCACTCCAATCCTCAGACTTGTGGATTAGCAAGTGAAATATTATTCAGAGATTGATGTGTGATTATGATCAACTCACACATGTTGATTTGATACATTTATATATTGCAGCATGATTGCCACTATAGTGCTAGCTAACACTTCTGTCTCATCACATAATTGTCATTTCTTCTTCATGGTGAGAACAGTTAAGACAGGCAGAGAGTAGAATGGTGGTTACCAGGGGCTTGATGAGGGTGGAATTGGGGAGATGTCATTTAAGATACAAACCTGCAACTAGAAGATAAATAAATCCTGAAGATCTAGTGCACAGCACAGTGATTATATAGTCAACAGTACTCTGTTGTAAACTTCAAAAATGCTAAGGCAATAATTTTTTAATCACTTTACTGAAAATAAAGTATTTTTCAGTAGGAAACCTTTAACGTTCCTAGTTTCCCTCTGCCTTAGAAAAATATGAAAAAACAAAAATAAGACCTCATTGGCCAAGGTTAAAAAATGGAGAACTCAGGGATAAATACAAGTGAAAGAAGCATCTCTACCCCAACCCCTGTTGTTGCCGTGTGTTCATTTCCAGTAGCATGTGCCCACCTGAGGAGGCTTTCTTGGAAGGACAAGATTCACAACCGGCTCTCTACAATGAGAAGTAAAGGTGTGCCTGGTTGAGTGAATTCCATTTCTGATTTGCTTGGCGACGGGCAGGACCTCTTACTATTGCTGCTGCTCATTTTTTATAATTTACATAAATCCAAATATTTTACTCTTTGAAAGCTTAATTAAATTTTATTAAGTAACTTTTTAACATTGAAGTGTAGTTGATTTGCAATATTATGTTAGTTTCAGGTGTACAGCATAGTGATTCATTAGGTTTTTTTGCAGATTATATTTCATTATAAGTTATTACAGGATGTTGGGTATAATTCCCTGTGCTGTGTAGTAAATCCTTGCTGCTTATCTATTTATAGTAGTTTTTATCTGTTAATCCCATACTCCTAATTTATCTCTCCCCCACTCCCTTTCCCCTTTGGTAACCAGAAGTTTGTTTTCTGTATCTGTGAGTCTGTTTCTGTTTTGCATATAGATTCGTTTGCATTATTTTTTAGATTTCCACAATACAAGCGACGTCATATAGTATTTGTCTTTCTCTGTCTGACTTACTTCACCAAGCATAATATTCTCCAGGTCCAACCACGTTGCTGCAAATGGCAATATTTCATTCTTTTTTATTGTTGCCCCTCAATTTGTTAGGGAGATTTCACTGTAGAATTAGGAATAGGATTCACTGACGTAGAATTGCCAGGTGGAGGGACTCAAAACCCCTCTCTGCTAAGTCTCCCTCCAAGAAGGGGGGATCTTTTCAAGTCAAAGAGTAAGAACCTCAGCAAACAAGGTTATAGGTGTCTCGGAGCTTCCATTCATTGAAGGCAAAAGTTTTGAAGGTGTCACAAGAGGAGGGAGAACAGGAGCTATGGTGACACCAGTGGGTGGAGGAGAGGGGTGTGATCTGGACTTTGCTTTTTCCCACTTACTATGCACGGCCCCCTCCAGCTCACCCACGCTGTGAGCTCACGGAAGCCCCTCTGTTGGCAGAAACATTCGCTCAGTGCGTTGCCAAAGGACTGTGCGTCTGATATGTCTTGATGCAGAGTCTCCCTGCCTCCCGTCTCCAACTGTGTGGCCTCTCTAAGGAGAATCCTTGCTAGGAGCTGAGACAGCTCTGCTCCAACTTGGAACCAGTAGGAATATGGCTCCACTGTTCTTTCTTGCACACAGAGGCAAAAAGCAAACCCCCGTGTCCTTCAGAAGTTGAATAGCCTATGTAAACACTGCCTTTGCAACAGGCGCTAAGATTCAAATTTTAGAAGAAATAAATGTACAATAGCCATGAAGTGGACTTAAAAGTCAATCTTGGCTAAACTTCGTGTTCTCTCTGTTTATTTCCATAGAAAATCATGAGCTTGGGACTTAATTGTGGTTGGTTTGCATTTGTCCTAATGTGGTTGTCCTGATCGCCGCCTTGGTATGCAGGAATGTGTGGGTATGTGTGCACACTCAACGCCCCTCCCCGGCACACGTATGAAGCTTTGCGTGTGTCTGCCCTGGCCTTCCCCTCGGGCCTGCGTATAACCTTATAAAGTAGGAGGCAGCCCAGTGTTTAACTCTGTAGCTTTTCACGTTCAAAATATTTTTGAAAAGTGCCCATTCAGAAGAAAAGGAAAGACTCCAACCCTCACAAGTCTGAGCATTTACACATTACTTTCCATCCTCTGATCTCAGAGCCGTACTAATCCATTCTTTAAACATTACTTATTTTAGTCATTGTTTCTCCAAGGAGAGGTGGGCAAAAGTAACTGTTAGTGCAATAACTGATAATTGCTTCTTTTCTTTTTTCTTCTGTGTCCTTGCCACTGTTAAAGTGATACCACTGACTGCTCTGTGGGGGCCGTGTGCTATGTTCGTTTTCGTGTGAATAATCGCACCCTTAGATGCATGTGGACTTCTGCCTTCTCTCACTGTATTAGATAAAAACCTTTAAAACAGGAAGGCCTGAAACACCGGTTGGTAAACAGCTCATGCTACCCTGGCAACTTGAGTTGCATGAACCTAATACAAAACTGTCCCCTCTCCTAATGTGCTTCTACTGAATTCCAACTGGGAACCTTATGGTTTCCTGTGCAAGTCAAAAAGAGGACCGCTGATACCCAGCCAGAGCGTTTTTTATGCCACAAGCCCGTAAATGTGCGTATATCACATGTAAATCAGGGTCACACAGGGTGACAATCCGCTCTGCAGCTAATGAGAAATTATGCAAAATTAGATGGATTATGTACACATTTTCAGTTTTTGTCTCTTCACAGTTGAAATCTTTAATTAAAATACACAGAAGAGAGGCGTAGTCTGTAACTGTTAGATATTACATGCTCTGGTTGTAAGGTAATAGCCTTCCAAGTTATTTTTATGGGTCATTCTATCCAGTGGCAGCTTAGAAAGTCATCTTTCAGCTTCCCAAAAGGAATGTCTGTTTTCTCACTCTCTAATAATGCCTTCAGGTCTGAGAGTAAGGACTTGCACAGTGAATACAAATTAGGCAATGTCAGGGTACTACGAAATGTGGATTGTTTGGGACTGAGTTTTATCCACTTGGGGCAGAGTAACAAGACCATTTATGGGTGGCCACCTCCGTGCACTCTGTGTAGACATACTCAGAACACCAGCGTAACTCTAAGACTGTCTTCCTAATACTCTAGATGGTCTAATAGCTGAGCTGTTGTTAAATAAAACCATGCAGATCTTTCAAATCATGCCCCGTCATCCTCCACCTCTTAAGTGATGCAGACAATAAATGCATTTTAATATTTATTTAGAAAGTTGGCATCCTGGAACTGTTTCACAAGATAGCTCATTTGTTTGAAGGTCCCCAGGGACAGTGGCAGTTATACCACCATTATCTCTAGCCACCTTCACACCACAGAAACAAAACGCAGCGTAGAACACTCCAACTCAACGTTTATAGAGAACCTTGATGCGGTTGTAATTTTCACTTGATTCAAGTTACTTAGTGAGGATTTACATAATTTGCATTAATGTGTGACTTTCTATCATTTTCAGAGTGCATTTATGTTCCAACAGAGTATTTGCGGGCTCTGTCCTCAGAGGCAGTCATGTGGTTGTGTGTACGTGCGTGTGTGTTGTATAAAAAGTTACTGTCTCCCCCCCACCGCAAGCCGTCCTCCGTCCTTGCATCTCTCTGCAGCAGAATAAATCTGCTCTGATCATGGCCAAGTAGGCCAAAGAATGAGGGCTCACCCTTTAGGAGCTCAGTAGATACGAGCATGAGCAGTTACTGGTCTGTCACCATCCCCACACACGTCCGCTGCCCTCCGCTGGGGTAGAAGAGTGGACTTTGCCCAACGCTGGCAGACGGCCACGAGATTCCTTCGGATGTGTCACCGGCTTTTTCCCTCCCAGCCTAACCTGGCTTGCCCCTAGCACCTCAACCCCTAGCAGCCTTGGAAATCTGCTCACCACACACGTCCAGCTGTGCTTCCTTCGTATACCTTTCTCCTCAAGGCTCCCCTTGCACCCTTGGTTGTTGTATTTGCTGATTTCTCCAAAGAATGAGGTCCACCTTGGGCCTCACTCCTCTGAGAGTGGCACCCCTGAGGCCCAGGTCCTCTCCCATGCACACCACTGCACCCCACCATGAGGGAGACTATCCCTTCTGATTGCAAGTCATTTGGACGTTTTGATTCATTCATTCTAAATATTATTTTTAAAAATTCTAGTGGTGATCATTTTGTGATGTGTAAAAATATTGAATCACTATGTTGTACACCTGAAGCTAATACAAGTCAATTATACTTCAACGAAAAAGATAAAAATTTATAAAATATACTTATAAAAATTGGATTATTACTGGGCAAGTGAGCAGATAGTAATGGAATGATCATAAGAATAGGCTTGGTTATTAATTACAGAGATAATGACTACAATAGATAACATTTACTGATCATTTCTTTTTTTTAACATCTTTATTGGAGTATAATTGCTTTACAATGGTGTGTTAGCTTCTGCTTTATAGCAGAGTGAATCAGCTATACATATACATATATCCCCATATCTCCTCCCTCTTGCGTCTCCCTCCCACCCTCCCTATCCCACCCCTCTAGGTGGTCACAAAGCACTGAGCTGATCTCCCTGTGCTATGCGGCTGCTTCCCACTAGCTATTTTACATTTGGTAGTATATGGAAGTCCATTCCACTCTCTCACTTCGTCCCAGCTTACCCTTCCCCCTCCCTGTGTCCTCAAGTCCATTCTCTACATCTGCGTCTTTATTCCTGTCCTGCCTAGGTTCTTCATAACCTTATTTTTTTTTTAGATTCATATATATGTGTTAGCATACGGTATTTGTTTTTCTCTTTCTGACTTACTTCACTCTGTATGACAGACTCTAGGTCCATCCATCTCACTACAAATAACTCAATTTTGTTTCTTTTTATGGCTGAGTAATATTCCACTGTATATATGTGCCACACCTTCTTTATCCATTCATCCGATGATGGACACTTAGGTTGCTTCCATGTCCTGGCTATTGTAAATAGAGCTGCAATGAACATTGTGATACATGACTCTTTTTGAATTATGGTTTTCTCAGGGTATATGCCCAGTAGTGGGATTGCTGGCTAGTATGGTAGTTCTATTTTCAGTTTTTTAAGGAACCTCCATACTGTTCTCCATAGTGGCTGTACCAATTTACATTCCCACCAACAGTACAACAGGGTTCCCTTTTCTCCACACCCTCTCCAGCATTTATTGTTTGTAGATTTTTTGATGATGGCCATTCTGACTGGTGTGAGGTGATACCTCATTGTAGGGTTTTTTTTTTATGTTTTTATTGGAGTATAATTGCTTTACAGTGGTGTGTTAGTTTCTGCTTTATAACAAAGTGAATCAGTTATACATATACATATATCCCCATATCTCTTCCCTCTTGCGTCTCCCTCCTACCCTCCCTCCCTCCCTCCCTCCCTATCCCACCCTTCTAACTGGTCACAAAGCACCGAGCTGATCTCCCTGTGCTCTGTGACTGCTTCCCACTAGCTATCTATTTTACATTTGGTACTGTATATATGTCCATATATACACTACCACTCTCTCACTTTGTCCCAGCTTACCCTTCCCCCTTCCCCGTGTCCTCAAGTCCATTCTCTAGTAGGTCTGCATCTTTATTCCCATCCTGCCCCTACGTTCTTCTTGACCATTTTTTTTTTCTTAGATTCCATATATATGTGTTAGCATACGGTATTTGATTTTCTCTTTCTGACTTACTTCACTCTGTATGACAGACTCTAGGTCCATCCACCTCACTACAAATAACTCAATTTCATTTCTTTTTATGGCTGAGTAATATTTCATTGTATAAATTGCCACATCTTCTTAGCAGAAGACCTAAATAGACATTTCTCCAAAGAAGATATACAGATTAACAACAAACACATGGAAGAATGCTGAACATCATTAATCATTAGAGAAATGCAAATCAAAACTACAATGCGATATCATCTCACACCAGTCAGAATGGCCATCATCAAAAAATCTACAAACAATAAATGCTGGAGAGGGTGTGGAGAAAAGGGAACCCTCATACACTGTTGGTGGGAATGTAAATTGATACAGCCACTACGGAGAACAGTATGGAGGTTCCTTAAAAAACTAAAAATAGAACTGCCATATGACCCAGCAATCCCACTACTGAGCATATACCCTGAGAAAACCATAATTCAAAAAGAGTCATGTACCACAATGTTCATTGCAGCTCTATTTACAATAGCCAGGACATGGAAGCAACCTAAGTGTCCTCATTGTAGTTTTGATTTGCATTTCTCTAATGATTAGTGCTGTTGAGCATCCTTTCATGTGTTTGTTGGCAATCTGTATATCTTCTTTGGAGAAATGTCTATTTAGGTCTTCTGCCCATTTTTGGATTGGGTTGTTTGTTTTTTTGATATTGAGCTGCATGAACTGCTTGTAAATTTTGGAGATTAATCCTTTGTCAGTTGCTTCATTTGCAAATATTCTCTCCCATTCGGAGGGTTGTCTTTTCATCTTGTTTATGGTTTCCTTTGCTGTGCAAAAGCTTTTAAGTTTCGTTAGGTCCCACTTGTTTATTTTTGTTCTTATTTCCATTTCTCTAGGAGGTGGGTCAAGAAGGATCTTGCTGTGATTTATGTCAGAGTGTTCTGCCTATGTTTTCCTCTAGGAGTTTTATAGTGTCTGGCCTTACATTTAGGTCTTTAATCCATTTTGAGTTTATTTTTGTGTATGGTGTTAGGGAGTCTTCTAATTTCATTCTTTTACATGTAGCTGTCCAGTTTTCCCAGCACCACTTATTGAAGAGGCTGTCTTTTCTCCATTGTATATTCTTGCCTCCTTTATCAAATATAAGGTGACCATATGTGTGTGGGTTTCTCTCTGGACTTTCTATCCTGCTCCATTGATCTATATTTCTGTTTTTGTGCCAGTACCATACTGTCTTGATTACTGTAGCTTTGTAGTATAGTCTGAAGTCAGGGAGCCTGATTCCTCCAGCTCCGTTTTTCTTTCTCAAGATGGCTTTGGCTGTTCTGGGTCTTTTGTGTTTCCATACAAAGTGTGAAATTTTTTGTTCTAGTTCTGTGAAAAATGCCAGTGGTAGTTTGATAAGGATTGCATTGAATCTGTAGATTGCTTTGGGTAGTATTGTCATTTTCACAATGTTGATTCTTCCAATCCAAGAATATGGTATATCTCTCCATCTGTTTGTATCATCTTTAATTTCTTCCATCAGTGTCTTATAGTTTTCTGCATACAGGTCTTTTGTCTCCTTAGGTAGGTTTATTCCTAGGTATTTTATTCTTTTTGTTCCAATGGTAAATGGGAGTGTTTCCCATTAATTTCTCTTTCAGAGTTGTCATCATTAGTGTATAGGAATGCAAGAGATTTCTGTGCATTAATTTTGTATGCTGCTACTTTACCACATTCATTGATTAGCTCTAGTAGTCTTCTGGTAGAGTCTTTAGGATTCTCTATGTATAGTATCATGTCATCTGCAAACAGTGACAGCTTTACTTCTTCTTTCCTGATTTGGATTCCTTTTATTTCTTTTTCTTCTCTGATTGCTGTGGCTAAAACTTCCAAAATTATGTTGAATAATAGTGGTAAGAGTGGACATCCTTGTCTTGTTCCTGATCTTAGTGGAAATGGTTTCAGTTTTTCACCATTGAGAACAGTGTTGGCTGTGGGTTGTCATATATGGCCTTATTGATCATTTCTTATGTGCCAGGCACTGTGCTAAAATATCTACGAGCATCATCAGCTCATCAGAAGCTCATGACAGCTGTTAGGTACATGTACTCTTATCCTCATTCAGTAGAAAAGGACATGGAGGCTTAGGGTGGGTAGTAAATGGAGGAGCTAGTTCAGAAAGGCTAACTAGGGAAGCCTCTGTGGACATACCAAGGGTAAAGTCCCAGGCTGGGGACAAACTTGGGGTTCGCACATAGATGATGTGTGGTACATTCCATCCCCTGAAACATCTTGAAATAGGAAAGCATTGACTAAATTCCAGACCGTGACTGATGTCCACATCAGATACATAAGGAACAAACAGAAATTTGTAGCATCATTTACACTAAGTTGTTAACACCTACAATTTTTAGAGTTTGGAGGATTACATAGTCAAACTATCCCAGTCTCATGAGTGATTCATGCTTCTGTTTCTTCTTTGATTTGACATATACCATGCTCTGTATTGCAGTGGATTTCTGCACTTGCTACTTTATTCCAAAGACTAAGCATTTCTGGAAGTACTCTGCTGGGGGTGGTTGAGGGGGGAGTTCATGTGTCAACAGAGAGACGTACCACTTAGTACGACCCCCCCCCCATTTCCATTTTTGTACAACTACAAGAACTTTTCACAGGGAACCAGGGATTCAAAGATTAGAGGACGAAAATAATAGCACAGGGAAAAGTGTCTACTTTGACAATGACAATAATTTGAGAAAGTGTACCTTCTACATAAAAACAGTTCAACAAAGAATTATTCATTAATTTTTCCATTTAATGAACATTTTAAGCACCTGTTATGTGCCAAATATCTTTTGGACAGTGTTCACTTCTCAGTCTTTTGCTGTATTAGAGTAATTGGACACACACTCCCATTAATCATCCTAGCTCACTGCTCCTTCTCATCTGTTATTCATTCATTCATTCACACAGTTTTTAACCTCAAGAGCCCTGAGGTTAAAGATGGAATTAATATGGTGGGCTTCTGAGAAGTTGACTTTTAAACCAAGTCTTTAAAGGAAGAATTATATTCTAAACTGGAGAATCATATTCTAAACATGGAAGTCCCATGTTGCTCCAATTTGTCTCTTCTTGATAAAAAGGTAAAACTTAGAAATCCCACACCAGTTGCTGTCAGTCATCCCATGCTAGACTTACGTAGTCCTGCCCTTCTATAATAGTCTGTAAATTGTCAAGAAGTACACATTTATATAAGTTATTGTTACTGAATATAATTTGACTTGAATTGATCATCATTGCTGGTGTAATTTTCAATAACATTGTATAGAGTTTGATAAGTGTATGTTCAGTAGAACAATATCATTTGGCTCAGGTCTCAACGTACAGAGTACTATTGCATGGAATGGCAATATCCTTAAAATATGAGATGTTGATAATTTATGATTAGCCTTCTTAGGGACAGAGTCATGGATTTGTTCTTTGAACCCAAATGGCATCAATTGTTTGGTAGCTAGATATAGTATTCATAAAGGGAAAAGCAGGGTGGGCCATTAAAAAAAGGTGTAATTCCCTCTATTTGTTAAAGTAGGCATATTATCATATGCTTTCTATTCTGATTTCCCTTAAGAACTATGGCTTAGAAATTATTGTTGGTGTTTGCCTTGCCTTCATGACAAAAAACTTCCAAAAATCCCAGCAGATGTTATCTATGAAACAAACTGGGGATGGGGCCACTAATATTAGTAAAAATTCAGTCAAGATGGGATGGACCTTTTCCTTTTAACAGACAACCTTTTTTTTTTTTAAAGTGTATTCTAGAGAATTAACAATTTGGGACGTGTGAAAGGAACACTAAATGTTCAAAAAGATTAAAATATCGGTGGGGTAGTTGCCTGTTGGACCCTAGGATTTATGTCATCATGTATTTCTTTGTTCACTAATGCATTCATTTATTCATTCAATAAATGCTTACTAAAAATCTATACTATACATTGTGCTAAGCCATATTCTACTGAGTATACAATGATAAATGAAATAGGGTTTCTGCTTTCCAGAAACTAAAGGTCTATGAGAGGAATTCAGCTATGTCCATGACATAATAAAAGGAGAAAGAGGTAGGAACTAAGAAAGAAATACATTGGAAATGGGATGGGATTCAGAGAGGGGTCTGAGGTATTGTATGTAGAGTAATTATTTTAAAATTTATGGTGTGCAAGGTAAGTTGGAGATTTGTTTAGAAAACATCTCTTTATTAAATAGAAGTTTATACATTGAGGAGAAGAATAATTATAGTTGACATTTATGGAATACTTAATATGTACCAGGCATTATATTAAGTGCTTTTCATGAACTGTCTCATTAAATCTCCACAACAACCCTCTAAGGTAGGCATTACTCTTTCTTATATTTTACAGATTGCTGTATTGTATACTCCATGGTTATAGCAAAAGCTTTGTCTGTATTAAAAAGCCATAGGGGTAGAAGGGTACAAAGGAAAGTAGATGTGTAATGCAGTGTTAATTATTGGGCCAGTAAAATCTCTCTAATTTAGGTTTTGGGGGAGAAAGTCATTTTACATTAACTTGATCTAAATGATGGGATCCTTCTAAGAAAATAAGTTGTGTTACTTCAGGTACTCCCAGACACATACATTATTGACTAAAGTTTTTTCTCAATTCATAAACACTGCTTTACAGAAACGAGATAATGACCATTTGTTTTCAGCACACTAAATGCAAAAATGGATGCTCAAGAAAACCTGATATTTTTTTCCCACGAATAAATTAAACATTTACCTACAATCCTATTTACATTATTGACTTAGGTACTGATTCTGTTTCCCCTCACTGGGCATAATTCTCCTCACTCATTTGAAGGGAGGAAAAAAACAATTTAAAATGTCCTCACCTTATTTTTCCTGCCTTGAGATAATTCTTGCTTCCAGAAGAGATGGGGAGGGGTGCTCTCAGAGCCCCATTTTGTTCCATACTTGAAGCAGGAAGGCTCTAGATAACAGCAGGACAGTATTTATTTTGGCTATAACTAAGCCTTTTTTTTTTTTTTTCCATTAATAAAAATGTTACTTTAGTGGTTACCAGTGGGGAGAGGGAAGTGGGGAGGGGTAAGAGAGGGGAGAGGGGTTAAGAGGTACCAACTAGTAGTATAAAATAAATAAGCTACAAGGATATATTGTAAAGCACAGGGAATATAGCCAATATTTTATAATAACTATAAATGGAGTATAACCTTTAAAAATTGTGACTCTCTATATTGTACACCTGAAACTTACATAATATTGTAAATCAACTATACCTCAATTAAAAAAAATACATAAAATTTAAAAAATTAAAAACATAAGCAAAAATAAAAGCAGTAAGCTGGGGATAAAAAAAAAAAAAGTTATTTAACTGTACCTTGACTTCATCAAACAGGCAAAGGGTAAATTAAAGTTGTCACATGTGGTGTCCTGGGTCGTCCCCAAGGCTGGAGTAGTGGGCACAACTCACTCATGGATGCTTTTCTCAGCTGCTTCTGCTTTTGCTTCCTGCCGAACTCTACTTCCCACCTGCCTGGGGAAAACTAGGACTTAGATGTTGAAATAACTCCTCTGGAACCTACAGTTGTACAATAAAAATATTTGTGCAAAAGAGATATATAATACACTTGAATTGTCACTTAGTGAATTTTATTTCTTTGCATAATGAAAGGTAAATATTAAAGAAACCCCCCTGCCTGAATCAATACATTCCATTGGGATGCAAATCAATGAGGCCTTGTGTATCAATATCTAACCTCTGTTGAAGTGATCTCCAAAGTTCGAATTCAGTTTTTACTTTCATTAGAAATTAAGTTTTAAGAGGTACCTTGACAAAGACATAAGAATGAATTATGTATATTAAAATTACATATGCCTATATACCAACTGTTGTTTTGGTGCTTAATATGAATTAATTGGCCATCTTTTTATTCCATATAATCCTTCATATTTTAAAATTATCATTACTGTTGGAGAAACCAAGGTGTAAGGTAATTTGCCAGGGGACGCAGTTAGTATCCTAGGTAGGAAATTGGGTCCCTCGGAGAGTTGTTATAGAAATGAAATGAGGCTCCTGGTAAAATGTCTGAGATGTAATGAATCATCATTCTAGAACCCAGAGAGCCATACTTTCAGTCCATTGTACTGAACAAAATCCCTCAGATATTTAAATTGTACAACCTTATTAATTTAACTTTAAGGAGCCAGAAAAACGGACTTATCAGGAAATATTCCAATCTACCAATATATTTAGTAAATGGAAGGACAAAGGTCATCATCTCTTTCAGAGGCTGCAAGCTGTATGTTATTTTCAATAAGCTGCTACCAGCTTAAGAAGGCAGTTACTGTGCTCGGATAGATAAACACAGACTAACTCAAATCAAGAGGCCCAAGTGAAGAGGTTCTACTGGATTTAGCTCCTTACCGTCGTTCAGCTGTGTGTTTTTAAACCAGTTTACACTTCATAAGCTGATAAAGCCTTGAGTACAAGTTTGAACTCCGAGAAGCGGGTTTGAGTAAGTCTAGACATTTGGTTATCTTCTGTCTAGCATTCATTTGTGTCGTGGGCGTCACATTCTGGGGATTAGCGTTTCATTATGCAGAAGCTGCTTTATCTTTGGCTTCCTTATAATAGCTTAGCGTGAATGCTGAGTGGAGAGAGAATGAAGGCCAGGGCTTTAGTAACTTCGGGGATCATACCTAAATGGGTTGGATGGATATGCATTATAACCTCACTCTCTTGATAGTTCAGTTGGTTAGAAGCGTCTTGCCTCCTCATTTAATGTGCAGTATACCAAGGAATTGACCAGGATTGCCTGAACAGTGAGATGATACTGTAGAAATCCATTTCTGTACCAAGTATCCGACACCTGGTATAAATGATAGCCGCGAGTGAGATTATCTGAGCTGTGGAAATCTAAGGGCCTGTGGGACACCTCTGAGTATATAATCACTGCCTGGTCACATTTTAATTAGCTTCTTTAGGCTCCAGAAAGCAGTTCAGTTTTTATCCCCTGAATTAAGCGTGTCTTCTATAAACAGTCAGCATTTTATTTTCAAAACTCAAAATGAAACAGTGTTTCATTTTCCTGACTCTCTGATTTTTTGAGGATGTGTTTCACTTTTAGAATGTATATAGGAATTTGAATTGTTTGCCCAAATAACCAT
Organism: Balaenoptera acutorostrata; assembly: GCF_949987535.1. Classification (NCBI taxonomy): domain Eukaryota; kingdom Metazoa; phylum Chordata; class Mammalia; order Artiodactyla; family Balaenopteridae; genus Balaenoptera; species Balaenoptera acutorostrata. The sequence goes on from NC_080073.1 coordinate 94,651,326, forward strand.
CTCTTTAATATCTATTTCCTTAAGCTACATCCTTCCAAAGGACATCTTGGCTTCAGGCTAAGTTCAGTGGCTCATAGAAATCGGCATTGTGTCAGGTGGGCTGCTGTGTCAGTGAAAAAGGCCGGACCAGCATCATCCATGCAGGCTTTTTCTTCAGACACCAAAATGTAATGTCACGTGGATTTAAAAAGAAAAAAAATAGTGATTAAGATGCACTGAAGAACAAGGTTACCGATTCAGTCCCAGTATGCACTTGTCAGATTCATTCATTCATTTATTCTCTCACCCACTGACTCCCATTCATTCAAACATTCATTAAACATTTGTTGCATAAGATATAACTGCTAGGTAGGCTTCCATTATTAGGTTCCCATTTTATGGACATGAACCCACAGTACAAGAGGGTCAGACTAAGAATAAGTGGATGTGATAATCCAAGTCTATAACAAAAAGGATGAGTCGGAGTCTCACCTTCTACAAAATGAACACACTACATTTTGCACCTAAAAGCCAGTTTTTCCTTTTGAAAGGCAGTGTGGTATGTGGTAAGAACAGGAGTTTAAGGACTAGACAGGCCTGGGTTTGAATCCTGCATTCTGTAATATGCTAGCTGTGTCATTTTGAGAACGTCCTTTTGAGCTTCGGATGGTCTTTGTGGAGCAATGGTTCCTACTTTGTAGGGCTGTGTGAAGATGAAAGATAAAACACGTGGCATGATCACTGGCACATTTGAACCATTTCAGCAAGTGCTATTTACCGTCCCTTTTCTTCCATTTCAAGCTGGTTTGGGTAGGAATTGGGAGAATCCTTTTCCCCCTGTGAATAGACAGATACCTCATCACCCCAATACTTGAGAACCGTATGACTTTCCTTTGCAGACAGCCCCCAGAGGGCAGCACCTCGATGCCAGAAGGTCTGGTTTGGTGCCTGTCCCACTGGGTGGCAGGTACCCAGTTTTCCACCATCACCCCAGAGACTGAGTTTCCCACTGTGCCCGGTGTTCATCCACCCTGATGACGCCTGTAGCTCCCAAGAGAGACAACAGCCCCACGGAGTGGCCTTGAGAGAAGCAAACTCTCAGCAAGGCTCTCCCCCTTAGGATGCCGTTGTTCCATTGCCAAACTCATGACCTTTGGGGAATTTGGAAATTTACTACTCTGTGGGGGGAGAGAGACAAAGAAATTCAAGATGAAGCTTTATCTAAAGTAAAGGGCTTTTATTATGAGTGTTGAATTGGGTTTGGATTTTGCACACCCTTCAAATTTCTTAGGGTGTGGGTGAGGGCGTCCTAGGAGATTTAATTATTTCCTTGAGAGGTGCCGAAGTTTGTGACACTGAGGCCCATTTTCTTCTGTTGTCCACGGAGGTGGCGGATGCTGGAAGTTAAATTTCTGAAAGACGGAGACTGTTGCCATAGATAGAATTGTATGGATATTTGAATACAGTTAAGTACTTGGTGGAGTTTGATTTTGTTGTTTTGTTTTTGGAAAGGGAAAATTAAAGTAGTGTACGTATGGGTAGAGAGGAGTGTGGGCAATGGAGTTATAATGCTCTAATGGGTTCCTGAGATAAGGAAGACTGGGTTACAGTATTAGTAAACCCTTAGGAGATAAGGACACACAGGAGGCTGCCTAAGGCAGTGTATTAATCTTAATAGTCTCTCACGATTAAGACCTGACTTATTTCAAACTAAATTTCTTACCTTTGAGTGTTTGCATGCAAGGTCTGGTCTGGATGCCTGGGAACATGCACAGCCAAAGGGAAAGCTTTTAGAAGGTTTTCTGCTACTTGGCAGAGTTTGTATTCTATAGTTCACAATTCCTGGAATCAATATTTACATTAACTTAGATGGTAACATCTCAGAATTTGCATCCAAGATCCAACAGCATCTTTACTGCCTTGATTTAGCAAACCTGTATTTCATGCATTCAGTCATATGTTCAACTAACATGTAATATCTCCCCAAGCAAGCTCCTGGGCGATAGAGAAATGAATTAAAACATACACGTTGACCTCAAGAAGGCTGACAGTCTATTCAGGGAGGTAAGACAATAACTTAAACACAGGGACCACGTGGAATCATCTTATGAATCGAGATTGGATTCTAGTGGGTGGAGAAATTACTTCCTTCTGAGGAAATCAGAGAAAGGCATGAGGTATATCTGAGCCAGGATTTTGAATGACTAGAATCCGGGTCCCCTCTTTTCAGATCATGAACCAGCAACCTCCACACTACGATGACATTCATTTTTCTCCCAGGTCAGTTATGGGCAAGAGTTTTATCATCCTTGAACCTCGTCATTGATCTGCACCCTTACTCTCGTTCTCTCCTATCCTTACCTTACCCCCTCCCTGACTTCTTAAATCCTGATGCAGTCAGCAAGGGTTGTCTTGTTTTGTTTTTTAACCTTCAAGAAGAGTCTGGGTGAGGGTTCCTGGATTCCTGCTTGTCTTCGTAGGAAAATATCAGGTCCATGTTGCTACGACTGGGTGTAAACTTGCTCCCGTTTGCAGCAATAACCAGATTGTCACGGGCTTTCACTGAGCATCACCCATGAGTAGGACCCTGAATTTCCCTTTTTTTTTTTTTGTTTGCATACTTATTAATTTATTACAAGATCTACCATTGACTTTATTTAATTCAATATCCATGTTGAAGTAACATACAGTATTAGTAAGATTAATAGAGACAGCCAGACCTAGAGTCAATAAGACATGAAAATTAGTAATATATAACTATTATTGATTATGCCTAAGTTATTTTCAAGAGCATAGACTATGGCTAATATCAGGAAGCATCCTTTAGACTTCTATTTTCTGAGTATTTCACATCTTTTAGCATTGACCATTGTCATTCAAGATGAGCACTGTTATGCATGAGAGAACACTTAAATTCACTTTATTCCACAGATGATGTGTTTGACCTGAATATATGTGTTTCTGATATACTTGTCATTCACTGGAAGTTTCCAATTTAAAGGACGCTCATGATGAAGCCTTTAATTTGTTTTACTTATTGATTTTTGGCTGCGTTGGGTCTTCGTTGCTGTGTGCGGACTTTCTCTAGTTGCGGCGAGCGGGGGCTGCTCTTCGTTGCGGTGCGCGGGCTTCTCATTGTGGTGGCTTCTCTTGTTGCGGAGCACAGGCTCTAGGCACGCGGGCTTCAGTAGTTGTGGCACACGGGCTCAGTAGTTGTGGCTCACGGGCTCTAGAGCGCAGGCTCAGTAGTTGTGGCGCACGGGCTTAGTTGCTCCACGGCATGCGGGATCCTCACGGACCAGGGCTCGAACCCGTGTCCCCTGCATTGGCAGGCGGATTCTTAACCACTGCACCACCAGGGAAGCCTTTAGAAAATGAAGAGAACTTAGTAAAAATTAGAAAAATGAGTAAAGCAAAGGATTGCATCATTTTATATCTCTGAATTTTGTGTCTATTAACCCTGCTTAAAGCAGGGGACTTCATGTAGAAGGCATCCCCTTACATGGGTTTAGACAAACCACTGGTTAAACCCTCATGTCCCAAATATTACTACATGAAAAAATGCCAGACAGAGCCTGTGAAGTAAGTCTTAGTCAGAAATCCCATTGCAAGATCAGCAAGTCGTGTCTTCCTGTGCCTCACCTTTGTAAATCAGATTTATTCTTCAAAGGTCATCTCAGCTTCTTCTCCTCCATGAAAGGCCTTTCAATACTTGTTTGGTTCTCTAATTGGCTTATGATAGTAGGCCTTGTATCATCCACTGGATTATAAATTCCTTCAGGGAAGAGACCTCAATTAAGCACACAGTGGAGTCGCAGTATTTCAAAATCGAAAGTATAATGAGGGGAGAGGAAGGTGACTTGGGGTTGTGACTTGTCCAGGGTCACAGAAGATAAGAGGCTGAAGCAACACAAGAACCCAGGTCTCCCTGTACCTGCCCCCAATGTCGTCTTCTATCTCACAGCTGCCATTTGGGTCACGTTCTTCATATGTTTTTTTGGTAATTTGATACTCATCTTCCATCCTCTCCAGCCAAAGAACATGAACCCAAGCTCAGTTCTTGAAGGGTTCATTGTAAAGCATGCTTTAGAGCCAGCTTAAACCTGCTCTTCGCTTTACTTTTCTCATCCAGCATCAGTCAGCCGAGACATCACTTCCACAGAAGGCCAGCAGGGGGAGTCCACTTGTGTGGAGCTTCTATAAAACCAACTGTATTTTAAAAACCGCAGACCGCGATGTGTGAGGTGAAGGGGCCAAGAAGGGGACCTGGCTTCTGCATGTCTGAGAGCTTTTTAAAATGGTCTTGAAACAACCCTAGACCTCCATCAACTGGCTTTTTAAATTACACAAACTGCAAGTCAGATTTTTAACTAGGTTTAAAAAGTAGGTACACATCACAACTACAATTACCGTTTTTGTTTTGTTTTTTTAATTTGCGTTTATTATGGTTGTGCTTTGCATAGAGAAGACAAAAGGAGAGGCAATTCTGCAGAGCAGGCAACCGCTCAGGGTAACCGTCTCCTGCTGATTTGTAAATGTTGGGGCAAAACAGAGTTCGTTTTTTTGGGAAATAAATGTCAAAGCAAGTCAGAGTCATTTATTCCTTAGCAGGAAATATCGATCTGGTGACATTGTTCAATTATAATGACTGTTTCTATTGTGTTAAGTGACTGAGGTATATTTAACCAATTTCTGTGAAGAACGAAGCGCACTGTGTCATTGGATTGGCTAAATGTTAGAAGCCCTGTGTTGTTTTAGCCAGTTCCTTTGTCCCATCACCAATATTTATTAAGCACCTACCATGTGCCAAACATTCTGCTGGCGGCCAGGATAAGAAGTAGGTTTTGGAATTGGACACACTGGGGTTCAAATCCCACTTCCGCTACCTACCTGTGAGAATTTGGACAAGTTGGTTAACCGTTTTGTCCTCATTTTCCTTACATTAAAGCCGTAGAGGTTATTCTGAAAATTACAGAATACGCGTCATGAATTTAGACAGTGCCGATCAGATGGCATGGCCTAAGTTATCATTAACTTTCATGATCGTCCTCCTCATGTTCTTTCTTATCATAGCCCTCATCCTCATCTTCAGGGTACCTATTTGGTGAAAGAAATGTTTAACTCAGCAGCTTAACATGAACACATTTACCAGCGAACTGGATCTAGAAATGGGGGGCAGGGAGCAAACGTGAAAGCCAGCTTTGGTGATGACATGATTTAAAATAACTAGTGTTTATTTAAAAATTTAAAAGAGACACTAAGTCACATTTCACAAGGCTATACCATCCTTAAGGGTACATTCGAGGAGTATGCATTAAGGTACCTATAAGACAATACTTTCTTCCTCAAACTCCCAGCCACCCCCTAGCCTGTTCGTCCTCCTGCCTGTTCCTGAGATGTCACCAAGGTTCTCCCAAGCGCTTTCCAGCCCCGCTTCTGCCAGGCTCGTGGTGACCCTCTCCTCCCTCCATCCCTCCATCCCTCCCTGTGTTCATGGTATGACCCCCAGACACCCTTCTGGAATGTTTCATCAGCTCCTGTTTCTGCCCTTTGATGTCAGAAGGGTTGGTGATTGGTCATTCTTATACTCTTTTACCAAGCAGAGATAGGGAAATGTGTCCCTTCCCTCCTGAGTGTTAAAAATTCTCTTTTCAGACCATAAAACTTGGCAGACTCGCATTCGTTATGACCCCACTGTCCCTTCCCACTGCCTTCCCAAGAGGCTGGGTTGGTAGATGCTCCCACTGTTACATCTCTTTGTATCAACATCACTCTGCCCCCCTCCAGCATCCCTCCCAGTTACACCTGACCCTCTACTCAGAGTCAGTTCCTTCCTTAGACTGCCAGCTGCTGAGAAGGTCCAAGAAATGCTGACCTTCAGATACCATGTGTCAGCTACTGTTGGTTTGCTGCCATAAGTCTCATCAAACAGGCCTCTGTACAGATATAACGTCTCTCCCCCTACGTCACAGGCCACCCAGACTAACCCACATTCACAGTGGGTGTGCAGCAGCTCATACCGTCCAGCTGGGCTTCTAGCTGCACATGATCCGATGATGAGAAACTACTGACCCAGGATTTCAGAGCATAGGTTTCTAGACTAATTCCTCGACTCCTTAACAGTATTGTGCCCTCGGGCATTTTAGTCATCTCCTTGCTTCTCCCCTTCTTTAAAGTATGGTTTTTACTAAACACCTTGCAGTATCTAATTGAAAGTGACGTATAAGCAAACAAGATATTGTAAATGAAACCATCCTCAGCATCCAAAGGGTGATACAGATACTTTTGAGGAACATGTGTCGACATATTCTTAGGACAGACTGACCGTGAGAAGGTCATCTCTTGGTGACCTCCGAGTGCCCCAGGGAGAGGAGTTACTGCCATTCCAGTGTCCGCCTAGGCATTGGTTTGCATGCAGTTTCCGACTCCAGTCATTCCATCCATATTATTTTGCATCATAAAGGCATAGCCTTAGGGGAGAATGATTTTTTCAAAACATTTTAATAATGTGTTTCTGTCCTTAACCTAAAGTTAAAACTTTAGGTAAAAGTAATGCCTTAGAATGTGATCTTTTAAACTTAAGACATCATTGCTACTTCCTCCGTGACCTTGGCCACGTCTCATCTCTCTGAGCCACAGCTTCCCATGGATGACCTCTGACCTCCTCCTGCTGTGAACTTTCACCAATCTAATTCCATATGGCAGATATGAAGGAAGTAGGACATCTAGTAAAGCCTTCAGAGGTTATGAATGCAGTACGTGTGTGTCAAGTTCAAGCTCATTCATCTTCGCTGTACCTTGAAACTAGAGATGGCTCCATTAGTAGCTGACTGGGAGTGAATCACAGTAGGGCTTGCTCAAAGTTTCCTTTAGTTTCTTGAAAAGCTATTTCACTTGGGTTCTTCTGGGTATGATTAACTTAGAGAGAAAAAGAATCCAAAAATTCTAGCCACCTCACCATTCCTCCAAGGGTTCCACTTCTTTAGTGTCCTGTTGTTTTAATTTAATGAAGGCAAATTATAGAGGGTGGAAAGAAAGAGAAAACGAGGCTGTGGGCCATCAACTTCGTCTGCATTTAAAGTAGAAGAAAACATCCCAAACACATTTACCGTCTTTCCCTTCCAAAAATGGGAGAGCACGGGGTAGATGCTTCTTCCTGTGCTAGTTAATTCACTGTCGTTTCATGAAGAAGTGGGGAGCAGGGTTAAAGCCCCAAAGCCCAGATTCCCTTTCCAGCCCCCAGCGCCATCGCCTCTCCCCATTTGCTGCCTCATCTTTCACCTCCAGTAAACTTAACGTCTTCATTGGAGCACTGATTGCTTGAGTGTTCTGTAAAGGACATTAGCAGACTTTGCACATGAGATGCATGAATATTAGCCAAGACGGAGGGACAGGATGTGCTGTAAATGATCTGTGGGAGGAGTGGCGGGCAGGAGTTGTGGTTGAAGACTGGGTCTCCTCCAATCGACCATGGCAACCGGGAGCCTGGTGCTTCAGCTGTCAAAAGGAGAGCTTGGCATAGTTCACCTCTGAGATCGCTTCTCGTGTAGTGCTAACGATTTATGAAACCTAGGCTGTATAAAACAGATTGTTTTATTGCTTCCTGCATGACCAGTCTGTTGCATTTCTGGGCCCAGCTCCCTGAGAGCATTTTGAATTATAGCTCAGGTAATTTCCATCCACAAGGTGCATGATGTCATAGGGGGCACTGGGGAAAATTGAAAGGAGGTAGGCTGGGAAATAAAGGTGTTTCAGGATAAAAAAAATAATAAAGGTGTTTCAGGATAAAATAAAAAATATCATGTAGGTCCTAACTCTCACCATATAGTTGTTTATAGCTCACAGCTAAGACTTTTGGCTTTTATTAGTATGATGTAAGTAGACAGCTCCCTAAGAGACTGTCTTTAGTCAAAAGTTGACTAGTAAGTTTTGTGTGCCTGCAGTATACTTACTACAGAGCAGATTTATCTGCTGACATGTGACACGCGGGGGAACACTGATGCAAATGCACTTCACACGTGGATCCGACTCTTATTCCAGGGCAAGGGGTTGGAATGTGGATTCCTGTGTCCAGGTCGCATTTGATACTCTGAGAGCTCCAAGTGCAAAAGGCTTGCTTTTGAGAAATTAGACAAATACCAGGACATCTTCCAAGCCAAGCGCGGTGGACGAATGTTTTAGATGCTCAATAAATATTGTTAAATGAAGGAAGAAAGTTTCCCAGACTAAGAGCGGGTGACTGGAAAAGTGATTATTATGCATATAAAATAAGAGTGTGCGCTTCGCGGCTGGATGGTCTTTCCAGCCTGTACTGGCAGCCCCTTGCTTGCAGTCACACCCCTGTGGCTGAAAGATGAGCTGCTTGGGAGGGGAGCGCTGGCATCTCACGGGATGCGGATCAGAAAACGGCCCTCTTGGAGTGTGTGTACGCGTGCGTATGGGTTGGGGGTTGGAGACACAGCTTGACTACAACCCGAGGATGTGAACCCACTAGGTGGGCTCTGCCCTGCTCCGGTGGGCTTGGACTTTAAAGTCAAGTAGGAGGCTGAGCCCGAGAGACCCCCAGCGTGTTGAAATGGCCCTAACCCAACATCGCGCACGGCCTGTGGGATCAGAGCTTGTTGTGTCTAGTTGGGTCTGGCCCCCAGGGAAGAAGTGGGCAAGATGTCCTTTCATCTCCGGGGGCTTTGGGAGGGCACGGGTGGAACTAGAAGGTACATTCCTCCCAAAGCATCTTCTGTTGGAAAATGGGAAAGCAAAACATGCCCAGTTTCAACAAGTTTCACTTTCTCTGATCCTTCTTTTGTTATTTTCCTCTGTCTCTTAAATACTGTTGATTAAAAGAGCTCTCCAAGAAAAGATTTCCAGGGAATGCTTTTTAGAGGTCATGTGGAAGCCAAGAATAATTGGCCTCCTTTTTTGGCCAAGAACTCTGAAGTTAAGGAGAGTTTGATTTGCTCCCCCCCTGAGTCCCCGCCGTGCACACACTTATGTTCATATCATTAACCGTCAGCTGCTCTGGATCCCTATCAAGGATGGACACACGGACCAGCAAAAGCCAGAATTCGGCTCAATATCAATCCCCTAGATGTGAATGTCTCTTCTAAATTTTAGACTACATAATTTCAACACTTTTTTTCTACCACTAGACGTTTAGAGCTCCCTCCACTGTCACTGTGTTGTCATATTTAAGTTTTTTTGTTTGTTTTTTAAGATCAATACTTCTTTAACCATAGCAGGGAGAGCATTTTATTTTTTTTTACACTTATTTCAAGAGTTGCACGTGAAGCCCAGAAGTGTCGCATGGATTCCTAGCACCCGTAGACGGGCCGTTGCTGATGCTTGTGCTTCTTTCAGGGCCAGGAGAGTTTGGGGGGCGGGGGGCAGAGGAGGATGAAGAAGGGGTTAGAGGATGGCACTGAGAAAAGGAGCAGCGTGATAAATGTGATGTAAAAGTGGCTTAGCCTGAAGAGCTAATCAGCTCCTCTGCTGTAGGAAATGGCAGAAGCCCCATCTTTCAGCTAGGAAGCCGGGGCCCTGGGATTCCATCCCCTTGCCTGCCGTCCTATGAAGCAGCATGAAATGCCTTATGCGTTTGATTCTGCTCTGAAGGCAGTGGCGCATGTCCACAGTTGGATGTGTTCTGCTAGGTTTGGGATCTGGCAGACTTCTACTTCTTGCTAGGGTCCCAGTCTGTCTTTTTTTTTTTAATTTATTTATTTTTTATTTATTTATTTATGGCTGTGTTGGGTCTCGGTTGCTGCGCGCGGGCTTTCTCTAGTTGCGGTGAGTGGGGGCTACTCTTCGTTGCGGTGCGCGGGCTTCTCATTGTGGTGGCTTCTCTTGTTACGGAGCACGGGCTCTAGGCCCACGGGCTTCAGTAGTTGTGGCACGTGGGCTCAGTAGTTGTGGCTCATGGGCTCTAGAGCACAGGCTCAGTAGTTGTGGCTCACGGGCTTTGTTGCTCCGCGGCATGTGGGATCTTCCCGGGCCGGGGCTTGAACCCATGTCCCCTGCATTGGCAGGCGGATTCTCAACCACTGCGCCACCAGGGAAGCCCCCCAGTCTTTCTGAGTGTTGTGTGCGCGTTGCAGGGGGCAGGGTGTATTTATATGTTTATGTATAGACACACCCGTACAGCTATGTATGTATATGCATATATAATCAACAAGACGTTCAAAATCCAAAACGTTGTTTTAAGTTATTAAAAATTCCTTATCAACAAATCTGAATTCAGCCTGGGGTAAAACCACCTCCCTCATTTGGCTGGCGAGACAATGGTTTTGGGTATTGTAAAACTTTTCTAGAGACGTAAGATACCATTTGATGCTGGGGGGAGAGAAAATAGTTCTCATGTGTAATTGCATCAAAGCTTAGCAACTTGGAGGCCACGACCTCCACGTGCAGTGGCGTCCTCTTCATTTTCTGCAGTGGGGAGACTCTAGCCCTGGGCTGGCAGGAGCCGGCTCTGACATCAGATGCTCTCTGTTCCTGCTTAATGTCAGTGAGAGCTGGAAGTTAGATAAATGAGAACAGGAGAGGTCTGGGCCCATGGAAATGGTTCTCACTTGAAAGGAGACCCAGCTTTCCTAATTTGTTGCAGCTAAGCCTTGCATTCGTTATAGCCCTGATCCTGGGCGGTAAGGATCTCAGAAGTAATGTGTTCTGTCTCTCTTCTTCTGTCATTCTTAGCTTGTGAGTTGGCGTGTCTGTTGTCACCCAGAACACTGCTATAAGCCAGTTATCTCTAATTTTTAAAAACCAGTTTGGAATTAACAGATACATACTACTATACGTAAAATAGATAAACAACAAGGACCTACTGTACAGCACAAGGAACTATATTCAATATCTTGTAATAACCTATAATGGAAAAGAGTATTAGAATATGTATAGTATATGGTATATATAACTGAATCACTTTGCCGTACACCTGAAACATTGTAAATCAACTATACGACAATTTGTAAAAAACAAGTTAGAAAACCCATAAAATCTTCCTGACCAATATGCACTGTCCCTGTTTTATGAAACTACATTAAAAGGGCAAATTAAAAGAAAGGGGAACAGTCTGAAATGTGCTTAGAGAATACTCTAAATTCTAGGGAAGTAAGTGACCAGCAAGTGATAGGCCTAGAAACAAATAATGGGCAACATAGGAAGATCTTATTTTCTTTAATCACATGGATCAACTAGTGATTGAGAAAATGTAGCAGCTGAGATTTCAGAATCAAGAGATCCCTGGGGCAGGGCTGTTGACCCTACAGGGGGAAAAATACTCAGTTACACTCATGAGATTTAAACATGGTACAGCTGACCCTCGGACCCACCGTGGATACCAAAATCCAGGGATGCTCACGTCCTGTGGTCCACCCTCCAGTATCCACAGGTTCCACATCCGCAGATTCAGCCAACCTCAAATAGTGTATAGGTTAGTCAAATCCAAGGATATAGGGGGCTGGCTGCATATTTGTTGAAAAAAATCTGCGTGTAAGTGGTACCACGCAATTCAAACCCATGTTGTTCAAGGGTCAATTGCACTTCTGTTGCAACTGCTGAGAACTGAACAGTTAAAAGTCAATATTGATTATTTTCCTCTTTAACTAGAGACTCCCAGGGTTTCCACCAGTGGGCACTCCTACTAGAGGCAAAACCTGTAGTGGTTGTTTTTGTTGATGATTTAACCTTTTTTGACACCGTCTCATCTGCTCTAAGATAAAAGTCTCAGCCACAGCTCTCCCTGTTTCCACTCTTTCAAGCTTTGCAACAATACCAGCGTCATATCCTAGAAGCCAGCTTACTCTGGTGGATAAGTAGTTTATACCGGCTCGTAAAGTGTTACACTCTTGTCAGAGTAAGTTCCACATCCTCACCAGCTGCTTGACTTAAGGAGGTAGTAACTGTCCAGATTATGATAACATGTTTTCACATGCCTAGTAAAAGAGAAATTGACCCCCTGTTCACAAAAGTACAATATTAATGAAATAAGCTTCCTGTTTAGCTAACCAGACTTATTGTCCTAATAACTTAGCAGTGATTTCCTGGTCCTTTTTAAACCAATTTTTATGCTTTTATGAGAATCTGGCAAAGGTATTAGAGGGAGAGAATGCAGAAGTTCACGTCGTCCTCAGTGCTTCATCCAAGAATTTTCTTTCCTTCTTCCCTTCTCTGTTTGATATCTTGCTTCTAATGAAACTCAGGGACGAGATTCTAGATTAGATTCTAGTTAGAAAATCAAATTTCTATAAAGTGTGCATCCAGAGAGGAAAATGCATTCGTGTATCCAACATTAGGCAGATAGATAAATAGATGAATATAGATATTGAGCAGCTTGACTTTTCAGATGTTTTTCAAAAATTCTCTTTTGGGGCTTCCCTGGTGGCGCAGTGGTTGAGAATCTGCCTGCCAATGCAGGGACGTGGGTTCGAGCCCTGGTCTGGGAAGATGCCACATTCCGCGGAGCAACTGGGCCCGTGAGCCACAACTACTGAGCCTGCGCGTCTGGAGCCTGTGCTCCGCAACAAGAGAGGCCACGATAGTGAGAGGCCCGCGCACCGCAATGAAGAGTGGCCCCTGCTTGCTGCAACTAGAGGAAGCCCTCGCACAGAAACGAAGATCCAACACAGCCCCAAAAAATAAATAAATAATAATTAAAGGTGCTAATAATTAAAAAAAAAAAATAGTTGTACTTTTCTTAAAAAAAAAAATTCTCTTTTGGCTTACCTGATTTCTCTGTAAACTTAATGATTTCGCCTTCTGAGATCTTTCTACAAATGGCATGTTCCTCGACTAGTAAAAGCATAATGAAGATGTAAGAAGTAACGTGGATGAAGCGGGTTTGGAGAGGAAGATGCTGAGCTCTGTTTTGGGCGTTTCTGGGCTTTGTAGAGACAGCCCGCCAGGCGAGGTATAAGGAGCTGGGAACGTGAATCTGGAGGTTGGCGACGTGGGCGTCTTCAGTTCAGAGCGGAGCGGTCAAGTTCTGAGTGGACGAGGCACCCAGAGAAAACACAGAGCGAGGAGAGGTGTAAACCAGGGACAGGATTCGTGTTATAGCAGAGGAGGAAACAGCAAGGGAGATGAAGGAAGAGGGGTCAGTGAGCTTGAAAATTCAGTAGAGTCTCTCCCATCAAAACACAAGGAGACAGGTAGCAGGAGGGGACCTGCAGGGACTCAGCCCTAAGGCCCTCACTAAAATCCAGCCCTCCCAGCTGCCCTTGCCAAAGACTCACCCTCCCATCCCTTCCCACAACTTAGAATCACCTTATTGGGAGGAGAAGTGGAAAGATAAACCTAAGGAAATGAGCGCACGTGGGAAGCTTGCTCTCTGAGGCCAAGAGCAGAAATCACCCACGCTGACCATTCTCGGGCCTACTTGGGACAGAGACATCAGAGGCAGCCCCAGGCTTGCATGCAAATTCCTACAGGAAGGAGCATTCCAAAGAGGAAAAGCACCCTCTTAAAAAAAAACAGAAAAAAAAAGCCATATGGTTTCAAGGGCTTTTAACCTCTCAACTCTGGCCCATTGAAACTTCAACCACTGTCCCCAAGGTCTGGAGCTCCCCTGCCTCTAGGAAAGGGGATGAGAAGGACTTCTTGAATTCATGGAGAGATGTGCACAGTCGCTCTCAGACGTTTTATTCCATTAGTGGTGGTAACAAAGGGGTGGCATAAGGGCACATAAGCACTCTTGTAATTTCCATCAGTCCTCCTTTTTTTTAATGAAGAAAAGTGGTGATTTCTCCATCTTGTGTAAAGAGCCGTGCAAATGTGGCTTCAAAGCAAGTCGATCTAACCCACTCCATGTGGACTGTTCCCCATCGAAGCAGGCCCTTCTGTGCAGACCGTGAGAGCTGCTGCTAGCTTTCAAGGGTGAGTTTTGTGAAATTGATGGGGAACTAATATATGTATGTCAAGTCTTTGTTTTAACATAAGGACATTTTAAAATACTTTTCTAATCTTTTCAAAAAGGAAAGGACATTTTAACGTCCCCAAAGTAAGAATACTATCTCAGAATGAATCATAGAAATTTAGTGTTATGACAAATTCGCCATACCATATTTTCATTTCTGTGCATTGGCCCTGGTTCTCAGACCAGCATGTGGGCTAGAGGGTTAGCCAACAAAGATGGCCAAAATATCCCATCCCCAGCAAGGGTAGACCATGACGTTCTTCGAGCCTTTCTCTGACTTGTAATTCTTGAAGCCCCTCACTAGTGCCAAAATCGAAGACTTTCCCTGCCCCCTTTCTCTTCTAGACTGTGAGCTCTTTGGGGACAAGGACAGTATGGTATTCTTAATAATCTTTAGCACAGAGTCAGGTATGAAAGAGGGGCACCACAAATGTGTGATGAATCAGTGCATGAATGTTCTGAAGTGGGGGTGGGGATTGCCATTGTCGAAAAGATCAAAGAACCGGCAGCTCTCGTGTAAGATGTCCATCCACGTGGTCCCTGAAGAATTCCATGGTTGGGGTGAGACCAAATCGGAATGCCCGTCAGCCAGGTACCCAGAACACCTGTAAAGGCTGAACGCGACTTGAAAACTGGTACCTCGAAGCAATGAAGGTAAGCAGATGGCCCTGTCATCTGGGCCTGGCTGTGTCATCAGAAGAGAAGGGATTTTTGAACGAGGAGAGAGGAAGCAGTGGTGGAGTCCGCTCGGGGTTGTCGGGGGTGAGCCGCCTTCTCCTGGAAGGGCCGTCGCATGAACTGGTGTCTGCAGGGAGCCGAGCAAGCCTCTGCTGGAGGGGACATTTTGGAAAAACTGTTGGAGAGCATAGCTGCTTTTACTAGATCTGCGTAATCGGAGGGCAGAGCGGAAAGAGTTAATGCTGAGTGAGCAGGAGAGGGACAGACAGCCCTGTGGGGAAGGACTGGAGGATGGGTGAAAGGGATGCTTCCACAATGCTTCTCAAACTGTAAAGTGTATGGGAGTCCCCTGACGTTCTTGGTGAAATGCACATTCTGGTTCTGCTGTCCTCTGTGGGGCGTGAGGTTCTGCATCTCTAGGAAGCTCGCTGGTGGTGCTGATACTGCTGGTCTGTGGACCACGCTATGAGTAGCAAGCATGTAGGTCATGGAAGAGAAGGGTGTTGAGGGGGCCCAGGAGCCAGTTAGAATGTCGATGGAAGATTCTGTGGCTGATCACTTCTGCTTGCTGTGAGAGCAGGGAATCTCAGCAGCAGCACTCTTGACATTTGGGGATGATGAGTCTCTGTTGGAGGTGGGAGGATGGGGGCAGGAGGCTGTCCTGTGCACGGTAGGATGTTTAGTAGCCTCCCCGGCCTCTACCCACTGCATGCGTGGTAGCTCCATCCCACCTTCCACTCCCATGTTTGTGACAACAAAGACGTTTCCAGACATTGCCAAGTGTCCCCTGGGGGACAGAATTTTCCCCAGTTGAGATCTAGCGGGTTAGAAGGAGAGTTAGGGGCCCACCCGTACACATCCACCTCCTGTTTTCTGGGACCATGAGGCAGAAATGACTTAACTCTGATATGCTTAGAAGGCAACGCACTTTTCACTATTTCAGTCTTCAGAAATGCTGAGAAAGTGTTTGCTTTTAATTGGACAGCCTGATTACTTTAAAGTGTCCTCAGCACAGACCAGCGCCTCAGCCCCATTTCCTTACAGTTTGAGTGAAACAGTAGGGAAATTTCTTTCCAAGAAAATGTTGGCTCAGTAACCTGACATCATTTTAAGTCATCACCACACACCCACCAAAATTGTGAGATAAAATGGAAACTCCATAATCTATTCTCAGGATCCCAGTATTAGCGATTCACTGCGGACCGCTAAGAATTTCTTTGTATCCATCCATGGCCACATTTAACTTTTCTTCCACCGCCTCTAAAATGCTTTCCAGCTCCGAGGTCAGTCAGTTGAGCCTCAAAAATCCTGACAAGGGGACAGATGGGCATGCTTTTTTCCTGTTGTTAGAGTTATTTCTGCTCAACGTGTTGAGAAAACATCTCAAGGTTTTAACCCTGGCTTGGTCTTGGAACAAGAGGCACTTTAACGGGCTAGCACTTCATTTGGCCCTGGGGGGTGAACATGCCCTGTAGGGACCGAGGGCCTATCTTGTACAATCGGTTAAACTTTCTCTTCAAGCCAAAGAAAACTTAGATCCAAACAGGATTTAGTCTCAAGCTAAAACAAAAATGTACATCATGTCAAAAAGCCTTCTCCAAATGCTGCTGTTAATAAGCAATGCTGTGTTTTTACTGGAAAAGCATGTATCTAGCCAGGCATTCTTCACATTTTTCCCAGGATTTAGTCATAAAATCATTTTAGACATATTGCAAGGATAAAATGTGTACATATCTGATAAAGGGCAGTGATTTTTTTTTTCTTTTCTGCTGTATCACTCCCTAAGAATGGGGAAAAACAAACTATGGGTAAAAACATGTGTATGTATATGTATATATGCCCATGTGTACACATACATGTGTATATGTATGTGTATATAGTTTTCTCCCCCGATGGAGAATGTATGTGTGTGTGTAAAATAAACTATATAAAACAAACTATACACACACACACATGCATATATATCCATTTTTACCACTGAATGCAAGAACCTGGCTTTTTAATTCACTATTATGATTCAATTTAAATTGGATACCGCAGATCTTTCCCCTGGGTGTGAATAAGTTAGATCCAAAGCATAGAAACATTCCCTTATCATGCTCACATGCCTACAACATCTTTAGGAATTCACGTTGAGTGTGTTTGGATCTGATTTATCTAGGCCATTGCAGTGTGGACATAGTTTCTGTGTGTGGTCAGGAAGGGAACAGGGCTGTTGGGGGTCGTTATCTATCCATGTAGACATGGGTGCATCGTCATTGGCTGCATTGCTAACCAAAGGAAGGAGAAAAGTGAACCCAGATGTTAATCATTTGAAAAAAAAAAATTCCCATTTTCGAAACAGACTGACATAAAAAGCAGTCATCTGTGGTAGAAACTAAGGAACACTGACTGGACTTGGATTCCTGGGTTTGAGTCCTGCCTGTGCAACTTACTAGATTGTGACCTTGGATGGGTCACCTGACCTAACATTTCTCATCTGCTAAATGTGGATAATGAAACTCAATATCGAAGTAGTTATGAGGACTCGATGATGAGCTCATCCATCAAACTCTGTGAGCCTGGTGAAGGTCCATACAAATGTCAAGTGGCCTTTTTTTTTCTTGCAGATATGATTCTTGTGTGAGTTCTTGGTGATGCACACACAATTACGTTTCTGAGTCAGACTAATTTCTGTCGCAGATCATAGACATAGTAAATCAGTAATAGATTAATCGGAAACTCTGAACTGACAGTGATTTGGTGGTAGGTGGTTTGGTGGTACGTGCCTGTGCCTGTAGTGATGGAAGTTCCCCTAGCCCTACTCTTCTTGCCTTCAGAATTCTAGTTCTAGTCTCATTAAGAAAAAGCTGGAATGAATGCCATAGTTGCTGTTAAAAGTTTAGCTACTGGCTTGGGGATGACAGGGATTCTGATTTGTAGCATTTGCTGACTCTTGTGATGTAAATACTCCCACAGTGACCAATTTCACACCATCAACAGGACATCATCCATTGTGAGGTTGGGAACAGATGCACAGTAACTCACCATTACATAGCATTGGGTTGGCCCAAAAGTTCGTTCGGGTTTTTCCGTAAGATGTTAAGGAAAAACCCGAACGAACTTTTGGGCCAACCCAATAGTTCCACTATGCAAGTAGATGGAATTAACCTCAACCATATAGATAATAGTTAAATTGAGTAAAATAATTATGGAGTGATGAGTTTTGAATATAACTTGTTTAATTGTAAGTTTATATAGTTTAATTTTTAATAACGGTTGTGTTTGACACTCGGCTCGCATATTTAGCGATCAGCTGGTACAGGCTGGCTCCAACACACCACTATTTCTCTTTGATTACGTTAAAGCACAAACTTGTACCATGAGTCAGCAAGTTCAGGACCATCCTGGAAAACCAGCATGGAAAATGCAGCCATAAATGGATTTTTATTTCTGTGGACTTTGGATGAGCCAGCTATTCATGGTCCCACATTTTCTACTGTATTTCCCTCTGGCTAACAGAGTGGGTATTGGTTTATGAGAATGGTTTATGGATCTAGTTATTGGGACTTGTATTTGAAAGTTTCAACTTTTTAACTATTTGAAAGACAGTGACGACTTAGAGCAGGATCTCTTTGTTGGTGATTAAGAGAAGAATCTAGAAACTATTCCTAAGGAGAGAATAGTAATTTTTCTTCTTCTTCTCGCTATCCTAAAAGGTCCAGGAGGAAATGGCCATTGGGGAACAAAGGATTAAAATTTTAGCCCATTCATGATGTACATGCTTGGGAAAGGGGTCTTCAGGTGACATGTACCTCCTTCTTTAATCAGAAGGTGATGTGATGGAGGCCTTATGTTTGACCAGTCATGTTGTGACTGTGGAGAATTTGAGAAGCCAGGCTAGGAACACAGAGAAAAAAATGTTTAAAGGCAGCTTTTATTCAACACCATCAAAAGGATCTACAAGCCAATGAAACCAGTATTTCAGATACTAAATTATTAACTTACTCCTAGATGTATTTCAGGAATTGGGTTTATTTTGAAGCCTAAGAAGACCACACAAATGTATAGACCCATGATATTTGGGCCAAGCATAGGTTTAATATGGCAGGAGATGGGGGGTTTAACAGGAAAAGAGGCAATGGTTCCATGTTAGAAATGTATTATATGAAAATGTATTATACTTGCTGTAGATTAATTGCAAAAAAGCATATTTTAAAATTCAGTCCCATCTGAAATATTGCATTTTATTTTCTTGAGCAGGACTTAAAACATTAATGCCATTAGGACCAGGATTTTCAAACACATGGGTCACCTATCATGAATTTAGTAAACATATTTGCAGGCAAATAATGTGGTGGTCAAGTCATGTGTTTTAAGACAAAACAACTCACCATAATTCTCCTGAGAATTTGTAAGTCATATGCTGTTTTTGTGTTGGGGAAATGTGTGATCTTTTACTAGTTCTAAAAAAAAAAAATAGTCTTCATCAAGCAAAAATGTCAACATGTTATTGTTTTGCTTATGAATTCACTCAGATAAACTAAGATTTTGAAGATTCTTGGAAGAAAATGATTCTTATTTCTTTTTGGTGTGTTTACATTAAGGGGGCTTCTATGGTAATGGCTCTCAAATTTCTAATGGGTCAGCATCACCTGGAGAGTTGTTAAAACTCAGATTGCTGGACCCCACCCCTGAGTTTCTGATTCAGTAGGTCCAGAGTGAAACCTGAGACCTGGCATTTCTTTCTTTTTTTTTTTTTTTTAATTTATTTTTTATATTATTTTCTTGGGCTGTCTTGGGTCTTAGTTGCGGCATGTGGGATCTTCATTGCGGCATGTGGGATCTTTTGCTGTGGTGTGCGGGCTCTTCGTTGCAGCACGCAGGCTTCTCCCTAGTTGTGGTGCGCAGGCTTCTCTCTAGTTGTGGCATGTGGGTTTTCTCTTCTCTAGTTGTGGCGCGCAGGCTCCAGGGCACGTGAGCTCTGTAGTTTGCAGCACGCGGGCTCTCTAGTTGAGGCACGCGAGCTTGGTAATTGTGGCGCGTGGACTTAGTTGCCCCGTGGCATGTGGGATCTTAGTTCCCTGACTAGGGGTCAAACCCACGTCCCCTGCATTGGAAGGCGGATTTGTTATCACTGGGCCACCAGGGAAGTCCCTCTTTTTTTTTTTTTTTTTAATTCTTTCTTTATATGGCTGCGTCGGGTCTTAGTTGCTACACGCGGGATCTTCGTTTTGCCATGTGTGGGATCTTTAGTTGCAGCATTCAAACTCTTAGTTGCAGCATGTGGGATCTAGTTCCCAGACCAGGGATCAAACCCAGGCCCCCGGGAATTGGAAGCACGGAGTCTTAGCCACTGGACCACCAGGGAAGTCCCGAGAATTGGCATTTCTAACACGCTTCCGGGTGATCATGATATTCCTGGTCCTGAGGATCACACTTTGAGATCCACTGACTAGTGATTTTAGAGATAAAGAATGGGTTGGGGAAAATGTCTAGCAAATCAGTAAGCATAAAATTAATTTATTATTTATTTAACTATTAATTTGACCATTAATGGTTCGTCAGGCATTCAGAATTCTGAGGAGGAAGGGAGGGAATTAGGCTATTTTAGAAACACTTAATTTATTATAACTGGCAGTTATCCAGTTTACAGCTGCTACTAAGCTCAATTCTAAGGGACTTTTAAGACTGCCCGTTTCTGCATCCTTGGGTATCAGCTGGGGAGCCCGAGTTCTGTCTTTGCCCTTAGCACCCCTCCCCACATGTCCTGTCTCTGATGGTAGCATTGGAATTTCCCCCAAATTGAACAGACTGGCAGAATAGCCATCTGAAAAGGAGAAGGCAGCAAGGTTTTTGATGATTGCTAGCCAGCATCATTTCTGTTGCCAACCAGGCAGACGAAGCTTTCCGGCATGTTCTTGATCACCTCTGGAAAGAGTTGCACGTTTCCTCTGGGGGATCAGAGAGTTTTCTGCCACTGAGCTCTACTTCTCCTGCTCCCAGCTTCTTCCTCTAAAATCATCTCGCAAATACCACTAATCCTGGTGACTGGCTGCTGAGTTTTCACTCCAAGAATCAATCCCCGGACAACTGGGAGGAGGAGGCACGAGGCCACCGGAGGGCAGGTGAAAGCATCAGGACGTGACGAAGAGTGCCGACTTCTCCTCTCTGGGCTGCTGGGCCTGGAGGGCAGAGAAGGAACGAATCTGAAAGGGATGCAAGGCCTGGAGGCCTCAGTAAAGCCCCTGTAGCCATCTGCTGCCATGTACACCCTCCTCCTACCATACCTATAGGTCAAGGTCTGGTTCATAGGACACATTGCTTTTCCAGAGCCTTCCAGAGCCAGCATGCTTGTGAAAACTCTTTTGCCAGGGAAGTTGTCAGACTCTAGAGTTCCAGGTAAAAAACCTACACTTAAACAGATACCCTCTGTAAGAAGGAATAAATAACAAATTCATGAGTCATAGTTATACTTAAATTTCCTCTGTCACAGAGAAACTTATTTTCAAAAAGTGGATCCCAAATCTAATTGATCAGAATCCTTTGGGGAATTTTAAAAAATAAAATTCCTTTGCACCAACCCAGAATATTCACATTCCGCAGGTGCTTGAAGCTGTCTGAGCATCTGTGTTTCCTGCAAGGCGTGGTGCTGATTCTGAAGGGTAGCCATGCCCGAGAGTGTGTCACTGAGCAGTGCTCAGTTTTGATGGTGATAGTGATGCTGCATTATAGGAAATTCAAAGAAAAAAGCTTTCTTTAGGAAAGACCGGAATCCATCACTATCATAGTTTTGATCTGGATCGTGTTCTCTTGTTTTTGAAAGACCTTCGTAACGATTATTTTATGTCCCTTACAGTGGTCCTGGGAGGTAGAGGACAGGACATGTGTTACTGGCACCATTTCATGTCTGAGATGCCACTACAGAGCGGGGCCAGAATGAGACAGGAACCCTGCCGCTTCCTGTCTCATGTGCTTTCCACCATCCCAGCTTTGTTGCTTGCTTTTGCAGGTGTTTGTTTTTGATATCTTGAGTCTGTCATCTTGCTTTTCATGCATGAATTGGCTGCCATTAACATGGATAATCAGGGTAGAGGTGGAGAAGCCAAACTGAAAACAAAGCCAGAAGCTAAGGTACACCCAAGGGTCTCGCCGCCTATGTTCTAAACCAGGGAGCAAGGCCAGAGTTCATCTGTTGCAAAGCCAGGCGATTGCAGTTGTGGATATAGGATAAAATCAAGCATCAAAAAGGCAGATCGGTCCGTTAGAGGAAGTTATTTGCATGCATACCGTACCAGGAAATGTACAAGAAAAACGTATGCACGCGTGCAGCTGAAGTCCAGTGAGGTCCAAGATCCAGGCCACGGAGTGTAATAGAGCTTAGCGAGGAAGGTGATAGGGCAACAGATATTGAAGACATAGTAGTGAGAACACCAGAGTTCAGAGATAAGGATTTCCATTGCCAACACTTGGGAGGAAAAAACAAGAGTGTGGGGTTATGGGTCAAGGATCTCATACTTAAAGGACTAGCACAAGGGTGGTCCTGAGCCTGCAGGTTGGGACCAGCTGCGAGTTTAAAGTCCAGGAAGCTCAGGTTAGCCAGACGTTACATATACTTTGTTATATCACCTTGAACAAGCCCCGCTTTCCTTAGCTGCAAGATAAAGAGTTGGCAAATTAATAGTCCATATACGTGCCTTGCAAGGAGGAAGTCTACCTTTGGCAGATGAATAGCAAGAACGTGGCTTAGTGCAGTGAGTGGATGAGGGAGGTTGGCAGAAGGTGAGTGTGTACAGTGCTTTTTAGCACTGATCCTGGGTCAGTGACATTATCGCAAGTGCCACCTCCTTTCGCGGGGAACAGATTGAACGGTTAGTTGCAGCACAGTGAATACACTGCCAGCCCAGTTAGATACACAGAATGAGTAGTGCACCATTGCTGCTGATGGGATTCTTCCCAGGGCCGCAGCTGGCAGCATTGCCCGGGGACCTATAGTCCCTTTCACCTTGGTGGCAGGTTCTTTGGTGAGAAGACTCCTTCAGTGGTCAGGGCTCTGCCCCAGCTTCTGGGCATCTACATGCTTCCCTGTGTATACCAGGCTTTGGGTTATTGCCTGATCTCAAAACCAGGATGGTTGTTGAATGGCCGAGTATATGAACTTGGGGGTTAGAGGAACCCGGGTTCACACCTTGGTCTCCTCCACTTATTGCTAAGTTGCGTTTTTCTCTCTGAATGAGTTTACTCACCTGGGAATTAAAAAAACAGTATCCACCAAATTTGTTGTTGTGAAGATTCAGCACCTGGCATGCAGGGGTGCTCAATAAATGTTGTCTATCAATATTACTATTGTAGATATCCTCAGACAGAAGACCCTGACAGAGGATGTCTGATAACCCGATTAGATATTTTATGCAGAGAGAATTAAATACAGAAAGACCCTAGGCCAACGCCATCTAGTCTAGAGAATGTTTAAACTGTCAGTGTTTCACAAGGAAGCAGGCAGGACGGTCCTCAGCAACGAACACTCTCTTGCTCCTTACGATGCAGTTAGCACCCCTGGTCTGTCCCTGCCCACTACCTTCTAGTCACGTCCCCAAGTTCCTGTAACAATCCAGAATGGCCTCATGCCTTTGCAGATGCCCGTGGGAGGGTGTCACCCTGGTTGGTTGAGAATCACTGACGAAGCACAGCCTGAGCTTGACTCTGAACCATTCACAGGAGCCTGGCACCACCTCCACCCTGTGGCCAGCGGAGGGGTCTTACATTCTGAGTGTACAAGGGAGGAAGTTCTGGTCTCTCTAAGTTGTCTAGTTTATTCTGTGCCTCCAGAGGGGCTGTGGCTAAGCTTTCTGACGATCCTGCGGAGAAGAGTGGCAGTTTAGTGCAGGGGCGGCGGCGGCGGCGGCAGGGAGGGGAGCAGGAGGGCCTTACTTCTGCTTCATCTGTGTACACACGCTCTGAGCAGGATTCTTGGTTAGTTTAAGTGCTGGTCCTTGACCATCATTGAGTCATGAATCTTTCTAATCAATCTGTAATTCAGGGATTTGCTTGATCCCTTGTTCCAGATGCATTTATTACCCATCTATTATATGTCAGGTGCTATTAAACATGTCATACTTATAATGATTAAGATGTGACCTTTGTCCTTAAGGAAATAGTGGGAAAACAGACATCTGTGGAAACGATGTAAGGGAGTGGTGTTCTGTTCCTATTTGTAGGCATTCAGTCTGTCAGCCTAAGGAGTTATGCTAATTGCTCTATATGTACCTCTTTTAGTCATGATGTGCATTTTTTTTGTTCCTTTTTATTTTTGTCTCCCACTGTACTCCTTACAAAGGGTATTTCTCCTTCACCAGGGAGCTGATATCCAGGCAGCCTGAGGCAGCAGGTCAGGAAAGCTCAGGGAGCTCCCATTTGCTCTCTTGACTTTCTAGAGGAACACGACATCCCTGCCCATTTGTCGTTTTATCATCCATGTCTCCTTTTATGTAAAAGTTTTAAGTTGAGGACTCAGTAGGATCTGAAAAGGAATGTTTAAGTTCTCAGCATAACTATTCTAACTCTGTGGTGTCTTTGCCAATATGTTAAAATGTTCTCAGCCACCTCCAGTCCTGAACTTGCATTTTTCGTGGTGAGCAGGTTGTCACCCCTCCCCGGCAGTCTACAAAGCAGCCGCAGAAGCAAGGCGAAGACCTTGCTGCACACGTGCGTACAAGCGGGCTGACACATCGTCATCTCAGGAAGGGCAGGATGGGGCGGGAGGCATGATGGATGGGAACTTTGAGGGGCAACCTTTGCTTAATGATTTTTGCATAGATTCCTGAATTATGGCTTCTTTGCCAGAAAAAAAGAAGATCCAATAATGCAAGCTGCTGTAGAGCCTGGGATGTGTCATTGTGTTTGAGGATAATGGCTTGTTCTCTGAGAATGAGCATCTGTCTCTACCTAGAAATTCTTCACCTTGTGGAAGATGAATAGCTTTCAGGGTGAAGGAAAGGACGGAGACCCTGCCCAGGAGGAAGATTGGAGCGGTTGTTGGGGGTAATCAGATGAACGGACTGGAATCCTGTATCAGGAGGGAAAATGTGTTAGAGATTAGCAGGTTATCAGAGAAATGTTTGCACTTATTCTCTGAATAAGTTCCAAGCTGTTTCGCTTCTTTCACGAAGGCAAAGTAGTAATTCAGAAAGTGCGGATGTGTTGTCAGACGGAGAAAATTATGCTGGTGTGCCTGTTCAAGTTACCAAATCAGCTGATGTGTATTGAGTACCCATTGTGTGTAGAGGATTGGAGAGAGCCTTCGATGCTAAGTTAAAAATTTTTAACTTTATCCTAGGGTCAAAATGGGAAATTAAAGCCCTGGGTTAGAAAGAAGCTGTTACATGATTTCTCCTGCATCCCCTGTGTGAATGGCAGTAGCCAAGCCAGAAGCCCCCATCCTGCTCCTACATGTTCCCACCTTCAGCTATTCAGTACCCGTGGTGTGCACTCTGCCTGCACAATCTCTCTCCTCCTGGCTCCTCTTCACCATCCACGCTGCCCCGCACCAGTCTGGACCTCTTGATATCCCAGTGGCCCTGGAGCAAGATCCTCCCAACTGTCCTCCCTGCCTGTAGAACTTGGTCCCTTCCCACCATCCTCCACCCTGTGAACCAGAGTGATCTTTTTAATATGAAAATGACCCTGCTTAGCCCTTCGGAGATTTTCCATGGCCTTCAGGAGACATATTGGGTAGGGAAGGGCCCTGCCTACTTCCTTCCTCCCCTCCTGACACTCCATACTTGTACCTCCCTCCACGGGCCCTGTTCCCTCACGTGACTCCACGCGCCTTTGCACATGCTCCTTCCTTGGCCTAGAGCTGTTCTCTTTAGTTTCATATATGATAATTTCTGTGTATTCTTCACACTCAATATTGCTGTCTCCTCCAAGAAGTCCACCCTGACTGCCCCCTTGTGGTCTTACTGAGCCGTGCTGTGCTTCCTGCCCATGTAGGATTTTTACGGTCTGTTCTCTTGACAGTGTCTGCATAGTAGGTACTGTGAACTTGGGAACAAGAACTATGTCTTTTTGATCTTCTGTTTCCTGTGTCTGGAACAGAGAGGCAGTCAGTGAGCACTCGCTTCTTCAGTGAATGGATGAAGTCTTGAGGCTGAATAGAAGTGGCAGTGGACATGAAGAGATATCACACATTTATGTTCCTTGCCATCTGTGCCATTTGTTCTATCTCATAGTCTCTCCATCCAAAGGAAGGTCACACACTATTTTTAGAGAACTTTCTGGGGACTCACCCCATGTTCAATATTTTTTTTAATCATAAGTCTCTATAGGGGGTCCCTGTCTCAAACAGTCAGTGGGAGAGTATTTTTGAAAGCTTTGACTGTCTTGGATACATGGAGAAAGTCAGAAAGGGCAGGTGTATCTGAAGCAGCATAGATACAACTTTCTGATAGTGAAAGAGGTGGAATCATCTTGCCATTCAAAAAGTGGCATCACTTGTTTTGTTATATAAATAATAAAAATTTGTTATATAAACAATAAAAGTATTGTTATATAAATTGCAGTGGGGTCCATGGGTCCCTTAAATTACCTGGAAGTACAAAATAGAATTTAAGACAGAGTACAGAGAGAATACAGTCCACATACTTCGTGTAACCTTGGCATGACCATTTGAAAATTGTAGGTATAAAGTGGCATTGACCAACTTTCTGTTCACAGATTAGCAAAGTTGCCCCAGGTTTTCCCTTTAAATGGAGAATTCCTTTTTTGAACCAAGTTCATGATAGTAAAGTGAAGTATCCTGTAGTTGACATTGCATTCATAACCTTTCAAAAGCAGGTTACTCTCTTCTGTATATGCTAGCACACTGGCCTTTACCTTGTTGGCGAAAAGAGAGCCCCAACTCAAATTTCCTTGTGTACCAACGCTATCGTCCATGGGGGACAGGAATGATGGTATCTTAGCCATCTCTGTCTCCAGGTTACTAGTGAAGTGCCTGGCACTTAGATGTTAAATGACTGTTGTTCAGGCAAAGCTATTAGCGGGATGATCTAATGACCATAAACAAGAAAGCGTGCGTGGGCAACTTATATTTTAAGAATTATGTTTTAATAAGTGGTGAATTATTGGGGTATAAATCCAGTATTAATTGTCATCAATAATGGATGAACTATATTGAGCATTTACTCTGAGTACTAAGCCTTACTGCCTCTCCCATTAAGTGAAAGACTAAATTTTATAGTTTGGAAAAGGAAAAGGACATAGAATTTTAAAGTGCATTTAGTAGCATAAAGAGCTCAAGTAGAAATAAGTTTGGTGTGACAAAGTATTCCTAAATAGGCACCCTCCCAGTTCCGCTTGCATTAATATGGAATGTACCGCGAATAAGAGAAGAACATTACATATCATAAACATCTGCAGTCCCCTCCCTCCCTCCCCATCCGAGGACTAGTTCTCTGCTTGTCTAGCCTGCTCTTCGTTGTGAGGTCAGAAAGGTGAATGATTAAGCTGAGATTAGGCCAAAGTGCCCCTCAAGAGAAGTGCAGTGGCCAGTGGCGGAGGGGCATGAGACCAGCCAGGGGGGGGGGGGGGTTGCCTCTTAGAGAGAGTAAGGTGAGGTGGGAGGCAAGCTAAGGAGCAGTTCCGCGTGAACTGCAGCTTGGGGAAGAGAGGTGTAAAAGGCTTTTTAGGAAGTCTTCCTGTGCCTGGTACCATAGAGTGGTTCCCCCTAAACCCCACCCTCCCATCCACCCCTGCTTTCCATGCCACCTCAGAAGATGCTGGCCAAGACCCAAAACCTTGACGCCAGCTCTTCCTGGTGTCAGATTTATGTTTCCTTTAAATGGGACACACATCATGGAAAGCCAGCCTCCGTCTCTACATGGGTTACGGTCACAAACATTGAAAGTCAGCACCTTCCCTGGAGGCCATGGAGGAATGGAAATCGGAAAACTGCTATAAAAGAGGTGTGGATTTTTTAAAATGTACAGTTCTATAGTTAAACATCCTGTCCTCTCACCCTACCCCACCCTTACCCCAGCTTCTTTGCATTATTAATTTTCTCAGCTAATCCTATTCCCAGAAAAAGCAAAAACTTCCAAGGGAATTCTTAGTTCCGCAATGGGTAAAATTACTAATAATAGCCAGTTATCAATGAGTGGAGACTTAATTCAGGCTGTTTGATCTATTTTGAATAAACTTCCGTTCCATATGACTCAGTGTTTTAAAGCACTGTGTTTAAAACTCGGTGTTTTAAAGTGTAGACACGTATCAACACAGAAATGTCAGTGGCTCTTAGATTGAATATGTTAATAATAATACTCTACATCTGTCTGACCATCAGGAACTTCTCAAACTGGCGGGAGGTTTGGTACCTACCTGAGAAATTGTGGGCTGCTTTGTAATGCCCAGTGTGGATAACCTGGGGGATAGAGTTGTCCATTCTGGAAGAGCGACAGCTCAGGTCACTGTATAATATAATGCGCCTGTCTTTAGCGTTCAGTAAGAATTCTGTGGTTTGGGTGCACAGGCACAATATAAGCTGAGAGGACTTCAGTGGCACTGTTATTGCATGACAACTGAATTCCAGTCGCTAGATGATAAAGTCATTCCTTCACACACAAAGGACATCATATGCCTGTATTAGTTTGCCAGGGGTGCTATAACAAAGCACCACCAACTGAGTGGCTTCAACAACAGAAATGTATTCTCTCACAGCCCTGGAGACTAGAAATCCCAAATCAAGGTGGTGTCAGGGCCATGCTCCCTCTGAAGGTGCTGGGGAAGGATCTGTTTCAGGCCTCTCTGTTCCTTGGCTTATGGCAGCATAACTCCAGACTTCCCCTTTTTATAAGGACACCAGCCACACTTGATCAGGGGCCCACCCCACTCTGGTCTGACCCCATTTTAACCAATTATACGCGCAACAACCCTAATTCCGAATACAGTCCCATTCTGAGATACTAGGGGTCAGCACTTCAACATATGAATTTAAGGGGGACACAATTCAACCCCTAACAGTGCTCACGAGTGATGGTTTGGAGGGGTCAGGCTGAGTCTAGCGGCCCTTCATTCAGCAGAGTCCCCTTTTAGGGAGAAGGGTGTCAAGCATTCATTGATTGCAGGTAACAAGTCCCTCTCGAGTCTGTGATGTAATCTCACACTCCCCTAAGAGCTATTTATGGCCTACGAGCCTGTGCACGCTGGAATGCGCATGTGCGGAAAAGACAATCCGCCAGACAGGCTTCTACACCCACTTAGAGCCCTCACATGGATCAGTCACCCACCCCGAGCATCGCATTAGATTTGACATCTGAAATGTGTCTGGCATTTTCAGGTAGAGAAGCCTTTAAAAAAACATCACGTGGATTCCTTACTCTCTCCCTGCAAGAGCCCAAACACAGAGATCCAGATACAGGGACTTGCAGGGCTATCAGACCAGAATCAAGCTTCTGAATAAGCCTGGAATGAGGGCACAGTGTCTGCTGCCTCATAATATTTAAGGACTATTAGGCTTAGCTTTTCGTACTATTTAGTCCACCTGGCATGCACTGGGCACCCATTGAAAGTTCGTGGACAGATGAGAGATGGAGTCTCTGTCCCTTGGGCTTGGATCGTAAAGGTCCCTGCATTTGTCTCCTCCTCCGGCCTCTCTTCTAAGGAGGGGGAAGCCTAATGCCTTGTTCCCAGGGCCCCATGGCACTGTGCACACAATCTGGGCCTATCGGGGTGCTCATGAGTCCGTGATGGACAACTGGATTGCATCCTGAACGAAGTCAGAAATACACGTCCCGCTTGGCAGAAATCCTACAGCTCAACCAATGCATGCCTTCGGAAAGCAGAAACATTCCGCCCCCCACCAGGCCGACATGCACTGTCCATGCTGGCCCTCCTGTATTTTCTGACTTTGTTCCTTCTTTCTTATTTTCCCTTCCTCCCTCTTTCCTTACTTCCTAAGCCAATTATTAAGTATATCCTTTGAAGCCCCATTTTGAGGAGATCTTTAGAGATGACCCATCTTTATCTGCCCATATGCATGTGGGCAGTGAGTTGCTGCTGCCTTCTTTCCTACCAACATCTCGTGGAGGCCTGTGTTAGAACCTTTTATTAACCTTCACTATACTGACCTCTACATATGCCTGACTCCCAATAAGACGTGGAGTCTCAACTTCATTTTTTTGGTCTTTGTTTCCCTAATATCTACCACAGTGCCTGGCTAGCACAAAGTAGGTGTTTAGTATACAGGCATTGATAAATTGACCAAATGAATGAATGAGTCCCTACTGTGTGCTTGTGGTGCATTATGTCGTGGAGGACACAAAGAAATATATTTGATGGGAGGGCATTCTTCCAAATCACTTACATTGTGAAAGATAAAACATATACTTATTCCAAACAAATAGCATCCTAATAATAGGTTGATAGGAGGGCCCAGTGGTATAATGGAAAGAGCAATGCTCATAGGCTCAGGAGATTCGGAGCCCAGTCTTGGCTCCACACGTTACATTTTCTATGACCATGGGATGTAACCTCTCTGACCCTCAGTTTACTGATCTGGAAAATGGGCCTAATGCCAATCTTAAAGGATTGCTATGGATATTAGAGGGAATGATGTATGTGACCTTTGTGAGTGGTAAAGTGATATGTAAATTTAAGGTATTTTGTTGTCGTGACACAAAGCGCCATCTGAGTTAGCACAGGCCAGCAGAGAGGTATGGGCAGTAAATAGTCTGAGCTTCTAGGCAGGAGTGGGCAAGTCATGCATAGGCAGAAGAGGAATTGAACCTGAGCTTCCAAGTCTTAAGGCCGTCATGGATGGGCAGAAGGAAGGAGAGTGGCCTGCGTAGCAGCACACAGCGTGCAATGGGCAGGGAGTGTGTGTGTGTGAGGGGCCAGTGGGGAAGCCTTGTAGCCAGAGCCAAGGGTCCGCGAGATTACCCTCCCCATCAGGGAGTAGGTGGAAGGTGTTTAGGGCTTCACTGTCTCCAAGTGAGCTAAATCGCTTCTCCTTTTCCATATATACACTGTGATTTATGATGATGCTTCCTTTCAACAGAGCTGTAACTCACCTAGCCCTGGGAAATCCCATACCATTCCCCAAGCCTACTGCACCCTCTTCTGCCGTCACTGTTTTACATGCATTCCTCCCTGGTTGTGGAAATGCGGTCGTCTCTCTCGTGACTGCTCATCTTCCCAGATTCAGGTATAGATCTTGTCTTCTCTGTTCCCAGCGGCAGCCCCTCTCGCTGCCTGTTCCTGCACAGTCTTTTTCCTCTCTCCGCTCAGAGCACTGTTCCCCCTGCCCTGGAGTAGCGTTGCTGGCGATGTGCTGGGACAGGTTTTTTTGGTGTCTGTCTCCCTGACACGACTGCAGGCTCCTGGAGAACAGGAAGTGTAACCTGTCCACCTGTGACCCTCCAGCACCTCAGAAGCCAGTATATTCTGACTCCAGTAGGTTCTTGGTGATTGGAGGGACAGTGGGAGGTAGGAAGCTCTTTTCAAACTCTGTACTTAATTTTCAAGAAAGGCAAGTCCTTTGGCTTTAGATCTTTGCCGATAGGAAGAGCAGTATCAGGAAAGGAGTGATTGTGCGAATTGAACATGATCATGTGGACCAGTCAGCTGACTTGCCCACAAAAGCCTTTTAAGCCGGTGCCTTGTTCAGTCCAGTCCAGTGGAATGGCTTCAAACTTACTTCATTTGAGGTCGACATATTTTTTGGCTTTTGGCAGAAATAGTGATCATGTTGCTTTTTTTATTTGCAGTTATAAATATGGCCTCTGTTGATTTTATTTATTTAAATATGCAGGGATTTTTATGGTATAATTCTTGAGGATACTGGAAATCAATTGATGGGAGCACTCGTGTGAGTGAGTGAATGAATGAATGAATGAATGAAACAATTTTGAAACTAGCTGGCTAGGTCCCTAGCCTAGATGGCAGGTATTTCTGTGTTCATTTTTCACCTTTCAGGAATGTCTACCATTCCCTGTGCACAGTAACTTCCTTGAGTGAATGTAACTACAGTATGACAATGCTTTTAAATTGAACAATTCTAAAGACAGGTTATTTTGAGACCAAAAAGTAGAATTTGGTGTCAATATCTGGTTTAAACAAAAAGGGGGGGGGCGGAATTCAGAGTTTGCCAACAATTATTCAAGTGGTAGAAAACATAATGTGAATGGCATTCTTAAAAAATGTATTTTTGTATTCCTGGTTTTTAAGAAATAAAGGGAAAGTGTGTCTGGAAGAGCTATAGTTTTTAAATTAAAAGGAAGGTAATACACTGGTGTGATCTACTTGTTTACCTTTGAAGAAACTCAGCGTATAGGGGTCTCCCTCCAGCCCCTTCTCATCCACAAGCTCTACGTTGGCTGTTTCCTTCATGTCACTGCAATGTGGGTTATTTTTTTTGGAGGGCACACTGTGGTAGGTTTAACCTACAGTCTATTCAGATTCATAAAAAATTGGCTGATCGATAACGAGTTCCGCTGGATTAAGTGAAATCCTGTGGGTAGACAGACTAGTCCAAATACAATCCCCACAGACCCCAAGCGAATATTCCTTTTCATTTCCAATATGCTGTGGGCACGAAGGAAGGATTTAGTCCAAAGTGCCTGGGGGTTTTGTTCTGTCCAGGGTGTAATTTTTTCCTCTTTTGTCTATAGCCATTTCCTTGACATTACTGAAAGGACTTTTTTTTCCTAATGAAGCATGAAAATTGATTGTATCTTGCCAGGAGGGTTCTTTCTAAGTCTTAAGATATTAAAGATTTCATGAGAACCACATGAAGAATATCTTCCGGAATCATTTACATTTTCCCCTTTTGTAGGCTTATGTAACCATGCAGAAAATCTAATAATAAGTGTGCTATTAGCGTTCCATGTGCCGTCCTGCAGGCAGCCGTGCTTTGGAGGCAGGAAACACCAGTGCCCAGGGGTTGTGGAGAGCTTTAAATTGCACAGTGTCTGAAGTAAAACCCTGTTGGAAACTCTGTAGCTAATTGGACAGAGAGTCCATTTTGGTCAGGCTTTTTTTTTTTTTTTTTCTTTCCCTAGTCAGTCTTTTCTCTTGTAGCAGAAGGAAACATAGAGGCCGTGGAATATATTCACAAGGGAGTATATTTTCCTAGGCAAGTAGCTTGAACTATTTTGATTCTCGAATCAATGTTGGTCTAATATGCGTGAGGCCGACCCATATCAGAACAGGGCACAGATGGCTAAACTCGGGTTAGAGAGAGTCCTTAAATTATTAACAATCATAGGAGGGCAATAAACAGGAAAACAAACAAAGATACAAACATTATCAGGGGAACTTACGCAGCATTTATTTACAAATCACAAGGAGTTCATACTGCCCAGCCTTTCTGAGGATGCAAAATTGATTAAAGGGTTCCTCCCCAGAAACTGCTGTGATCATCAGGGTGAGAGAATGAAGAATAAAGAATTTTTAAATTCTCCTATTTTTGTAACCAGGCACGAGGGACATTTGGTGGGCTGGGGATACACATTAGCATCTGTAGTAGATAAAAGGAATTGCAGAATCATTGACAGCTGTGTCCTTAGAGACAATTTTTCTGAAGATATTTCCTTTGGACCCTAAGCAACAGGGCTGTAGTTCTTAAAGTTTATTTGTGCTTGGGGAAAAAAAAAAAAAAAAAGAGTTTTCTGTTGAAGATGGCTTAGTCAGGGGAATCAGAGAAGTTGAACCTGGGCAATAATGTATCCTTTCCAAGTCCTCGTGCCTTCCTGATAATCCAGGAGCTTTCCTTAGTACCCCTTTCTCCTTGGTGTTCTTTTGATGTGGTGTTGGGGTCTGAGCACATCTAGGCTCTGTTTGCTGGGGGCGGGGAACTGTCCTGGCTTGATCAGCCTTTCTCATCCTCTGTCCTCTGTAGCACTTCTGCCGCGTCGCCAGGTATGTGGGAGAGTGGGTGCCTTTTCTCTGCCTGCCCAAGAAGTGTTCTCGGGAAGCAGAGTTAGCAGGGCTCACTGCTGCCACGCAGGCGGTCAGGCTGTTTGCGTTTCTGCAAAATTCGACAGTTTTCAGGGGTTCTGGCTAATGCTCCGCTCTGCTCTTTGCCTTGGAAAAATAGACGAAAACATGCAGGTTTCACCAAAGGTATTCTATGTTGAACAGATGTATTTCTTTTCTTTCAGAGTTTCTTCTTCAGCAGTATTCCCGTAATATTTGTGTGCTGGGGTGTCCTCCTTTTATCTCATGCAGCAGCTTATCTCCACGTCAGACAGAGGTGGGAGCTGCTGATCTTTAGGGCACATTTACCTTCCGACCTCACAGCATCCTTTCAACACTGCCAACCCGCGGTAGCGTGCCATTGTTGATGCATCACCATTTATACCTCTTGAGACGTTTTCTCTTTAATTGATGCTCACTTGGACCTATGATATTTCATTAAGGTCCAGAGGTGCTCATTAAAACAAGCATCGAAGAACGTGCTAGAGGTGCCTCATCGCTATGAATCCAAGAAAGGGCTCTGTGGAACTTATTATAGGAGGCATTTATAGATTGTTAAAGGATTAGTGTTGTGCTAAACCATTTTCAGGTTAATCAGTTGTGGGGAACCAGATTTGATGCTTAAGCCGACTTGCACTATGGTTTTATAGTAAGGAAAGTTGTTAAGCTACTGTTTCTTCTAATACACCTTCTACCTTGCTAATTGACTGTACTCTGCAATTTTGCACTTAACCGAATATAATTTTGTCCTCTAATTTTGTTACGTGTGAGCCTTATTTTTTCCAACTGGTCCGTAAACTCCTTTTTAACAGGGACACCGTCTTTTTTCTTTTTTTTCCCCTGCCCCCACCCTAAAAGCTTCTGGTGTCTTCTAGGTGCAGAGCAACTTCTAAGGAATTTGTTTATTGAGTGATTGCTACATCGTTCAAATATCATTACGATGTTATCACATGGTTTCCGTCATTGTGGTTCATGTGCAGTGTTGTCTATTTGTAGACAAACACTGATATTACATGTCACTGTGTAACTAGGTTGTTATCAGCAATAGGAAAAGCGCTACAAAGTTCATATGGACATAGAGGGGAAAAGCAGGCCTAACCTGGGTGTGATGCCATTAACCTCATAAAGAAGTGGCTTCCAAACCGCCTCCCGGAATGGGCTGGATTCATCTCCCCAGAAATGTGGGTGGGACTGATCAAAAGGTCTCTTTGTCATTTACCTTTCACTTACCTGTTGCTAATAATTGCCTTTTGCTGGTGCACATCAACATTCCCATGAGGCAGATAGAAAATAAAATAACAGTTGTATAAATGGAAAAACTAAGGCACAAACAAGTAATGTTAGATCCTTTTTAAGTGGTGGCCGGATCATCTGTAAGTAGAACTGTACTGTCAAGCCGTAGTGGCTATAAGAATACAAGTGATGGTTGCAGATTTCCAGGACTAGATTGAGCCTTAAACAGAAGTGGCTTAGGTGGCAAGACCAGGACATCCACTTGGGCCTCTTGTCCAACATCATATCACATGCCCCCTTCCTGCCATAGAAAGGTCTCATCCCTACCTTCTCCACTCTACCCCAGCCACATTTTCAGAGTCTTGGCTATTAAATACTACCATAAAGGAGTCACTGGGTTGCATACATGGGCCCTCAGCATCTCAGACATGACAGTTACTGCCAGCCATTGCCAAATGGAATCCACTTTCTCCAAATGGGCAGGTTTGGGGCTAAATGTATGATGGACTAAATGGAGTTACTGCATTTCTGTGTTGGAGGGATTTACCTCTTTGCAGTTTCTTCCTAGCTCACCCATGTCTTCCACCTGTGAGTTTCTCTCTTGTTCTCTCTCAACTTCTTTTTCATTCTCTTCTTTCTCTCCATATCTTCTGCTTCTCTTAATTGCCTTTCTCTTCTTTCTCATTGGTATGGCCCTGGGTCTGAGGAGGCCAGGGACATGGGAAGATCCAGGCTCCATGCCAACCTTTCTTCCAAAGCACAGCCTTCTTGGCATTCACTGAGATGCTCAACTTGCTGTTTTTCTGATATTCCTTCCAGTTTTATAAAAGAGAAGTAGGTCCGGTTTGCCAAATGCCTTGACTGGTTGACTTTAAGAAAATGTGTATCAACAATATTATGTAGAGATAACTGGCTACTGAATCTGGCCTGCCCTGGATTTAATCAAACAGTCATTATATTACAGAAGTTTTGCAATATCACGTGGTCCAGCAGAGAAAGGAGTCAAAGAAATGTGTAAATTTCTGGGACCTCTTTAGACACCTAGGATTAAACCAAATTAAAACACTTCTGTCACTTCAGTTTAAATATTGGTGCTTTGAAGAACAGATCAGCATATTGTATATCTTTTGCTGTCATGTTTCCTCTTACCTGACCAGCTGAAATGGGACTAGTGTTCATTAGAAATATTAACATCTGCAAAGATCATAAGTTTTTTTGGTGCAGCAAATCCTCACTTATTCACACATGCTTAGAGAAAGTCAGAAGCATAAAAGGAGTGTAACGCCGCCATTTTTAGTTCCCGTATTAGCCCATATTTAGCATATATAGGTGCTTGAGTGACATTCATTTGTAATTAACGAAATATTTGTGTGCAGTTGGATATTTTTAAAGTGATTATGGTTCCTTCTTGTAAGTGTTATTCTTAGAGTATGGTTTATACCATTCATTTGCTTTGCAAAACCATTCTTTCCAGGTAGTGTGAACGCAGATAGAGCCCAGTTCACTCAAATTTGCGGTATTTCCCTTATTTCTGAGACTCTAGAATGTAAGCTCCCAGCATCAGGGACTCTGCCTTACCTGCTATCACATCCCCAAGCCTGCCTCTCTGAAAGATTCCAGCTGCTTTGGATTCAGTCAGTACTTGATGATTAAGACTTAGCTCCATTAATTTATATGCCAAAATTACTTACCGAGGGCTTTCGACAATTAGTTGCAAACTGTACTGTAAGGTTTTTCTAGTTTTATTTTGTCTTTAACTAGTTTTAAAAAATAGTTGATTCCATCCTGTAATTCGGATTATGATACAGTGTTCAGTGAAAGAAAGTAGAATTTAAAACTATGTATTCAGAATTATTCTAATTCTGTAAATATACATGGGTAAATGTGAGCTTTAAATATGTATATACATTATATATATTATATATTATGTATACACATTATATATTTTATGCGTATACATGCCAAAAATAATCAAAATGTAAATAATGGATATATCAGGTTGGTGGGGTTATGAGCAATTTTTATATTTTTAAAGCTTCTGTATTTCTAAATATGAGCACATTTTATTTTTAGGTCAGAAAAAACAAAAATATTTTAGTTCTACATTACAAATATTAGTTTTGGTGATAACCTAGACATCTGAAAAAAAACCTGTTATTTCTTCTCTCATGGCTGTCTCAACTTTTCTTAAGACCATCTTTGTGTGCTAGTTCTTTTTAGGACATTACTCAGTTTTTAATGTTTGCTCTTGAAACTTTATAAAACCAATAGGAAAGCAGTTTCAGCAGCTTCTGTTCTTTAATAGAGCTGTACCTTTCAGAGCTTTGATTGTTTACTAGTGAAGAAAAGAGCAGACCCAAATGAAAACCAGTTGCATTTAAAAACTATGTCTGGCGCGGGTAGAGGGGTCGGGTAAGTGGTTAACGTGGAAAGAACTGCTCTTCCTGAACTTGACCGTGGAAGCAGCAGCTCTGCTCTTCTCCTCCTGGGTTGCCTGGAGCATATCATTTAAACTTCTGCATCCGTTCTCTCTTCTGGACATTATAGTATTCATAATACCCACCTCGTGCAGGATTCCTGCAAGGAGCAAGTCAGATAATCATGTGAAAGTGCTTTGAATGGCAATCACGACATCGTTATCACCACTGACATTATTTCCCCGTCTAAAAAGGTAGAAGAGGTGAGATGCAGCTGGTTTCTTTATCTTGGCACAGAAGTCAGGGAAATCCAGGTTTTTTCTGCTTTGCCCTCCAGCATGACGAGTCAGAAGGTAAATATCAATATTGCTCTTCATAACTAATAGCCTCATAGTTCATGACAGGTGATTTCTTGGTTTCCGTTATTTCAGAGACCATAATACACAGCAGTCATCCTTCGCAGAAGTAGGGAAAACTCATTTTCCAAAGCAAATAGTCTCCAGTAAAGGATTCCGTCCTGGTGGAATGAAATAAAGAAGGGCAGTTTATCTTTAAGGTAAGCTAGAATTTAAGCAGGCGTTGGAGATGATCAGAGATGCTTGTGGAGGGTGGAGGTTACTGAAGACTTATGCCCTTTTGTACATCTTTAAATGTCTGTAGTTGCTCAGAAGCCAAGAGTGAAACAGTAGATGCACCCAAATGTTAGAGGTTAACCCCACCTATGGGCATTCACCAAGTAAGTAAAATTGATCACGCAGTGCAAGATTATGACTGCTACTCCATGGCGCGTGCCTTTTATTTGCAAGGATGCACATTGTTCTTCCAAACCTTGGGGCCATATCTAGGGGACAAAAGTACTCTGTTGGATATTGGGTTTATTTGTCCTTGGGAGTAGGCAGAGATATTACTGGAGGTGGAGCAGAATAGGGGAAACCACATATTGCCCATCCCTCTGTTACAATTTTTGTTTTGAATATTTTAAAATAAGAGGAGTTTTAGAAGACTACGTAGACAATTTGAAGTTACTGTAACATCAAGGGGGAAGCGTCCTTCTATTTTTAATGACCATAGAGTGATTTGTAGAAGTGAAGATTGTAGGCTGGGGGTATGCGGCTTCCCCAGGTAAAAGCAGTTAGTTTATTTTTTCTCATTAATTGAATCTAGTGAGTTTTGTCAGTTTAGTAATATCCATTAGTTTCAGAGGGTTATTCTGTAAAAGCACCCGGGACTGTGTTTTACAGCTACAGTATATTGATTGTCTTGCACGCATACTGAAATAAAGATACTTTTTTTTTTTAATTTTCAAAAAGACTTTATTGTTTCACTTTGAGTAAGATGCATAAAAAGCAGTCAAGCTTATGGAGTCCAGCACAATAGCTACATAAACCCCTTGGTCCCAACAAATATTCACATTCTTATTCCCCAAAGGAGCTAGTGATTCAACACTAATCTGAGGCTGTGGACCTCATGGATGCCATTAAAGACAGAATTTTTAGGGCCTGTCCTAATATTCTTCCACATTAGGGAAGCCTCTCATCTCCAGCATAAACTGTACTTTATTTATTAACATCTTTATTGCAGTATAATTGCTTTACAATGGTGTGTTAGTTTCTGCTGTATAACAAAGTGAATCAGCTATACATAAACATGTATCCCCATATCTCCTCCCTCTTGCGTCTCCCTCCCACCCTCCCTATCCCACCCCTCTAGGTAGACACAGAGCACCGAGCTGATCTCCCTGTGCTATGCGGCTGCTTCCCACTAGCTATCTATTTTACATTTGGTAGTGCATACATGTCCATGCCACTCTCTTACTTTGTCCCAGCTTACCCTTCCCCCTCCCCGGGTCCTCAAGTCCATTCTCTATGTCTGCATCTGAAATGAAGATACTTTTTTAACATTTCAGATACTGACTCATCCCCCAAATTTGAAAATCTTCATTTAGCCCTCTCTAAAACATCAGTGCAAATTAATACAGTTTTATAGATTTATGTACTAAGATGCAGATTAAGACATGTGCCAGTTAACATAACAGGAAAGAAAAACTTCTCAAGTCTATTCATTCCTATGCCTCTTTACATTTTTTTTTAATTTAATTTATTTATTTTTGGCTGCATTGGGTCTTCGTTGCTGCATGCGGGCTCTCTCTAGTTGTGGAGAGTGGGGGCTACTCTTCGTTGCAGTGTGTGGGCTTCTCATTGCAGTGGCTTCTCTTGTTGCGGAGCATGGGCTCTAGGCGCGCAGGCTTCAGTAGTTGTGGCAGGTGGGCTCAGTAATTGTGGCGCACAGGCTTAGTAGTTGTGGCACATGGGCTTAGTTGCACCGCGGCATGTGGGATCTTCCCGGACCAGGGCTCAAACCCATGTCCCCTGCATTGGCAGGCGGATTCTTAACCACTGTGCCACCAGGGAAGCCCTCTCTTTACATTTTGTATTGTTTAATATCTTATTCCTTGAGTATGTGTGATTTGGGATTAGATGTGCTAATTGGAAAACCTTGGAGGTTCAGAAATTCAGAGACATGTGAAATGTGAAACTACTTTCATTTAACAGATACTGATGGGCATATAAAATAGAACTTCCATCATCTATCTTTAGAAGTAGAAGATTAAACAGAAGTGTAATTAATTTGCCAACACTGCTTCCCTGATTGAGACATTTATCAATGTTGATCTTTAATCATTAGTTTCCTTATCTGTAAAATGAAGTCTATTATGACCTCTAAGGTCTATTTGTAACAGGATTAGGTGCAGTTCCATGCCATCCCCCCAACACACACACACAAAGGCTAAGAAAATTAGACATGTATTTTTCTCACATAAAAGAGGTTGGGAGGTAGGATTCCAGGACAGATATGGCAGCTAACCAGGCACGGGGACCCAATCCTATCTTTTCTGTTTTGCCATCCTTTGTGTGTCTCTCATGTACAAAATGGCTGCTTAAGCTCCAGCCTTTACATTAGCATTCCAGGAAGAAGGAAGGGAAAAGAAAGGCCACCTTTTCAAAGATACTTGCAAGAGGTATCATACCACATTTTTGTTTACTTCATGTCAGCTAGAATTGAGTCTCAGTACACCTAGCTGCAAGGGATGATGAGATAAGCCTTTCAGCTGGGCAGAGATATGTCCATTCAAAATCAAGGTTTCTACTTCTAAGAAAAGTGAGGAGAATGAATATTGGGATAAGCAATGATTAGCCACAAGTTTTGAGCTCAGAAGGGCATGATTTCACATTTCTGGGAAAATTTGACCTATGCAATCAAATTTTAGTGTATACCAAGTGTATAAAATCAGGCAACTTGAACGATATGCCTTCATTGGCTTTGCCCCATTTTTTTAGACCTGAGATTGTGTTTTCAAGCCTAGATCAGAATCCTTCGGTTGATTTGTGTGTGTGCATCAGAAACGAAATCTTTCCTGCTAGGTGCGAAGTATATAAACACAGTCACTCAGCAATTTAGAGCTGCCCAGTCTCTCCCCCGACCTCCCTCCCCAGGGTCAACATACACGATGTTATCCCACATTGTCAACACTTCACATGATTAATAGTCACAAGGAAATGTATGCTTTCCATGAGAGTTGCGTGTACCTGCTAAGGTTACTAATAATTGCAACACTGTTGTGTTATGCTACATGGCTTGTCTGTTAAAACAGGCATGGCGGCTGAGGAGGGCAGGAAGATTCCCCCAGGATAACTGAGAGAGAAAGTCACTAAGAGTTACAACTCTCTGGTTTGGACTGTATGCGTAAGATCATTCTTGAAAGTCAAAGCGAAAAAAGAAATCACACGTTTGTACTTTATAAAGTCAGTCCTCCATTTTAGTAGCTAATTAAAACCAGGACTCTTCTATTCTGAGCCAGAATCTCCACAGGATGTTTGTGAATATATTACACGTGGGATGCTTGGAGGTTTGGGTCTGTTTTATTCAGTGCATTTATATTTTTAAGTGTCTCTGAGATTCTTGATCAACCCACAACATCCAGGAGTCTCTTTTTGTTATATTCTAAGTCCGTTTGTGCTCCAGATTATAGCTAAGAGGTCAGCTCATAGGATGCCAGAGCCCGAGTTTAGCTAGGTGGAGGGTTCTGAATTAATGTGGTATTGCTGTGTGGTGTAATGTTGTTTCCTAGGAAACTGCCAGTATCTGGCTAGCCTCCAGGAAGACATGTGGTCAGGCAGGTGGAGGTGGTGTTAGAATTGTCATTATTGCTGTTGTTGGTGGGGTTTTTTTATAGATCTTTATTGAAGTATAATTGCTTCACAATACTGTGTTAGTTTCTGTCGTATACCAAAGTGAATCAGCCATATGTATACATACGTCCCCATATCCCCTCCCTCCCATCCTCCCTATCCCACCCCGCTAGGTCATCACAAAGCACCGAGTTGATCTCCCTGTGCTATGCTGCTGCTTCCCACTAGCTAACTATTTTACATTCAGTAGTGTATATATGTCGATGCTCCTGTTTTAAACAGGCAGACATGTCATGAAAACTCACTGCAAAGGTCCCCTTTCCATATCAACAAGGCTTCATAGGGAATAAAAGGTAGACATCTGAGTTTTTTTTTTTTTTTAATGTTGCTATTGGTCCGACCAAGATTTAGCTACAAAAATAAACACAGTCCCTGATGCTGAGAAGAGGTCAGAATGAGTTGTAAGTCAGGGAAACAAATAAGTAAGCAGACAATAATTTTTTTTCACTTTGGTGTAGATGGGGATGGTGCATATGGGGGACTCTGAAAGGACCCATCACAGGCAGGTATGTAATGGAGATGATTAATATCTAGACTCAAACAGAAGTAATTCTACACCAGTGTGGAGAAGCAGCAGGAAGTTTCTACAGCAGGAGGAAGGGAAGGAAAAGAAAAGGTAATTATTAAATATGAGATCATTTCAGGTTTTTTGGATGCAGTAGGATTTCCATTGTCTCACCTAAACGCTGCTTGTAAACAGTTTGCAAGTTTGAATGTACTCTGACTGTAGTCAGTGCTATGAATTGATTAGAATTGGAAAACCGATGAGAAATAAAATACTTTGTCAAGAGGTTTTCCAATTATGTTGTAATTTTCTTCTAGTAACAGATCTAGGGGGGTTAAGCCCCTGCAGTGTCATTTTGATGTTTCTCTAGTATAAAGCAGAAGGAAGAATAAGCACTTCAAAAACCAATAGTGCAGTGTTAGTCCTCCTTGTTAATACTGTTTTTAAAAAGTCTGTGCTGATTTACGACACACCTGTGTTTTCGATCCACGACATGTACACCCCTAGCTTCGCACCATCGTGCTGGGAAGATTTGGGCAGTAATCATCAGTCGTGCCCTCTGTCCCCACTTCCTGATGGGAAGCTCTTTGAAGGACACAAGGCACCAGATCATATTCTACTTCATATCCCATGACCCTATTGTTCTTCCCGGCCCATACAGTGTTTGTTGAATGATCTCAATGAATGGATCACTTTCTAATGAATAGTGGGGTGTAGATAGAAGATTACACTCATGAACAGCATGGTATTCATGCAGTGCCACACTTTCTATTGGGCTATTGGGGGATAACCATGCCTTTGTCTTACAACCTAAAAATATCCAGAACTTTGGCATGAAATCATTTCAAAAATGCTGCCCTCCCCCCACCCCTTCATCAAATACAAGGAATTCAACTTGGGGAGTTATTTTTTGTAAATAAGGTACTTCTGATAGTCTGACTTCAGTTTTATCAGCTGCCCAAGGGCCAATGTTGAGTGTAATTAAAATACCAGGAGGTCTTCAGTCATCATTCGAGATCCACCTTTAATAGACTCTAGGTGGTGGATTTAGTAAACTGAACAGTTTTAAGCTCTAAGCTCGGAAATTAAAGCCATCTCCTGCTGCCAAATGCATTGTCTCATAATCAAAATGATTTCTAGGGCCTGCTTGATATAGATGCCCCGAGAAACTCCCACTGACGTGGCCATATCAGGTTGTTACTGTATTTCACAGTCACTTAATAGAACGATTTCACCAGATGTCATGACCCCAATATTTATCCGTCAACTCTTGTTCTGGTACTTATCTCAGCAGGCCCCCCAATTACATCATGTCACCCTTTGCCTGGGGAGAAATGAAAAGTTTACAAACTCACTCCTGCCTCCACTCCCCACCCCAAGTGAATCCAGTAAACAAACTAGAATGGAGAGAGGAGTGGCTAAGAGAGGGGAAAATGGGTAAAATTTGAGAATGCAGTGAAAACCAGCTAGTTTTAAATGGTGGAGGTGGAAACATACCGCCCAGTTTTGCTCCACTTTAAAAATCTCAGAAGGAACTCAGTTCTCTGTGTGGAGGAGAAACTTTGCCTTCTTCTGTGGTTGGACTGACCGTGCTGAATAGATCAATTCACATCAAAGAGCATTAATTTTTGCTAATTTAAACCCTGGCTTAAGTCCCATTTCAAACTTTATTTACTCTTAGTGGAACCTTGAATTGACCCCGAATTTTGTTTCGTATCTTTCAGTGGCACGTGGGGCACCAGAATAGCCCAGTCAGCAAATATTATTAAATGCTCAGGATTATTATGAGACATGATACTTAGCACATCATGGAATTGATTTGTGTAACAAATATTTAGCGTGTGCCCATCAAGTATGTGTCAGGCACTGTGCCAGGGCATTAGGGTTGGGGAAAAGAAAGACATCTGCTTGCCCTCAGGGATCTTAAGAGTCTTGAGGTTTTCTATGTCTTTCCACTTGTAATTCTGAAGCTGAACGGCCAACCGACATCTAATAAGCATCCATTTTTCCAGAAAAACTCTGGTAAGGAAGAAATAATGTAGTAAGGGTGATGAGAAAAATAGGCAGGGGTGGGATGGAAATGGGGGAGATACAGTTACAAAGGAATTACACACATATGTTATATAGCTCTGTACTTGTACCTATGAATCATCTCATTTAATCAAATATTAT
Organism: Balaenoptera acutorostrata; assembly: GCF_949987535.1. Taxonomy (NCBI): domain Eukaryota; kingdom Metazoa; phylum Chordata; class Mammalia; order Artiodactyla; family Balaenopteridae; genus Balaenoptera; species Balaenoptera acutorostrata. Next base: position 94,695,420 of record NC_080073.1, read on the forward strand.
AATGGCAACTAGGGGAGTGCTTACTTAAATGAGACTTTCCATATAAAACACTAGCATGTAGTAAGTGCTTTATACATATTAGCTATTATTCCTACTTCTTGTTAATACATTGTAGACACTCAATAAAGGCTTATTAGTGAATGAATAGGGGATGAAATTAAGTGCTAGAATTTAAGCCTGTCCATAAACTGAGTATAATATCTGTATGAGTAGAGAACCTTGTATAGTATGAGTGAGAGTAAGATTTTCACGTTATATCCTGACAAAAGTGATCTGAAATCTTAGTTTAACTGCATAGGCTTCAGACATGTTTCTCTATCCAACATCACCCTCCATTTAAAAAAAAAAAAAAAAAAAGCAGCATCTCTAAGATCCTGCTGCTGGCAGGAAGAGGCAAGGAAAGCGTCCTTCTGTTTCACTCCAGAGGGGAAAGGTGATAATAGGAGAGGGACCAGGCAGGAGTGAAGTGATGATGGTGGTGATGGAGGCCAAGGCAGTGGGAGGGGAGGGTGGGCACCAGGACCAGGACGAGAAAGTGTGAGCCTGTGAAGACAGGGCTAACAGGTGGACCCTTGAGTGACTTCCCGGGAATGTCTCCCGATGGCAGCGCTATCCTTTATCTGAAGTGCCCAGACTAGAGCTAGCTTCTTGCTTTAGGGGCGTAATGCCCCAGATGTTTACAAATAGTTTTGAGAGCTGGGCCTCGGATCCTCAGGAGATCTAGTTGCGTTGTTTCTCCATCATCACAAGCTGATTAATGATGGGGGACGGGTAGGCAAGAACGGCCTCCGTTGCCTTCAGTTTGTGCATTGGTTTGAAGCAAGCTTTAGCAGTTCTGCAGGGCATGAGGTACTGAAAGTCGGCAGGAAGGCTGACTTGGCCAGCATATTACAGGGAACTAAGGGCATCCACAAGTCAGACCAGGAAGGTGCAGGGTAAAGGAAGCCATTGAATTTTCTAGAGTCGCCCAAATTCACCAGGTAATTATGCAATGTGATACTGCTTTCTTATGGCTGTGGGCACACAGCCTCAGTAAGGTGAAACACTTTAAGTGAATGATCCCTAGGAGTCCAGAAACATTGATCCTTTAGGATCAGAAGATCCTCACTCAAGTATGGCCTCACAGGAAATTCCAATATAAGGATTCGTGCCATGAGTTCAAACTGGACAACTGAATTGTGGGTCTGACATTAAGACAACAGGAGGAATAGAGGAGGAGAAATTTGGGAAGAGAGAGAACAGTGGAATCTTCTGGGAGTAAAATTTATTCCTGAACATTAAAAAAAAATCTACAAGTTAAAGTCAAGAGTCGTCTTGTTTATACCCTAAATGCTGTAATGTCCTTTTCATTAATTTGTTTATACAAGTTTTAGGGGCCAGTTACATTTTTTAGCCTACAATCCACATTTACTCCCAGAGTGCTGCCCTTGAGACAATCCATCAGAAATTTCCTCAAGGCTCTGGAAAAGGGGTTAAAAGGCTTAATTTAAAAGGTGGGTGTGTATGTGCAAACTACGTTTGTTTTACAGAGATCTTAAATGCTGTAGAAATAATTAGCCATGTGCACGAACCAAAATAATTAATACCAAATGGTGCAGTATCCTTTCTGAATCCTATTTCAGAACAGAACTTGAGTGAAACATTAAGTTCTATCTCCTCTCTTTTTCCCCCATGTTACTCTGGATTTTATAATCATCACTAGTACCCTCTTGGCTATGAAGTTAATGTCCCTGTATAGAGCCATCTTCCTAACTTTTCTTGCCTCTCGGATGCTTCATAGCTTTGGGTATTACACCGCTTGCTTTCCATAGGGGCCCAGAGAAATATTAACTATTGATCATTTTAATTACCTAAAATAAATGCCTGTTGTTAATGTACAACGACATTGAAGAAGCTGCTAGCTACATGCAGCCTGGTCCCTGGGAGTCATTTACCTTAGAATAGGTAAAGACATTCTCACATGCTGGCTTCAGACTTCTTACCTTGGTGGGTTGGTCCATCACAAATTGACAGGGCTCTTCCAGAATCCAGTTTTCGACTTTAGGGAAGGACTCCAGTGATGTGTTGGGATGATGGAGACAGGACTGTGTGTGCCTGTGTGTGTGTGTAGCGCGGAGGGGGTGGTCCTCCACTGTCTCTCTTCAAATGTAAACCTGCGCGATCATGTTACTAATAACGATTTGCATTACCTCTCACCGAGTTTACCATCAGAGGAGTTGAGATTGGCTAAAGGGCTCCCATGAATGAGCCCTAGGCTTAAAAATCCGTTAAAGAGGGAGCAAACCACAAGAACAGTATTTTCCAAGAGGTTTACTTCCCTTGAATTGAAACCTAATCATGTTCCCTGGCTCCCAGGGCACTTGTACAAAGCCCATCTGTTTATTCAAGCACTTGCTTGATGATGTGGGAGGTTCAGCCAGTATAATCCCAGGCATGAGGTTTCCAAATGCTGAATGTGTTATTCAAGGACATTATTTCCCATTGACATACATAAATTTAAAATAAGATAATCAATAATGCAAATGTAGCCAGTGAATATAGGACCTGGAGAGCACATTCAAGATGTCACCTAGTACATATATCCATTCTCCTCCTTTAAAGCAGGACTATAAAACTGTTCTTTTTGAAGTCATCTGTGGTCATACAGTTTAATCCAATGGTCGTTAACCCGGATTCTGAGTCAGTATCTTTTAGAAACTCACCAGTGCTTCTAATGTTCAGCGTGGACCGAGAACCACTGGTCTAATCAATGGCCTTTCTTAGTTCATGTCTTACTCAGTTTCTCAGCTCCATTTAATAGAGTTAACGTCTTAGTTTTCTTCCACCTTCTTGACCACTTTTCCTCTGTTGAGGAAAAGTGGTCAAGAAGGTGTTTGCTCTCCTTCCTTTTTTTACTGTCCTCCTTGGTGTATCTCTCTCAGCCTCAGTTTCCCTCTTGGGATAGTACTTAGTACTGCTTCTGAAATCCTGGTCCCCTCACCTGCTCTCTGCCCTCCCAGGTGAGTGGCCTGTGTCTGTCTTGGAGCCTTGTAAAGCTGAATGAGTCTTAAACTGATTATCCTCTCCTCCTCCAGAGTAACATCCTTCCTATTTCATTCATCCGATAGCATCGTACCCTTCTTATTCCCACTTGAGCGCTCTGGATTCCTTTGGCTTAATTCAGTCAATCACTAAGCCTTGCTACTTCTTCTCACCTCTCTTCCACACTCACCGTTGCTCCTTTAGCCTAGACCCCAGGAACCTTCTGCACAGGGAGGTAGGCATGGAGTGAAAAGTGTAATGGAGTAGGAGTTGGAGGGACTGAATTCTTGTCCTGATTCTGCAATCCATTAAAACACACAACAAAGTTATATGACCTTGGTAATACCCATGATGTCTCTGGGTGTCAGTTTTGCCACCTATAAGTGTATAAATGGAATAACTATAAAAAAATATATACACCTATGTGGAATTTGTATAAATTCCATATTGATTGGGGTTTCTTGGCTTTAGGCTGAAACTAGCATTTAAGGATGCTGATGAAAAAGATAAAAAGAGACAGTATTATACGCCATTTCACAGTCGCACACAACCCTTTATATTAGTCGATTCCATGATTCCTGCTCTCTGAATCTAGACCTCCGGAATATCAACTCTAAATGCATATGTTTTTGGTTTTTTTAGTGTGCTTCCTGAATATGGTCAAAATTTTGTTTCCTTAAATTTATCTTCTCCAAAATGTTTGACAAATACTTAATTTACAAACCAGCTTGCTGTCTTTGAGCTACTGTTAGAAGAGAAACCTGCTCCAAAAGAAGTTTGTACATAGTTAGTATGCTAGGATTTAAAAAAATCAGATAATCTAGGGTAATCTGCATAAGTTATGTGCTTTCCCCCAAAGCATGGCAAGCAGCTTTCTTGGTCTCCTGATGATTCTTTAGTTTCAGAACAGTTCACACTGTTCTCGGTAGTTTTTTTACAAAATGAGAAACTGAGGCCTTGTTATGTAATCCACCTCTCTGCCAAGGAAGATTGAAAAGCGCTATGGGGAAAATACCAACAATTATCTGGGCCTTGACTACAGAGTCTGAAAAAGGTATTCATTGAAGAGCAAAATATATCACTATTCCCAGAACACTGCCAACAGCAAAGAGATGATGCTGGGAATTAAATACAGCCCTGTTTCAGTTCACCTTAGCTTTGAAACTCAATGAGAGAGAACAGTGGAACCTTTTTTTCCACTGAAGGCCAAGTTAGGTCAGAAAAACATGTACGCTGAAAATTCTAAGTCAAGAAGATGAGGAAGGGAGAGGTAAAAAGTCCATGACCTGTGCATTTGGTCATGGATTGGTCCCCGATTCTTTTGTCCAAAGAGTGGACACTGTGGGCAAGAAACGTAGGAGGAAGAGGGGAATCACTTCTTGGGTGTCTCCGTGTGTCCAGAGATAAGCAATCTAGCCATTTGCTTTATTTGCTCTAAGTGGCATAGATGTAAGCACGAGGAAGTTTCGAGGCAGCGTGCCTGTTAGTTAGTTTGGTGTGGTGGTGGTCGGACCTCTCAGGAAGGAGAAGCAGAGGGGGTCCCAAGGAAGGAGCGGGCCTCATCAGTGGTACATCCAGGGTCAGCCCTTCATCTGCTATTTCTAAGGAGTGGTGTTTGGAGCTGGGGGTGCTTATAGTCACAGGAGAAGGCAAGAGGGGGTAGTTCTAGTGGTCAGCCTAAAGGATGGGTGAGGACTCAAGGAGCAGAGAGAGAAAGGCCATGCCCTCCTCCTAAGCTGAGGTTCCTCTTTGCCACCAAGCTCATCCATCAGGGTTGAAGCTGCTCTTTTTGGTTTCTTAACTTAGAAGAGGCTGCTCGGAGAGCAGCAGATGCGTCACCTGTCGCTAAGGGTAGGTGTTCCCAGCACTGGGGAGTGTGGAAGGCGGCAGCGAAGCACCACTGCGGTTGTCCACGCGGTTGAATTACCACTGCTTGGTGCCCTGATACAGGGACTTCGTGTCAAGGTCATGTAGAAGGACAGTGGCATCCGTGGACAGCACAGTGGACTGGATTCTGCTCTCAGCCACCCGAAGCAAGCCTGGATCAGGCCAAGGGAAAAAGCTGTGGACCTGCCTTCTCTTTTATGCAGCCAGTTAGAGGCAGCGATGCTATACACAGCAGAGGTCTTTGCTGAAGGGAGGGTGGAGGGGTAAAAAGCCGTGCACAGGGGGATTTGGAGACTCAGGGTGTGCTGAAGTCAGATGCGTTACAGGACAGAGGAGCGTGCGGCTGGCAGGGTGTGGCCACGGAGGCTGTGCTCCTGACCGGAAGCTGTGCTCCCGACCGTAAGATGCGAGCTCAGCGGCACGGCCGTGGCTGCACGGAGCTCCCTGCTTATCAGAACTGGGGGCCTGACGTGGATGAGTATTTCTTGTCCCTGTCACAGGCCAGACAGCGTCGGGTCCCAGCCAGCCAGGCTTCCCTCTTGACCTAGAGGCTGGCCTTTGAGCAACTCAGGGCTTCTCGCAGCGCTCTGCCCCCCCCAGAATCATAGGAAATTATCCTCTAAACATCTCAAAAAAAAAAAAAAAAACCGCTAGATTTTGTTTCCTGGGAAAAGCATGGTTTAATAAAAGCAAATTCCATATAGGCTGACAAATAAATTTGGAGCTCAGTACATTCATAGATTGTTCTGGAACCCAGCATTTCATTTGTGTTTTTCTATAGTTGGAACATCTGTAGGCTTTAGAAACGGCATGCGTCTGGCTTTATTGTGGAGGCCCTGCTGTATGTCAGGTACCGGGGTGGCGGGTACGTTAATGAACGTGAACTTAGGGTCTAAGTGGTGATTCTCAACCTAGGATGAAATTTTGGATGCCTGGTCCCACCCTAGGCTTTATGACATGGTGGGCTTGGGATGTAGCCTGACCAGCAGGATTTTTTAAAAAATTTCCCCAGATGTTTCTAATGTGCCGCCAGTGGGTCTGGTATCGTAGGTTCCCAAACTTAACTGCTGATCAGAACCACCAGAGGAGTTTTAAAAAATATAGATTCTTGGGTCCCAGCACGGATCTGCTGAATCTTGGAAAACTACAGGGAATGTGTATTTTTAGAGTCACAAGTGTTTCTGATAACCGGCTCAGGGAGCCCTCACTGTAATGTATTCATGTACAATTGTGATCTAGAAACGTAATGCTTAGAACAGTTTTAATTTCTTTTTTCTCATAGACAAAGCCATTTTTTACTCATTTGGATAATGGCCAAGCGTGTTTGTGGTTGTTTTTAATGAGACTTTCACAACGTTCTGAAGCTACCAACCCCCCAACAGCTCTCCCCGTTCTCTGAGCTCTTTTCCCTGCCACGTTTCTGTCAGGGAACTTGTTTTCTGCCTTGTTAAAATAATCCCTTTAGAGGGGTCTGTTTTCTTAGATCCCCACATCTAGACACACCTACCGCCCTCCTCTGTTACTGAATCTGACTGTAACTTTCCCATCAGGCTTCTGTTGAACCACAGAGCCAGTCTTCGGGATGTGTCTGGCTATGGTCATTTATGGTCATCTGAAGATCTCCCACCATCCTGAGCTGCATTCACCACGAAGTGGTCCTGGCAGTCAGTGTGGGCAAGCTTGTAAATTCATGCATTTAATTAAACATCTTCCACACTGTCCTTGAGGAGAATTTCAAATCAGCTGTGAAACAGAAAACAAAACCCATCGGACTAAAGCGTTAACTCCTACCTGACTGCGGCTTGGGGAAGACTCCCAGGCTGATCCCTTTCTGATCGCCTGTTGAGAGCTTTCTGTGAAGTTCTCAGGAGCTAACACTTTGTATATTTTACTAACTAGGTTTATGATGGGTTCATTTTATCATTTACCTTGGAAATATTATTGATCGACTCAGTCACTGCTTTCCTGCTAGTTTTCACCAGGCTACCCACAACCCCATGAGGTAACCAGAGCAAAATGGAAGCAAACTGTAGATTTTTCAAACCTACAGAGCAGAGAAAGATCCCAATTTTTGAGACATGTTCTTATGAAAAAAATGAGTGTATCAGACAGGGAGATCATATGTCTGAAAATCAAAGGGGTGCATTTTTTCTACTTAACACTAAGACATTTCTAATGGGAGCCTCTTTTATTTATATTTTTGCTTATTTTAGGAAAAGCCTAACTAACTTATTTTAAGAAATTATCTCATAGTGAAATAAAAGCCTTTTTTTTTTTTTTCCCCATTTCCCAATCTAAAGTACACTCCATGAGAGACCAGGAAAGTAGTGGTCCTCAGCACACATCTGGGACTGTCTGTAGCCCACATCGTGAAATCAGGGGGTGCTGATGGATAGGAGCTGAAAACACTGAAATGAGACCTAGTTTCCCTTCACTCTGCTGGAATTACATTGTAAGGAAAGTGTATTGATCCTACATACTTCAGTCTGAAGCAGAACTTTAAAAAAAAAATCAATCGGGAAAAATAATAGATTTCCTAGAAAAAGAACACCAGCAAAACTCAAAATGAAAATGCTTTGTGGCAAATAAGGCAAATACTGAATATGTTGACAGAATTCTCAGAGTATTCTGACCATTTCCATCATCCTCTCATAATTATAAAGGAAAAGAAGTTACTATGGATATAGTTCCTACTGAATACGAGGAACATTTCTTAGCTAACGTATTGCATGCATACCCTGTGCTTGGGCACTGCACTAAGTGCTTAATATACTTAATCTCATTTAATAGTCACCGTAACCCTGCAGGGTAGATACTGTTATTATTATCACTTTAAGATGAGGATGCAGAGCCCTGGGTAAAGTAACTTGCTGGGACTCAAGGCCCCCCACCCTATACTCTCCTATTAGGTATAACGTAGGTTATCTCCCAGAAGCCAAAGGCAAAGTCTAGTCCTTTTTGGGGGGGGGGGCGGGGGACAAGGCCAAATTCCTTACTCTGTGGTGGGATGGGAAAAAAAAAAGGGACAGGAGTGAGGCTTTTTTCCCTAATGGTTGAGACATTTTGAAGAAAGATCGATACCTCTAGGGGAGTAGTGGTGGTTAAGTGGTAAGGAGTCATCAAAATCAATGCTGCTTTAGACCTGGGAAGATGGTGCAAAACAATGGCCCCAGTATGGAAGCAGAGTGGATGCTGGTTTGAGAGGGATGATAAGGGGACCATGTACGTGAAGGTTCCTGACGGGCAGTTGGAGCTGACGTTCAGGAAAAAGAACATATTCGGATTTTTTGTGATAGACGTTGCACTTTCTCCCCATACATCGTCTTATTTCGTCGCACAGCAGTCTTTTGAAATCATTATCATCATCATTCACATGTTATAGATGAGGAGACGGAGGCTCAGAGAGGTGAACTATCTTTCGAGGCCACAGTGCTAGTGAAGAAAATGAGCTTTGTTGTCAACAGGGCACCGACTTACTTTTTTGCATTTCCGTTTGTCCATTAAACATTTTATTTCCTGTTATAGATTATGGTCATTCGATGCCTGCAGCCTCCAGCAGCATTATTTGTTGCCTTTCATTTGCTATTAGGGTCTTAAATAAAATAGCTGGCCATTTTTTGTGCGTTTATAATGTTGCAGAGATTCTCATTAGGGCATGGGTATTCCGAAGAGGTTAAATAGGAAAAGGATTGATTTAATTTGTGATGAGTAATTGTGTCTAAAATGGGTACCGTGCTCCACGTTCAAATAAGCCAGAAGGCTTCTATTGATACTGCGGGAAGACACAACAGATAATACGAACAACTCCAAATTTAAAACATGAGCGCATTTGAATTTTATTTTGGAATGTAGATGTGATTGATCATTTGTTCTGCAGGCAAGGCTTTAGTCCAGTTAGGGGGAAAAAATATCAATGCACTAGTATGGATTATTTTCTAGGAGAAGTTTCAGAGACTTAGTAAACTTTCTGAGCTGTGGAGACTTGAAATTCCTCGTTAGCGGAGGTGAGGCAAAGAATCTTTTAGAGACTGTTGTACCCAGTGTCTTCACTACAGTTGACTGGCACATGTGTTGCATGAAGTAACCCAGGAAAGAACTCAAGGGAGGCAAGTGTGTGGGGG